>NC_056750.1:841622247-841957214 GCF_019279795.1 Protopterus annectens | reverse complement strand
TTTCTGGTGGCCTTCAATTCTGCCAGGAGAGTTTCTGAATTGCAGGCATTGTGTGATCTTTTTTTTCTCTTTGACTATGATCTCTTTCCCTGCTCCACTGTTAATTCAAACAGTGGTTGGCTCCTCGGTGGTGTGCTGGGCTACATAGGTCTTTTTTGTTGTATAACTTTCTTTCTTTGTCCTGCTGATACTACAGCCAAAGGCACATGCTGTTGTGATATATAAAGGTGCTGAACATCCCTCCAGTCAGTCAGAATCTTTTAGATCCACCTTTACCCAGTCCAGCTGACACCTGCAATTACCTCTTTTTCTCACAAATGCTATGTATGTTTACCCTCTATCTTTCCTGTAAGTGTCTTTTATCAGATTTGTTTAACTTATTGATGTAGCGCACCACTGAACCTGAACCCCCCCCCCCCCCAGTCTTTGGCCAAAGCCCATATATTCGTATTTTTTTCGTTCTTCTTTTCCCTGGTCTCTGCTCAGTTTGTGCACCCTTTCTCCTGATCAGCTCTATTTCTTTTCCCTACTATCTTTACTTTCCTGTTCTCTCTCTCATCATTCTTAGGTTAGCACAACTTTTCCCTTTTGTGTGCAGTCACACTGCTTCTCCCCTCTACTACTCCTGATGAATCCATCTTTAACAATTCTATTTTCTCCTATCTTTGCCCCTGCCTTACTTTCCTATAGTGTCCTCCTTCTCTAATCTGACTGATTTCTTTCTTTTTCTTCTATTAACTACTTTTTTCGCTGCTTCGGTTTTGAAGTCATTCTGCTGTCCAAAACCAATTTTGCTGCCTTTTTTCCTGTACATTTTCATGCGCGTCAGTTCCACCCCCCTTCTCTGAATACTGCTACCTCTTCTAGATCCTCTAAGCCGTTCGCTTCATGGTGAAACACTCACTCTGTACTGTTTGTGCAGTTCCTAGTCTTCCAACACCTGGTCCCATGCTCCTTTAGCTTCCGATACTATCTTATCGCAAGTTTTCCTGCTACCCTCATTTTTTCAAACTGTGCTCTGACTTCTGTCATTGCCTTGCGTCACTTAAAACAGTCTGCTGGTGTCTTGTGCCATCTCTTTCCCTGCTCCTCTGCTATTCCAAACAGTGGTTGGGTCCACGGTGGTGTGCTGGGTCACATAGGTGTTTTTTTTTTTTTTTTGCATAACTTTCTTTCTTTGTCCCGCTGATACTACAGCCAAAGGTAATTTATTGTGTTTTGCTCTACTGTTGTTCATTTTGTGTTCAGTGTTAGTATTGTAGCAGTTAACGATTACTTCTCAGCTAATCTGAATGATTTAGGCTGTTGTACATTTTTACATCTGTCAACTTTGTTGTGACAGTCCTAAGTGACCCAGGTCTTCACCTGTATTGTATGGTGTTATCCGTAATATTCTGTAGTTGCTAGCCCATTGACTTCATCTGGTACTGTTGCTTATATACTTCCCAATCACTATTCATTGGTCCACCAGACTCAAAATGTGTGGGTAACTAGTGTTTGTCTTTTTTTCAACATGTGGTTACGTTTTTCCCACAGGTCGATATACTCAGTGGAACTCCTTTCAGTCACTTGCTACTGCTTTTGCTGGAAAGCGGCTCACCCTATAAGCTATATCCAAAACCCTTGTTCTGCTGTAACAAATGCTTCGTCCTTCCTTTCAGCTGTCGCACTTCAGCAGTGCTTAATTATTATATGATGAAAGAAGCATTTAATGCAGTTGGCGTCTGCCTTACTCGGATATTGTTTTGTGCTACAGCTATTAGTTATTACCTTTGTTATTTTTTTCTTTTTTGCTGCAGCAAATGCCCATACTTCCCTTTTAGCTCTCGCTAGTCAACAAAGCGTTTACCCTAGTTGTTTGCTGTTTTTTTGTTATTACTTAACCAGCTGCTTCAGCCATATTTCCATTTTTCTTGTTGCATAGTGACCTTTCAGATTGGAGTTTACATTTTTTACACACTCTGTTGGATTTTTACAGGGTACTCTTAAGCTGTTTCAGCCAATACATAGTCAGAATAACGTAGTGTTGCCTTCTGATGCTGTATAATGAGCTTACTTGCGTGTATTCTGAAGCACTCTGAGTTTATAGGTAGGTACTAGGCTATCCACCCGAAGGCATTTATAAGCCTAGCCAGAGTGTGTCGGCTTTCGCCGCCCCATTGATTAACTGATCCTCTGTCAAGCAGAGCCAATGAAGTGATCCCAGGGGTGTATTTTCTGTTACCCATCCACTCGTCAAGGTTTCTCTTGAAGAGTGTTAGTGTGGGTCTCTGCCTGATATAGTTTGGAATTTTGTTCCAAAGCATGGAGAGTCTCTGTGACAGGAATCTATCCCTCCAGCATGTTCTATTTATTGTTGTGGCAAGGTTTAGCTCCCTAGAGCGAGTGGCTCTCAGTGACTTGGATTTCTTTAGGTGGAGCATGTCCATCAATTCTGAGTTGGACATTGCTTTGTAAGTCAGGCAGAGATCACCTCTGAGTAAGTGATACGCCACTGAGTACAGCCGGAGTTTTTTCAGTCTGGCTGCATAGGACATATGTTTGAGGCCAGTAATCCTCTTGGTGAGGTACTTTTGTGGTCTTTCCAGCTGTTGGAAGTGTCTTGTGAGGTACATCCAAAATGGGGCATTTTACTCTATGATGGGTCTAATGAGTGACGAGTAGAGGGGCACTATAACCTCTTTATTTCTAGATGCCAACGCTTTAGTAATTAGTTGAGCCACATAGAAGGATTTCCTAACTACTTTGGCAATATGATTGTCAAAGGAGAGATTACTATCTAAATGGGTCCCCAGATCTCTTATTACCTCTTCTGTATTAAGGGGGCTGCCACCTATGTGGTAATTCGTGGGTGTTTTGTATTTCCCAAATGGGATGACTATGCATTTTTTGGAGTTTAGCTTGAGGCCATGAATTTGACACCAGGTGTCTGTCTCATTAAGGCCTTTTTGGAGGATGTCCGTGTCAGCCGGAGAGTCAATTATGGCTCCCAGTTTGCAGGCATCAGCAAACTTGGTTAGTCATAGTCCTGTGTTTGCCTGTACTTCTGAGAAGTATATGTCGAACAGTAGGTGTCCCAGGACATAGTCTTGCGGGACACTACTTGTGACTGGTTTAGAGTCGGACCTGGAGCCTGCTATTCTTACCCTGTGAGTTTTGTCTGTAAGCCAGTTGGCAACCCATCTCGTGATGTAAGGGTTTATGTTCAGGCTGGTGAGTTTTTCTGTAATACCAGAGTTGAGGAATGGTGTCGAAAGCCTTGACGAGGTCAAGGTAGGCTTTGTGAACCACCTTTCCCTCGTCTGTGGCCTTGGTGACTGTCTGGAAGAAGTCAGACAGGTTTAGTAGCCATGATCTGCCCTTAACAAAGCCGAACTAGGTCGGGTCAAGTGGTTGGACATTCCCAATGTCTTTAACGAGTTCCATGATGATACACTCCATAGCCTTGCAGACCTGGTTAGTTAGTCTTATGGGGCGATAGTTACCAGGTTCAGTTGTGGCCCCTCCTTTGTGGAGAGGAATAACTGTTGCTGTGCACCATTCTGTGGGTACGTAGCCTGTGGAGAGGCTGAGGTTGTTAGTTCATTCTGTAGTTCATGCAAGATGCAGACTGGGACACCATCTGTTCCCATTGATGCTATGCTTTTGGCTTTTGAAAGGGCTGTGTTCACCTGTGTGTCTGTGATTTTTGGGACACTACACTTTTCCGGTATTGTTGTGGGCCCTTTTGGAGGTGAGAGGGGGGTGAAGTTTGCACTGACTCTATCTGCCAGAATGTTGGCAATATCAGTAGGTTCAGTATATTTTATGCTATTTTGCACTAGTTCACTGCATATCTGCGAGTTGCCACTTAGATTCTTAAAATAGCTAAAGAGCTAAAGAAGGCTTTGTGGTTATCTTTTGAACCTTGGCTATTTTTCTTTCGAAGTTTTCCTTGGATGATTTCTTGAGGGACCTTAGTTTCTTACTGATGCTGATCAGGGATGTCTTTCCTTCTTAGGATTTGCTTTTTTTCTGAACTAGTTTCCTCCTTCTATTATATAGCCTGTTTATGGCAGGGGTCCACCAAACTGGTTTCCTTCTCTTAGAGGAGTGAGTCTTGGTTTTGCTAGGGATGGCATGATCCACACATCCTTGTAGGTGCGCGGAGTGCATTTGTAAAGGTTTCTGCATCTTGGGCAGTGTTATCCTTTAGCGTGGGGGCTGTGAAACTTACCACCTCTGTCTTAAGGTAAAGTTTGCTTTAGAAATGTTTTTTACTGCGGTTTCCTTAGTTGGGGGTGGTGGTGGGGTGGTGACATCCAGAGTGATTAGTTTATGGTCTGATCTAACCAGTGACTGGTTGACCTCTGATGTGGAACACCTGTCGCCCATGTTTGTGATGACCGGGTCCAATGTTTTCACCTCTGGTAGGGGAGTTTACCAGCTGATCCAGGGCGTTTGAGTTGATGAATTCCAGGAAGCGCTAGGCCTGGGAGTTTGTACTAGAGTAATTTTCCCAGTGAATGGTAGGGTAATTGAAATCTCACAATATCAGGGTGTTCGATAGGACCTTCATTTTTTCCAGTGTCTCCAGAAAGGTGGAGTGGTGGTCCTGGGTCATGGAGGGTGATCTGTTGCAGGCCACAATTTGCATTGTAGATTTGCCCGATGTTGGTTGCACATGGATGATCTCAGATGTATCATGCTGCGCCACTAACCTGGAGGTGTAGATGTCCTTGATGAATATGGATACACCCCCTCCTTTTGTGTTTTGGTCCATGTTCTGTGGCCGAAATGTATGGTATGAGTTGTAGCCCGGTAGTGCTGTGGTGCTCTCTGGAGCCTTGAACCAGGTTTCAGTTACTGCACAGATGTTGACGTTCTCCATACTGAGGAGTGCTTCGAGCGCGTGTATTTTGAGATTTAAACTCCTGGTGTTGAGTAGCATAACCGTCAGTTTTTTGTTAATTGTTCTGTTTACTGAGGTGGGTTTTGAGCCTTGCCTACAAAAGGCACTATGGGGGCAGCAAGAGCCTTGGCCAGTATTCTAAAGCCTAAGGGTGACCAGTGCAAGCAGTCTCTTGTGAAGCAACGCGGCTTGTTGAGCATGTCATCCCAGGCTGACAGATACTGAATCCCCTTTGAATGACACCAGAAGCTTAGCTAGTTGTTGAAATTGATAATTTTTTCTTCATACTGAGGTATCATTCTTGGTGAGGGCAGGATGCTACTAAGGGTCATGGTCATACCAGCCTGAGCTACATGATCAGAGAGCTCTTCATGTCTCTCTTTATGTAGTCCAGGGAGGTATGTCTCGGGTCATTCACACCAACATGAACGGTGACAGAGTCATATATGTACTTATTCTGGAATGACCGAGTGCTTGTGTTATGTGGCGGATTCTGGCTCCCGACAGGCAGCTAACAGTAACCATCTGCTTGTCCAGCCTAGTGAGTGGGACGTCAGTGTGCCTGACTATAGTCACCTATTACTAGTGTGTTAGGTATGTTATTTCACCTTAAGGACTATGATTGTGCGGCACACTGATTTTGTGTTTTATGTGATGTCTGGTTTGTGACTGAAGGTGCAGGTTGTTTGGGTGTATGCTTTGGAGGTCTCTTGATGCTTTTGCAGGTTTTTATTTAGAGCCTCAGAGTATGATTTTGTGTATTTATGTGTATTTTTGCCAATGCTGTTTTAATAGGTCTATGTGCGTCTGGAGGTGTGGTGCAAGTGTTATCCTTCTTCTCTTGACTGTCTGTTCCAGTCTTGGGTGGAGACAGCTTAGCTTCCAGTGTGGCTGTATAATTGCATCTCTCGCATATGTTAGAGTTTTTTGTGGTAGGAGGAGAGGGTTGTCTGTGTACATGAGGCAGTTGTAACATTGCCTCAGGATACCCAGATTCACCAGCTGGACTGGAGAATACACCTGAAATTGCCTTTTAGTCATGCATGAATAGTGGGGTGAACTGCTTAGTCACTTGTTTGGTGAGGGGTGAATAAAGAGCCTTGCCCTGCTGGGCAATCAGTGTCCGGGTATATTAGTGCTTGCTATTAGGTATGAGCAAGTGCTCGGCTGTAGATTGAGTGCTTAGGTTGAGAGACTAGTTTCAAGGGAAAAACTGAAGAGGAGACTTAGTGGAGCCGGGAATAATTTATCAGTAGCTAACTGGCACTGCCCCAGTGCGCAAAACCGTACAGACACCGGTTTTATAGTAGGGAAATGTAAGAGATAAAAATTACCACAAAATTGCCAATAAACTACTAACTTCTGGGCTGGAACCACTCTTCCAGGGACAGATAGGTTGCTCAAAGCTCCCTTCGCTCACAGGTCAACAGAAAAACTTCCTTCTATCCAAGTATAAGGTGTGGGCAACTCAGAAATCAGTATCACAGCCCTGAATTCAGCACTAGCCTAAAAACTGGACTATACTAGCTTAAAAAGGTGGGAAACGAGGAATGTTTTTTTTTTTTTTTGTTTGTTTTTTTTTTTTTTTTTTTGAAAAGATGAGGCAAACAGTAAAAAATACAGTTAAACCAGCTTTAAACAACTACAAATGATCAGAAAAGGCTATTGCACTTTAGTGTGTAGCCTACAACAGTTAAACAAATTATTTAAACAAAAAACAACTTTTTAAAAGTGCAGGCAGTCAAATAAGTACAATATGTGAAAAAAAAAAACAAGCTTTTAAATCACAATAAACGCTGGAAAATCTGCGTTTAGGTGGAAAACAGTTAAGTACAGCAAGAAAGTGCAGAAAACTAATACTTAATCACTCCAAAGTCTCTCTTCTAAGCTAGAAGGCTTGTATCAGTTTAAGGCTTTCTAATGCTACCCAGTAGGTTAGTTACAGGAAAGATGGGAAACCAGTGCAGATGTGGTCTTTTTAAACCAGAAAGTTGAAAGAGACGGACAAACTGTCCAAATGGTCAGTAAACTACAATTTCTGGGCCAAGAACCTCTCGTCTCGCAAGTAGACAGGCTATACCCTAGTGCTTACCTCTCCCACTGATAAGCTAGAAGGCTTTCCTCCAACACAGAAAGGCTTGCGGGGCTCAGAAGCTTACCAACAGTCCTGGATACAGCAAATCTTTATCTGAACTACACTAGTTATAGGAAAGGTGGAGACCAAACTCAAAACGGGCTTTTAACCAGAAAGTAGAAAGAGATGGAAAAACTGCCCAAACGGCCAATGAACTACAATTTCAGGGCCAAAACCCACTCTTCCCGTGATAGATAGTCTACCTAGTGCTTACCCCTCCCACTGATGAGCTAGAAGGCTTCCCTCCAGCACAGAAAGGCTTGGGGGGCTCAGAAGCTATCCAACAGTCCTGGATACAGCAAGTCTGTATCTGGACTTGACTAGTTACAGGAAAGGCAGGAAACAAGCTTAGATTTTTTTTTTCTTTTCTTTTTTTTTTACAGAAAAGCAGCTAAAACAGCAGTAAATACAATTCAAATTGCAGTTCAGGTCAGCACACCCGTGTGTGTAGCAACACTATGGCAAATACAGTTGAAATAAATGCATTTAAATTAACAAATGACTAAAAAACAAGTGCAGGAGTTAGTAAATTAGAAGGCTACTAACAAGCAGTAATAAGTGCAGAGTAAGAGCGACTGAACAGATAGCACGCAGAAGAGCAGCTAAGACAGTTGCAGTAAGAGCAGCTGAATAATATATATATATATATATATATATATATATATATATATATATATATATATATATATATATATATATATATATATAAAATTTATTTATTTATTTATTTATTTTTTAGGGAGGGAACAGAGCAGAATTAAGATGCTACAGGGGTTGTCCTTCCCAAATGCTCTCTTTGTACACAGTAGGAGTGCCTGAAATCAGAATATGATCTCACTGCTCTCAGTTGAGTGAGCAAATGAGATGGGCCCAGAAGGAGTATCCAAACACAAATTTACAAGAGGGGCGGGCAGTTTCAAAGACACCAAAACAAGAACATGGAGGGTGAGTGGGGAACTAACTGTAGAGAGACGGCCACAACTTCAGTTGAATTAATATTCAGTGAAAAGCACAAATAAATACAGTACTATATGAAAAAGAGCAGATAAAAGTGTACTTAAATTCACTTGTACGTCCAGTTGATTTCAGGTAGATGTTAGCCAGCCAAAGCTCAGATATCATATTGTATTGTATTGAATATTGATGTATTGTATTGAATATTGTTCACACTGGCAT
Organism: Protopterus annectens; assembly: GCF_019279795.1. Taxonomy (NCBI): domain Eukaryota; kingdom Metazoa; phylum Chordata; order Ceratodontiformes; family Protopteridae; genus Protopterus; species Protopterus annectens. The sequence continues at coordinate 841,949,013 of NC_056750.1, read as the reverse complement.
TATGTTATTGTTACAGACTGCATAATACAAATTACTTGTTCATCTTTGTATTTTTTCTTTACTACTGCAAACTCACTGCTGCGTACTACATTCTTACTGTCTTAATCTACTTCACCTATTGACCCCTCCTTCTCACATCTCTCTTGCCTCAGCTTTCATACTTTTTCTTACTTCCTTTTCTCTCTCCTCCCACTCACTCTGTTTCATCTCTTTTCCTTTTCGTTCCCCCCCTTTTCTCCTCTCTATCACTGGACTAAGCCTACCTAACTCTCGTGTAGTAGCATATAAACAAATCTGTTGCTTCTTCTGTTTCAGGCATATGATGTGATATATGAAGGTGCTGAACGTCCCTCTACCCAGTCGGAACCTTTTGGATCCATTTCTACCCTGTCCAACTGACACCTGCAGTTACCTCTTCTCTTACAAGTGCTATGCACATGCTATTGTGATATATAAAGGGTGGGAGGATGGCATAATGGTGAAGGTGTTTACCTGGCAAACAGAAGGTGCAGGGTTTGATTCTCACGTGGGGTAATTGGCCTATTACTAACCTATGAACATCCTCTACCCAGTTGGAATCTTTTGGATTCACCTCTACCTCTTTTTTTTCCCCACTCTTTTTTCTTTAATTTTCTCTCTATCATCATTCTTCGGCTAACATACCTTTTCCCTGCTGTGTGCAATTACAGCACCTCTCCACTCTCTGACGAATCCAACTTTAACAATTCTATTTTCCCCTGTCTTTGCCCCTGCCTTACTTTCACATACTCTTCTCTTTCTCTAATCTGATTTTTTTTCTTTTTGTTTCTATTAACTACTTTTTTCTCTGCTTATGTTCTGGAAGTCATTCCACTCTTCAAAACCTAATTTGCTGCCTTTTTCTGTCATGCGGCTCCGTTCCACCACCACCCCCCCCCACCTCTCTGATCACTGCTACCTCTTCTAGACACACTAAACTGTTCACTTCATGGTGAAACACTTACTTTGTACTGATTGTTTTCACAGTCCCTAGTCTTCCTGCACCTGTTCCAACCCACTCCGTTTTACCCTCCCTATGCTCAGGCTCACTCTACCCCCATTCCCACCCACACTCACTTTGTTTTATGCTTTGTCCTCTCTAACCGCACCTCTCAATCACCTGTGAACATTCTTCTGTACTCCCCAGTCAACTACGTCATCCACTTTAACCACACCCTCTACCAGCTCTTAGCTTCTTTCCTTCTTTCTAGTTATTTTCCACTTGCCATTTTCTTCAATTAATCCTCACTACCACAGACTTCTACCCCTCTCCACCGCCTCTAGTGCTAAGCATTTGTACTTTAAACCTGTTACACTTCCCCACATCTGCTACAGTATGTCTATCCTAAAATCAAACTTTCCAGTCGGCTTCGTACTAATTATCTTTGCAACACCCACACTCATTCTCACCACTACTGCCACCTCCTATCTACACCCTCTTCCACCCTTGAACTGTTCTTCTACTTTTATCTCTTCCCTAGCTACTTCCTGTCCCACTCACTCTTGCACCTTAACCCCATCTCTCTCTACTCATTCTAACACTACCATACATACATTCAAAGTTCTCTTTCTCTTCACTCCCACTCAAAACTAAAACAAAACACTGCCTACAATTCAACCACATAACTTCCCTTAGACTACTTATCTTAAAACTGCTACTGTCAGGTGATATACATCCTAACCCCAATCCAAACCATACTTCCTCTGTCCCTACTTACCCCTCACACTTCCAAAACCCTATCTTCCAATTCTTCCCAACCTCTCACTTAAACACCTACCAAAACTCTGTCATTGATATCCGTGAATATCCAAAGTATCCAAAACAGTCTCTCTCTTCCATGCCTGGATGTTCATACACACCCCTGGTATTCTCTGCCTCTCTGAAACCAGGTGCAAGTCTCTTATATCCAACTCCGAAATACTTCCATCAGGCTTTAACATACTCCGGCATGATCACCCTAAAAAAAGTGGAGGTGTTGCTGTTTTCTACTCTACTCTAATCATGTCACCCTTTCCCCGCTGTCAATTACCACCTCAGACTTTCACCCAGCTGAAATTTTCATTGCTAATTGTCCTGTAAATCCACATAAGCTTGCCGTAGTCTCCATCTACATCCCCCCAGGCAGTAACATTCCTGTCCTGGAAAACTTTCTTGCGTCTCTCAAAGCGTCGGTCATGAAACTGTCATCATGGCTGATGGTAGTATTGATTGGAATGCCCTTGATACTGACTCTCCAAGCACTTCCATTAACCTCTTTGGATTTTTCCAGCAAATCTCTAACCCAGCTCGTTTCAGCAAATGCACCAGCTTAGGCCACACTCCTGACTGGGTCCTCAGCTCCCACCCCAATATTTTTCATAACCCCTACGCTGCCTTGATGGCCTTAGTGGCCACCATCCCATCTCGATTATTAGACATTCACCGCAGCTCTTTAAACCTCAACTTTATGAAGACTGTCAAACTCTCCAGCTTTAACCCAGATACTTTCAACTATCAGCTCTCCTCAATCAACTGGTCCTTCCTCTTCAATCTCCCACTAGAGGAAGCTGTCCTGTTTAACAACATCTTTCTAGAAACACTTAACTCCTTGGCCCCATTAGTAAACTAAGGATCAAAACTCACTTTTTTCAGGTGGCTTGTGTTTGCCAGGGGGCAATCATGAATAACAGCGATTGAGCATGGAAAAATGGAAGCAATCCAAATCCTCCACTGATCTTCAAACCTACAGAGAGCTCAGAAACTTAGCCAAAAAAAGTTTACCCATGATAAACAAAACTTTATTCATAAACCACTTGAAAATCCACCCTCCATCCCCCAAAAATTCTGGCAGTCTGTTAACAAACTAATACATCCTGGGTGCCCATCTCCCCTGACCCCTGTCCTAATAGCTCTCCCACAGACACTGCTACTTTTCTCAATAACTGTTTCTTTGACTCCATCTGCACTCTATAACAACATTAGTGACCCTACAACCTCTATTTCCACTCATTCTGCCATCTTTTCACTCAAGCCTATCTCCATAACCTATAAAGTCTCTTCTCTCTAAACTTAAAACTTGTTTTCCATCAGTGGATAACTTACCTCCTCACTTCCTAAAAATAGCTGCTAATTCTATTGCTTTTCCCATCTCTCTACTACTTAATCCATTCAGGAAAACACTGTGCCTGATGTCTGGAAAAAATTGTAGGTCATACTCCTTCATAAAGGTGGCAATGCAACCAACCCCTCTAATTTCAGACGATTGTCATCCTATCACCCCTGTCTAAAATGTTGGGAAATGTATCCACAATCAGCTGCTTGATTAACTCCTCCAAGAAGAACTTCTTGCCTGCCTCTCAGCATGATTTCTGTCCAAAACACAGTAGTGCCACTGCTCTTATATCCTTCATAAATACCATCACACTATCCCATGATAATAATAAGCTAGTTTCCTGCCTGTTTCCTGATGTATGCAAAGCATGACGGTGGTTTCCCACAACCTACTACTTTCCAAACTAGCCTGTCTTCATCTGTCTGATTCTTAATTGTCTTGATTCCCTAGCTACCTCTCCAGCAGATTCCAGGCTGTTAAATGGCAGTCTAGTTTCTCTCCCTTCCTGTCCAAACTGGGTTTCCCCAAGGCTCCCTCCTGGGACCCCTACTTTTCAATGTCTTTATTAATGACCTTTACTCCTTCTTTCAAGCTTTCTACCATTATTCAATATGCAGATCAGTCCACAATCATTTCCTGTTCTGATAACATTACTCATCTTCATACCCTCACCCAACAGTCCCTTCACTCAGTCGAAAGATGGCTTAATTCTAACCAGCTAGTATTGAATCCTAAGAAGACTAAACTTCTCCTAGATGTTCTTCGTGTTTCACTGTTGCAGTGATCGCGTTTGGATTATCTGCTTGCAGTAGCCCTCAGTCGGCCTGACTATCAAAGTCTTGGGTCCTGTGTCGGTTGCCGTCTCATCTTCCATGATGTCAGGTAGTCAGGGGTCTAAGCATGCAGACAATGCCGTTACATCAGTCTTTCTTGTCGTGCGGTGCCCGAAGCAGAAGCAGTTCGCAAGTGCCGGTCGGCTGACTCCTGAAATTTTCGTTTTCGAGTTTCAGTACTGAAGTCTTCAACTAAAGCTAAGTACTCCGTTGGGGAAACTTTTTCTTGCTCTAAACCGATCTCAGTAAAAGTCAATAATTGTATTTCTTGTGGAAAGCAAATACCTAATAAAGATTTTCATTTCGTATTGTATTCCTTGCCTAGGCCCTGACCACGGCATACATCTATCTGTTTCATGCCTTATTTAAGCAACGAACAATCCATCTTCGGTATGATGCTTCAGCTGTGGAACCTGCAGATGTTTTTGCCTAGGATGGGTCCGGAGCTGCTGTGCAGGCACCGGCTTCTGAGGGTGTATTCAGGCCTACTGACTTGCATATTAAACAGACGCCATCTTCTTCTACATGGTCAGGGCTCTATGCCTAAAAAATAAATAAGAATGACTGAAGACTTTATTACTTTTAGAAGGGGAAGGTTGGCTTCCCCTGATTAGAGACCTAGGACTGAATTTGCTTATAATTTTTCTGACCATGATTCAGAAATTTCTGTTTCCTCTGACAACCAGGATTTACCCTGATCTACCTATGAGGATTCTGATGCAGAGGACTCTATTCCCTCTGCTTCCCCTCCAGAGGATTTCTCTTTTGGTGAAACCTTGCTTACTCTTAGGGAGCATTTTCTCTGGGTAAGCCAGGATTACTCTGATTCTGAAAAGAGGCTTGGGGATTTCTTTCCCAAGGATACAGATTTCACTTCCACACATTACCAACCCAAAACAGTTGGCCAGTTCTATCCCCAAATCAGTGGGCAGAGGCTCAAAATCAAATACTCTCTCTCTTAAACATAAAGGCTATTCAGACTGTACCAGAAGAAGAAAAGGGACAAGGTTTCTACTCTAGCCTTTTCCTGGTACCTAGAAAAGACAATTCATGGTGTCCTATCCTGGACCTTTCTATCTTAAACACCTTTTTGGTGATTCCAAAATTCAAGATGCTAACTCTTCACCAGTTGCTTCCTATGCTAGGCAAAGATGTCTGGTTGGCAACACTGGATTTAAAGGAAACCTAGCTGCACATCCCAATCAGGGAATCTTGCAGAAGATACCTACCCTTCAAAGCAGGCGACATGCACTATCCATTCACTGCACTGCCCTTTGGCTTATCTACTGCGCCCAGGGTATTCACAAAGTGCCTAGCTCCAGTCATTGCATTTTGCAGGCAAAAGAAATATTCAGATATACCCATACCTGGGCGATTGTCTAATTCAGTCAGAAAGCCAAGACATACTTTTGAATCATCTGGCATTTGTACAAAAGGTGCTAACTTGTCTGGGGTACACCATAAACGAAAATAAATCATATCTGGTACCCTGTCAACAAATTATATTCCTGTGAGCAAGCTTGAACACAACCTCCCAGATGGTTTTCCTCACGCCAGAGAAACAAATTCAATTGACAACTTGCTTCAAACTAATGGCCACAAAGACCCTGCTATCTGCAAGGCAAATACTGCAAGACTTGGGGTTCATGGCCTCCTGCATTCTACTAATTCCATATGCAAGACTGCATATGAGGAAACTACAATGGTATCTAAAAAGCCTATGGTGTCAACATTCTCAGGATCTAGAAGCAATGATTTCTGTCATACCTTGCCTACGGTTAGAGTTCCTTTGGTGGGCAGAGGCCTGCCACCTAAACAATGAACTACCATTCACTTTACCCCCTGCAGCTCAAACCCTAACAACAGACGCATCAGGCTATGCATGGCGGGGCTAACCTGGCAGGGAAGTGCATTCAGGGCAAATGGAACCCAAGTCAAATGCACCTGCATATCAATCAAAAAGAAGTGTTAGCTGTACAGAACGCTCTTGACAGCCTTCAAGGACCACATTCTTCCAGGACAGTTGATGGTAAAGATGGACAACACCACTGTTACGTAGTATATAAACAAGTAGGGGGGGGTACCCGTTCTTACTCCATCTGCAGACTAGCCATGGCTCTGTGGAACACGGCCTTGAGCTACCAAGTGCATGTACAGGTTAAATTCCTGCCAGGAAAACTAAATACACTGGCAGACGAACGAAGCAGAAATCTCATGGACCCAAATGGAAACTGGAACCAAAGACTTTCAACATGTTGATAAACAAATGGGGGAACCCAGATATAGACCTGTTTGCCTCCCCCCAGAACTACCAGTTGGACAAGTTCTGCACAAGGACTCCCCACAAACAAGCTTGGAAAGTGGATGCTCTGTCCTTCAGCTGGAAAACTCTATCAGTTTATGCCTTTCCCCCCTCTGCCTCTCCTCTCCAAAGTACTACTAAAGATTAAACAGGGCAAACCAAGGACGATACTGATTGCACCAGACTGGCCATGCCAACACTAGTACCCCCTCTTGCGCAGTGTGTCACTGCTGGCTCCATGGCACCTGCCTCTGACCCCTACCCTGCTGTCACAGCAGGAGAGCCAGATTTTGCACCCTCCGCTTCAAACCCTGAACCTGGCAGACTGGCTAATTACATGATTTCTCCATTACCATCCCTCAGTAAACAAGTGTTGGATGTCATTTTGGAGGCAAGGAGGCCTAGTACTAGAAAATCTTTTGCTGAAAAATGAAAAAGATTCTGTGCTTGGAAGCAAACTCAAGGGATGGCCACAACAGCACCCAATTTACCTCAGATTCTTCAATACTTAACTGAGATGCTTCACAAGGGCCTTTTTCCACCATCAAAATTCACGCCTCAGCCATTTCATCTCATTACAACACAGAACCACCCCTCTTCTCTCATCCACTGCTCAAGCAGTTCCTTAGAGGGGCCAAAACCTTGACCACCCAGGAGAGCCCCACTCCAGCTTGGGACCTTAACTTTGTATTGAAAAAACTCACTTTTCCTCCTTTTGAACCGGTTGCAAATGCAGAGTTGAAATTCCTTTCTTGGAAAACAGCCTTCCTTTTAGCAATCACTTCAGCAAGAAGGGTATCTGAATTGCAGGCCCTTATGGCAGGGGAGCCTTTCATCATCTTTCATGTGGACAGGGTGCGTCCCTCAGGACCAATCCCGCCTTCATGCCCAAGGTGGTATCCAGTGTGGCTCTTAATAAGTCCATTCATTTGCCAACCTTCTTTTCTAATCCACAGAACAAAGGGGCATGCATACTGCACTCCTTAGATCTGCACAGACCACTGAGATTTTACTTGGACAGGACTAAACCTCAAAGGAAATCTGAACTGCTGGTGGCATTTGCTGCAGGGGCAGAGGGGAAGGCTAATTCAAAACAAACCATTTCTAAATAAATAGGCCATTGCATTCATTTCTGCTTTAAATACCATGGAAAACCTATCCCGCAGGGGATTTGACCCCATTCAACTAGGGCTACATCTACCTCTACAGCCTTTCTGAGAGGTGTCCCTACCAGGGACATCCTAGAAGCTGCTACCTGGAGTTCTGTATATACTTTCACCAAACATTACCATTTTCCAATTTTCTGTGAATCCAGAGCTGGCTTTGCCACTGCAGTCTTGCAGGGCCTTATAGCTGGTCCTAATGCTATCTAAATTCCTCCTCCCATCCTTAGCTTTGGGAATCTACCCCAATGTGATGACTGCAACAGTGAAACACAAAGAACATAGTACAGTTGTGTACACTTACCATAAATGTAGATGTTAGAGTGTATTCACTGTTGCAGTCCTGGTTACCCTCCCTCCCTCCAGCCCCCTGACTTCTTTTGGCTATACCTCTACTTTCCTTTGCTATGCTTAAAAGCTTTTTGGTGTATTTGCTTTTTTGTTGGAGGTATACCATTGTGTGTGTGTGTGTGTGTGTGTGTGTGTGTGTGTGTATATATATATATATATATATATAGTTTTATATATATATATATATATATATATATATATATATATATATATATATATATATATTTAATTGCTTCCCACCTGAAATCTGGGGCAAGATAAACTGATGTAATGGAGTTGGCTGCATGCTTTATACCCCTGACTACCTGACGTCACGGAAGATGAGAGCAACCGACACAAGACCCAAGACTTTGATAATCAGGCCGACTGAGGGCTACTGCAAGCAGATAACCCAAATGTGATGACTGTAACAGTGAATACACTCGAACATCTACATTTATGGTAAGTGTACACAACTGTACTTTCTCTCTACTACCCTCCAACATCACAAGACTACCTTCTCTCCTCACTGAACAACGCTACCATCTCCACTGAACCTCACACCAAACTTCTTGTTATCACTATCGATAACCGGCTAAAGTTCGATCTCCATACTCAGCAATGCATAAAAAAGACCCATTGAAAACTCGGACTACTATACAGACATAGAAAATATCTCAGTCCTCCAGACTCTGTCTTGCCCAAGCTTTCCTACTCCCCATATTACTCTATGCAGCCCCCATACTTAAAAATCTTCACTCAAATCTCCTGACTAAACTAGAACTTACCTACAATACAATTGCTAGAGTTCCTACTAATCTGCCCTATTGCACTCATCACTGTATGGCCATAAAAAACTTGCAATGGCTTGAATGTCGGTACCAAAATCTGTTACCCCAGCTTCTCACAGCTCACTCAGTCTTACATGATCCATCATTCTTCCCCTGTCACTATACTCTCATCCAGCCTTACACTCCCATCCGTGCTCTCTGTAGCTCTCAAAAGAACCTATTGCAAGTTTATAAGCTTAGTAAAAATATTGGCAAACTACTCTACAGCTACTCCATCGCAGATGCTTGGAACAAACTACCACTACGTGTCAGCTCTATCACTAATTTTAGCTCCTCCAAAATCACACTAAAAGATACCTACTGCAAGTCGTGGTCATGCCCTTGCAGTGATCCAACATAAATTATTTTCCTGCTAGCTATGCATTCTGCCTACTTCTCCCAATGTCTTAAATGTAACATCTATAAAATGTTATTAGGCTACAGTAATACAGACTGTTGTCCAATCTGCTCCTTTTGCGTACTTCCTACATAGGTTTTTTCCTCTATTACTACTGTGCCTTTTTTCCTCCTGTAGCTACTTTTCGTCCAACCTCTCACTGTACCTATCTTCCTTGTTGGCTTACTATTTCTACTGTCATATTATTTCCTCCTGTAACTACGTTTCATCCAGCTTGTCACTGTACCTGACTTCCTTGTTGGTTACTATTGCTACTGTCATATTAATTCCTCCTGTAGCTACGTTTCATCCAGCCTCTCACTGTACCGGACTTCCTTGTTGGTTACTATTGCTACTGTCATATTATTTCCTCCTGTAGCTACGTTTCATCCAGCCTCTCACTGTACCTAACTTCTTTGTTGGTTGCTATTGCTACTGTCATATTATTTCCTCCTGTAACTACGTTTCATCAAGCCTGTCACTGTACCTAACTTCCTTGTTGGTTACTATTGCTAGTGTCATATTATTTCCTCTTTTAACTACGTTTCATCCAGCCTCTCACTGTACCTGACTTCCTTGTTGCTTACTATTGCTACTGTCATATTATTTCCTCCTGTAGCTACTTTTCGTCCAACCTCTCACTGTACCTGACTTCCTTGTTGGTTACTATTTCTACTGTCATATTATTTCCTCCTATAACTACGTTTCATCCAACCTCTCACTGTACCTGACTTCCTTGTTGGTTACTATTGCTACTGTCATATTATGTCCTCCTGTATATACTTTTCGTCCAGCCTCACACTGTACCTAACTTTTTTGTTGGTTACTTTTGCTACTGTCATATTATTTCCTCCTGTAACTACGTTTCATCCAGCCTCTCACTGTACCTGACTTCCTTGTTGGTTACTATTGCTACTGTCATATTTCCTCCTGTAACTACGTTTCATCCAACCTCTCACTGTACCTAACTTCCTTGTTGGTTACTTTTGCTACTGTCATATTTCCTCTTGTAACTATGTTTCATCCAGCCTCTCACTGTACCTAACTTCCTTGTTGGTTACTATTGCTACTGTCATATTATTTCTTCCTGTAACTACGTTTCATCCAGCCTCACACTATACCTAACTTCCTTGTTAGTTACTATTGCTACTGTCATATTATTTCCTCCTGTAACTACGTTTCATCCAGCCTCTCACTGTACCTAACTTCCTTGTTGGCTTACTATTTCTACTGTCATATTTCCTCCTGTATATACTTTTCGTCCAGCCTCACACTGTACCTAACTTCCTTGTTGGTTACTATTTCTACTGTCATATTATTTCCTGCTGTAACTACGTTTCATCCAGCCTGTCACTGTACCTGACTTCCTTGTTGGTTACTATTGCTACTGTCATATTAATTCCTCCTGTAGCTACGTTTCATCCAGCCTCACACTGTACCTGACTTCCTTGTTGGTTACTATTGCTACTGTCATATTATTTCCTCCTGTAACTACGTTTCATCCAGCCTCTCACTGTACCCGACTTCCTTGTTGGTTACTTTTGCTACTATCATATTTCCTCCTGTAACTACGTTTCATCCAGCCTGTCACTGTACCTGACTTCCTTGTTGGTTACTATTGCTACTGTCATATTATTTCTTCCTGTAACTATGTTTCATCCAGCCTCACACTGTACCTAACTTCCTTGTTGGTTACTATTGCTACTGTCATATTATTTCCTCCTGTAGCTACGTTTCATCCAGCCTCTCACTGTACCTAACTTCCTTGTTGGTTACTATTGCTACTATCATATTTCCTCCTGTAACTACGTTTCATCCAGCCTGTCACTGTACCTGACTTCCTTGTTGGTTACTATTGCTACTGTCATATTATTTCCTCCTGTAGCTACTTTTTGTCCAGCCTCTCACTGTACCTAACTTCCTTGTTGGTTACTATTGCTACTATCATATTTCCTCCTGTACTGTTATACACCTTCTTTGGGCAGCTTTCCATCGGTCATACTTTTGGCAAAAATGTATTATGCACAACACATTTTATTTTTCTTATTATTTTGTGTGCCCTGTACAAAAAAAAAAAAAATATATATATATATATATATATATATATATATATATACATATATATATATATATATTATTTTCATGTTAAGTCTCGTCTTACCCTGTTTAATTTTACAAATGACAAATGTTATTTTTACAGCCCTGTTAAGCAATTTTATAATTATCTATTGTTGTTTACTAACTTTTGTTTTGTTATGGGGATTTTCTCCTTCGGTCTCCGCTGAAAAGGGGTCTCTACCCATTTGGACTAACCTGATTAACAAATGTCAAATAAATAAGTAAATGTGTGAAGTATCCTTATATGATCTTTCATAGGGATAAGGTTTCATTGAGAACCAACCCTTCTTTTCTACCTAAGGTGGTCTCAGAATCTAATATTAATCAGACTATCGATTTGCCCGTTGTCTTTCCCAGTTTTTCAAATAAAGGTGAATATTGCTTGCATTTACTGGGTGTTCACAGTTATATTTCTATCTTGACAGAACCAAACAGTCTAGAAAATCGGATCAATTGATGATCTTCGTGTTTCACTGTTGTAGTCATTATATTTGGGTAATCTGCTTGCAGGTTGCCCTCAGTCGGCCTGAATTCCAAAGTCTTGGGTCCTGCGTCAGTTGCTGTCTCCTCTTCCATGATGTCAGGTCGTCAAGGGTATAAAACATGCAGCCGACCCCATTTTCTTTAGTCTTTCTTGCTGTGCGGTGCCCGAAGCAGAAGCATTTCGCAAGTGCCGGTCGGCCGACTACTGAAATATTCGAATTGGAGTTTCAGAACCGAAGTCTTCACTAAAGCTAAGTACCCCATTGGGGAAACTTTTTCTTGCTTTTTACCGATGTCAGATAGTTAATGGTTGTATTACTTGTGGGAAGCAAATACCTCATAAGGATTTCCATTTATACTGTATTCCTTGCCTAGGCCCTGATCACAACATGCCTGGCTATCGGTTTTGTGCTAGATTTAACCAACGCACTATTAAACGTCATTATATTTTTGCATCATAGTATTTTGGAAACAGATTTAACTACTCAGAAATGTCGTCGGATAGCAATCAGACTACCGGAGTACATAAAAAACGCAAAGAAAAGGACAGAGAAAGGCAGTCGAGATCCAAAACCGGCGACGAAGCTTCTAAGCCAGTCGCCGGTTCGACGGTACTCAGTGAGGCGCTTTCGCAGCCCCTGATGCCCGCTACCTTCGAGTTGCAGGCCTCTACTGACACCCATGTGGAGTCTGGAATGCCGCAAGATACTCAAGGTATTGGACAGACGGATGTATCTCCCTCAGATGGGTCCGGAGCCGCTGAGCAGGCACTGGCTTCTGAGGGTGTCTTCAGACCTCAACATTTGTATATCAAAACCAAAGACAAAAGCAACTTCTAAAGCTAAAAACCTGCATGAGCCATGTGCACAGGCCTCTATGCCTAAAAAACAGATGATCAAAATGGCTGAAGACCTTATTATCTTGATCAGGGGTCCCATCCCCCTCCTGATAAGAGGCCTAGGCAAGACACTGATTATGAATCTTCAGATCAGGTTTCTATTCTGATTCCTCTTCTGATCAGGAATTATCTATACCGCCCTATGAGGATTCTAATGCTGAGGAGTCCATTCCATCTGCATCTCCTCCTGAGGATTATTAATTTGGAGAAACTTGCATACTTTGTGGGAGCATTTTCACTGGGAGAATCGAGACTTCTCAATCAAAAAAGAGGCTCAGGGATTTCCTTCTCCCTCAGCACAGGCCTTTAGCCATTCCCCCTGTTTTAGACATTGTGGATGATGTGTTTTCGGAGTCAAGCTTGTCCCCTGACTCCTTACCTCCAGCTCCCAGTAAGCCTGACTCACATAAATTTTTATTTAGAAACCCTGCTGATGATCCTGAAACTATTTCACAGGGTCCAAAAAGAGTTAAGGCCTCAACAGCAAACAATCCTACCCCCTCTGACAGAGATTCAAGGGCACTGGACAGATGGGGAAAAAAGGTTTATACATCTGCAACCTTGGCAAACAGGGCCTTAAACTGTCAATTTCATATGCTTAAGTACCAACAACATGTTATGGGATTGCTGAAACAGAATATGATGATTTCAGAATGTGCAGAAAATAAAGAATTGCAGGAATTATTGCATGCAGCTGAACAAGTTGGAAAGCATACTTTGCAATGTGGTTTTGATTCCTTAGAGACCTCCTGCAGGGCCGCAGTTACTGGATCTGTGATTAGGAGGCATGCCTGGTTAAAGGAACAAAATTTACCTGATCATGTTAAAGCTAAATTGCCAGATGCTCCTTTACAGCATGATTGTCTGGTATTAAGGCAGAAGAGGTTTTAAAGAAAATGGAAGATAAAGCTAAGTCTATGCAAACTGTTAAAGATTTCTTACAAGTGCAGCCACCAAGACTCAGTAGACTCTGGCCTACCAAAAATTGGTCCTTTCCTGTGTCAGACAGAGCTCAAAGGGGCAAATCCAGACGCCCTAAGGGTTCTAGATACCAGGCGCAAGATTCATACAGGTCAGAGCAATGGGGTGCTTCCACCTCCAAATCTGGAGGAGATAAAAAGCGCAAACCTACAGAAAGCAATCCCAATGACTTCCTTCTGCCTTCACCAAGCACTTATCTGTCGGCAGCACCCATAGGGGGAAAATGAGCACTTTTTGCTCAAAATTGGCAGTTAATAACCCAGGACAAGTGGGTACTAAACATCGTATCACAGGGATACAGATTCCATTTCCACACTCTGCCGATGGCAAATGGTTGGCCAGATCTGCCAAAAAATCAATGGGTAGAGGCACATAAACAGGTTATGAACCTTATGGATATGGGGGCCATTCAGACAGTACCAGAACAGGAAAAAGGACAAGTTTTTTTCTCAAGACTGTTCTTGGTACCCAGAAAGGTCAAGGCCTGGCAGCCAATACTGGATTTATCGATTTTGAACACATACCTGGACATTCCAAAAGTCAAAATGCTGACTTTACAGCAGCTTCTGCCCATGCTTGGCAAGAATGCTTGGCTGGTGACTTTAGACCTAAAAGAGGCATACCTGCATGTCCCAATAAGACAGTCGTGCAGAAGATACCTCCGATTCAAGGCTGGCTTAATGCATTACCAATTCTCTGCACTGCCCTTTGGCTTATCTACTGCGCCCAGGGTCTTTACAAAGTGCCTGGCACCAGTAATTGCATTTTGCAGACAAAGAAGTATACAAATATGTCCTTAATTGGACAACCGTCTCATTCATGCAGAGAACAAGGACACTCTTCTTCGACATCTGGCGTTTATGAAAAGGCTTCTAACATGCCTAGGGTACACAGACAAAAAGAAATCACAACTGGTACCCTCTCAAAAGATAACATTCCTGGGTGCAAGCTTGAATACAACTGTCCAGATGACTTACCTCATGCCAGACAAGCAAAGGCAACTGACAACTTACTTCATACTGATGGCAACAAAAACCCAGTCTTCTGCAAGACATATTGTGCAGGCTCTGGGCTTCATGGCATCCTGCATACTACTGATTCCATATGCAGGACTGCCTATGAGGAAACTTCAGTGGTACCTAAAAAGTTTATGGATTCAACATTCTCAGTCTGGAAGCGATGATTCCTCTCATTCCCTGCCTGCAACAAGAGTTTCTGTGGTGGGCAAAGGCATGTCACCAAAACATGGGATGGCCATTCACTCTACCCCCTGCCAGCCAAACCATGACAACAGACACGTCAGATTATGCCTGGGTGGCCCACATGGCAGGAAGATGCATTCGGGGCATGTGGTCACCTAAACAAATGCATCTGCATATCAACCAGAAAGAGATGCTAGCTGCTCAAAATGCCCTAACAGCCTTCAAGGACTTACTTCATCCAGGACAACTACTGATAAAGATGGACAACACCACAGTCATGTGGTATATAAACGAGCAAGGGGGCACACACTCGTGCCCCCTCTGCAGTTTAGCCATGGCACTGTGGAACACAGCTTTGACCTACCAAATATATCTTCAAGCTCAATTCCTGCCAGGAAAACAAAACACTGGCAGACTATTTTCAGCAGAAACCTTATGGACCTTCACGAGTGGAAACTAAATCCACAAGTCTTCAGCATGATAACAGAAAAATGGGGGAGCCCAGACATAGATCTATTTGCCTCTCCTCAAAATTATCAATTGAAAAGATTCTGCACAAGGACTTATCACAGACAAGCATGGAAAGTGGACGCCCTCTCCTTCAGTTGGAAAAGCCGATCAGTTTACGCCTTTCCTCCTCTGCCTCTGCTCCCCAAGGTCCTTCTAAAAATCAGACAAGAGAAACCAAAGAGGATACTAATTGCCCCGGACTGGTCCTGCCAATACTGGTACCCAATCCAAAGGAACTTGTCTCAATACCCAGCTTGGACCTTGCCTCAAAGACCACAACTACTGTCCCAACAAAACAATCAGATCCTGCACGATCAACTACAGACTCTGAACCTGGCAGCATGGCTGATCATGTAGTCATACAAACAACACCTCTCAGTAAAGCTGTAATGGATGTCATTTTGGAAGCCAGAAGGCCTAGTACTAGAAAATCTTATGCTGACAAATGGAAGAGATTCTATGCTTGGAATCAAGAACAAGGGACTGATACAGCAGAACCAAATATTCCTCAGATATTGCAATACTTAACTACTTAACTGAGATGCTTGACAAAGGCCTATCTTTCTCATCAAGTAAAATCCATGCCTCTGCCATTTCGGCTCATTACACTACAGAGCCACAAATCTTTTCTCATCCTTTACTAAAGCAGTATCTTAGAGGAGCCAAAATTTTAAGGCCTCCTAGAAGATCACCATTGCCTGCATGGAACCTCAATTATGTGTTGGAAAAGCTCACCCTGCCTCCATTTGAACCAGCTGCTACCGCTGATATAAAGTTCTTACCATGGAAAACAGCTCTGCTACCAGCAATTACTTCAGCAAGAAGAGTTTCAGAGCTACAGGCCCTCATGGCTATATAGCCTTTTATCATTTACCCAGACAGGGTATCTACGAGGACAAATCCTACTTTTATGCCTAAGGTGGTTTCCAGTGTGGCTCTTAACCAAACAATTCATCTGCCAACCTTTTATCCAAATCCGCAGAACAAGGGGGAGAGAATTCTCCATTCCTTGGACGTACACAGACAGCTAAGATTCTACTTAAGCAGGACTAAAGCTCTAAGAAAAACGAAGCAATTACTAGTGACATATGCCACAGGATCAGAGGGCAAGGCTATTTCAAAGCAGACAGTTTCAAAGTGGATAAGCCACTGCATCTGTTTCTGATACATACACCATGGTAAACCTGTGCCCAAGGGCATTAGGTCTCATTCCACCAGAGCTGCAGGTACTTCAGCAGCCTTTCTAAGGGGAGTACTAACCAAAGACATTCTAGAGGCTGCTACTTGGAGTTCTGTTCACAACTTTACAAAGCATTATCATTTGCCTCTCTACTCTAAATCCAGAGCAAGCTTTGCCACTGCAGTTCTGCAGGTCCTTATAGCCGCTCCTAATGCTGTTTAGCTCCAGCCCCCCAACCATAGCTTTGGGATTCTACCCAAATGTAATGACTGCAACAGTGAAACACGAAGAACATAGTACAGTTGTGTACACTTACCATAAATGTAGATGTTCAAGTGTATTCACTGTTGCAGTCCAGGTTACCCTCCCGCCATCCCCCTGTTATTCTGGAGTTTATCTTTCCTTCTCTATCTTCTACAACCTATGTGGTGTATTTGCTTGTAGATGAAGGTAAAGTCTATATTGATGCATGTATGTATGTGTGTGCGTATGTGTGTGTGTGTGTGTGTGTGTGTGTGTGTGTGTGTGTGTGTGTGTGTGTGTGTATATATATATATATATATATATATATATATATATATATATATATATATATATATATATATATATATATATATATATATATATATATATATATATATATATATATAAATATATATATATATATATATAGCGTCTGCTGCATGTTTTATACCCCTGACGACCTGATGTCATGTCATGGAAGAGGAGACAGCAACCGATGCAGGACCCAAGACTTTGGAATTCAGGCCGACTGAGGGCAACCTGCCAGCAGATAACAGTGAATACACTCTAACAGCTACATTTATGGTAAGTGTACACAACTGTACTTTTGTGTCTTCAGTTTCAGCCTTGGGTAAACCTATCTCTAAAGTTACCTTATCAAAATGGCTTAGGGATTGTGTTACTTTTATTTATAATCGCACTTAACTGCAAGTTACCTGCACCTGTTAAGGTGCATTCCACCAGATCTGTATCCACTTCGGCTGTTTTCCATTCCAAGGCATCCATGGACGAGTTATGTGCAGCCATAACATGGGCTACTCCCCATATCTTTATCACTCATTACAAATTGGATATGGTCTCCAGGGGAAGAGCGTGTTTGGCTTGATGGTGCTCAGGAATATCCTTCCATAGAGCCACCCAGGACCTAAAGTAGCTGTGAACTCTGTCCCATTTGTCAATAATAAATGAATATTGACAACATCAGATAAAGAAGTTATTTTCTTACCATAACATTCCATCTGAGTTGTCTATCTTCATTCATTCTTGACGTCTCGTGCTCCTGCCCACTCCTATGAACTTCTGGAAGTTTTAGGTTTCACCTTAGACATGGCTTCTGTTGTCCTTCTGATGTTCTTCGTGTTTCACTGTTGCAGTCATTACATTTGGGTAGGTTGCCCTCAGCCGGCCTGAATTTCAAAGTCTTGGGTCCTGCGTCGGCTGCTTTCGCCCCTTCTCTGATGTCAGGTTGTTAGGGGTATAAAAGAAGCAGCCGATGCCATTTTCTTCAGTCTTTCTTGCCACGCGGTGCCCGAAGCAGAAGCATTTCGCAAGTGCCGGTTGGCTGACTCCTGAAATTTTCGTGTTCGAGTTTCAGAACCGAAGTCTTCAATAAAGCTAAGTACCCCATTGGGGAATCTTTTTTCTTGCTCTAGACCGATGTCAGAAAAAGTTAATCATTGTATTACTTGTGGGAAGCAAATACCTCTTAAGGATTTTCATTCTTACTGTATTCCTTGCCCAGGGCCCTGATCACAACGTTTCTGGTTGTCGTTTTTGTGCTACATTTAACCAACGTACTATTAAGCGTCGGTATAATTTTGCTTTAAAATATTTTGGAAGCCGGTTTAATTATCCTAAAATGTTGTCGATATAGCCATCCGACTACCGGAGTTTACAAAAAACGCAAAGAAAAGGATAGAGAAAAACAACCGAGGCCCAAAGCTGACGACAAAACTTCTCCTAAGCCAGTCGCCGGTTCTCAGTGAGGAGCTTTCGCAGCCCCTGACACCCGCTACTTTAGAGTCGCAGGCCGCTACCGATTCCCACATGGAGTCGGCCATGCCACTGGATACTCAAAGTATTGGAGTCTCGAATGCTAATCCCTCAGATGGGTCCGGAGCCGCTGAGCAGGTACCAGCTTCTGAGGGTGTATTCAGACCTGAACATCTTTACATTAAAATGATTACAGCTTCAAAGACAAAGACTAAAGCATCTTCTAAAGCAAAGAATCAAACTCATGATCCACTTTCACAGGCCTCTATGCCCAAAAAACAGATGATCAAAATGGCCGAAGACCTAATTACCGTGATCAGGGGTTCCCATCCCCCTCCTGATAAGAGGCCTAAGCAAGACACTAACTGAATCTTCAGATCAGGTTTCTATTTCTTCTGATCAGGGATATTCTTTACCCCCCTATGAAGATTCTGATGCTAAAGAAGCCATACCTTCAGCATCCCCTCCTGAGGATTATTCCTTTGGGGAAACCTTGCATACCATGAGGGAGCATTTTCACTGGGAAAGCCAAGATTTTTCAGGATCTAAAAAGAGGCTCAGGGATTTCCTTTTACTACCACAGCACAGGCCTCTAGCCATTCCTCCTGTGCTAGAAATTGTAGATGATGTGTTTTCGGAGTCTAGTTTGACCCCTGACTCCTTACCTCCAGCTCCTGTTAGGTATGAGAGATATTACAGGGTTCCAAACTCACACACATTTCTTTTTAAAAACCCTGCTGCTGACCCAGAAACTATTTCACAGGGTCCAAAGGGAGTTAAGGCCTCGACAGCAAAAAACCCAACCCCCTCTGACAGAGATTCTATGGCACTAGATAGATGGGGAAAAAAGGTTTACACATCTGCAACTTTGGCTATAAGGGCCTTAAACTTTCATATGCTCAAGTATCAGCAACATCTCATGGGATTGCTTAAATAGAAAATTATGTTAAATTTTGAATGTGCTGAAAACAAGGAAATGCAGGATTTATTGCATGCAGCTGAACAAATTGGAAAGCATACTTTGTACTGTGGTTTTGATTCTTTGGAGGCCTCCTGCAGGGCCACAGTTATGGGTTCTGTAATTAGAAGGCATGCTTGGTTAAAGGAACAAAGTACGCCTGATCATGTTAACGTTAAGTTACTAGATGCACCTTTACAGCATGATGCTTTGTTTGGTGCTAAGGCAGAAGAGGTGTTGAAGAAAATGGAAGACAAAGCTAAATATATGCAAACTGTTAAAGATTTTTTACAAGTACAGCCGCATAGGTTTAATAGACACTGGCCTACAAAAAATTGGTCCTTTCCTGTGTCAGACAGACCTCAAAGGGGCAGATCCAGATGCCCTAGGGGCAGATCCCAGACGCAAAGTTCTTATAGGTCAAAACAGTGGGGTGCTTCTACCTCCAAAGCTGGAGAAGAAAAAGCACAAACTTACAGAAAACAGTCCTAATGACTTTTCCCCTGCCTGCACCAAGCACTTATCTTATGACAGCACCTTTAGGGGGAAAATTAGCACTTTTTGCTCAAAATTGGCACATTATAACCCAGGACAAGTGGGTTCTAAATATCGTGTCACAGGGCTACAAATTCCATTTAAATACTCTGCCAAAGGCAAATGGCTGGCCAAATCTGCCAGAAAATCAGTGGGCAGAGGCACAAAACCAAGTTTCATCCCTCATGGACATGGGGGCCATTCAGCAAGTACAAGAGCAGGGACAAGGATTTTACTCAAGACTGTTCTTGGTACCCAGAAAGGACAAGGCCTGGAGGCCGATACTGGACCTATCTATTCTGTATACATTCCTGGATATTCCAAAATTCAAAATGTTGAATTTGCAGCAGCTTCTGCCCATGCTGGGCAAGAATGCTTGGCTTTTGACTTTAGACCTAAAAGGGGCATACCTGCATGTTCCAATCAGACAATCGTGCAGAAGATACCTCAGACTCAAGGCTGGTTCAATGCATTACCAATTCTCTGCACTGCCCTTTGGCTTATCTACTGCGCCCAGGGTCTTTACAAGGTGCCTGGCACCAGTAATTGCATTCTGCAGACAAAGAGGAATACAAATATATCCTTACTTGGATGACTGTCTGATTCAAGCAGAGAACAAGGACATTCTTCTTCAACATCTGGCATTTGTGAAAAGACTTTAAACATGCATATAGGGTACACAGTCAACGAAAAGAGATCAAAACTAGTACCCTCTCAAGAGATAACATTCCTGGGTGCAAGCTTGAATACAACTGCCCAGATGGTTTATCTCACGCCAGACAAACAAACGCAACTGACTACCTATTTCAAAATGTTAGCAACAAAGGCCCAATTTTCTGCAAGAAAAATTCTGCAATCTTTGGGCTTCATAGCATCCTACATCCTTCTAATTCCATATGCAAGACTCCATATGAGGAAACTTCAATGGTACCTAAAAAGTGTTTGGACTCAACATTGCCACAGCCTGGAAACAATGATTACTCTAATTCCCTGCCTGCAACAGGAGTTTCGATGGTGGGCAAAGGCTTGTCACCAGAACAAGGGACAGCCATTCACATTACTCCCAGCCAGGCAGACACTAACAACGGATGCATCAGATTATGCCTGTGGTGGCCCACATGGCAGAAAGATGCATTCAGGGCACATGGACCTCAAACCAAATGCATCTACATATCAATCATAAAGAAATGCTAGCTGTTCAAAATGCCCTGACAGCCTTCAAGGACCTACTTCATCCGGGACACCTGCTGATAAAGACAGAGACAACACCACGGTCATGTGGTATATAAACAAACAGGGGGGCACACATTCTTACCCTCTTTGCAGACTAACCATGACATTGTGGGACACAGCTTTGACTTACCAAGTACATCTGCAGGCGCAATTCCTGCCAGGAAAGGAAAATACTCTGGCAGACGAACTAAGCAGAAACCTCATGGATCCCCACGAGTGGCAGCTGGATCCACCAGTCTTCAGCATGATAACAAGGAAATGGGGATGCCTGGACATAGATCTAGTTGCCTCCCCTCACAACTACTAACTAAAAAGATTCTGCATAAGGACTTATCACAGACAAGCATGGAAAGTGGACACCCTATCTTTCAGCTTGGAAAACCTATCAGTATATGCCTTTCCTCCACTGCCTCTCCTCCCCAAAGTACTCCTAAAGGTCAGACAGGAGAAACCAAAGATGATACTGAATGCCCCAGACTGGCCCCGCCAGTACTGGTATCCAGTCCTAAGGAACTTGTCCCTATGCCCAGCTTGGACCTTACCTCATTTACCTCGTCTACTGTCCCAGCAAAACAATAACATCCTGCACAGCCAACTCAGGACGTTACACCTGGCAGCATGGCGGATAATGTAGTCATACAAAAAACACCTCTCAGTAAAGCTGTGATGGATGTCATTCTGGAAGCCAGAAGGCCTAGTACTAGAAAGTCTTATGCTGGAAAATGCAAGAGATTCTGTGCTTGGAACCAGGCACAATCAACTGATACAACTGTACCAAATATTCCTCAGATTTTGCAATACTTAACTAAGATCGAGGATAAAGGCCTATCTTTTTCATCAAATCAAATTCATGCCTCTGCCATTTCGGCTCATTACAATACACAGCCACCAAGTTTTTCTCATCCTTTATTAAAGCAGTACCTCAGAGGAGCCAAACATTTAAGGCCTCCAAGGAGATCACCAATGCCTGCACGGGACCTCGACTATGTCTTGGAAAAACTCACCCTGCCTCCTTTTGAGCCAGCTGCTACTGCGGATATAAAGTTTTTATCTTGGAAAACAGCTCTGCTCCTAGCAATTACTTCTGCAAGACGAGTTTCAGACCTACAGGAGCTCATGGCTGTGGAACCTTTTATCATATTTTATCCAGACAGGGTTTCTCTGAGGACAAACCCAACTTTTATGCCTAAAGTGGTGTCCAGTGTGGCTCTTAACCAAACTATTCATCTGCCATCTTTTTATCCAAATCCACAGAACAAGGGGGAGAGAGTTCTGCACTCTTCGGGCGTACACATAGACAACTTAGATTCTATTTGGACAGAACCAAAGCTTTCAGGAAGACAGAGCAGTTACTAGTGGTATATGCTCCAGGATCACAAGGAAAGGCCATCTCAAAGCAGACTATTTCTAAGTGGATAGGCCACTGCATTCGTTTCTGCAATTTGCACCATGGCAAGCCAGTGCCTAAGGGCATTGGGTCACATTCCACCAGAGCTGCAGCCACTTCAGCAGCCTTTCTCAGGGGAGTACCAACCAGAGAGATTTTAGAGGCGGCTACTTGGAGTTCAGTGCACACCTTTACAAAGCATTACCATCTGCCACTCTAACTCTAAATCCAGGGCAGGCTTTGCCACTGCAGTTCTGCAGGGCCTCAAAGCTGCTCCTAATGTTGTTTAACCCCAGCCTCCCAACCATAGCTTTGGTACTCTACCCAAATGTAATGACTGCAACAGTGAAACAAGAAGAACATAGTACAGTTGTGTACACTTACCATTAATGTAGATGTTCGAGTGTATTCACTGTTGCAGTCCACGTTACTCACCCACCATCCCCCTTCTTTCTATGGATCTTATCTTTCCTTCTCTGATTTATACAACCTATGTGGTGTATTTGCTTATAGATGAAGGTAAAATTTATATTGGTGCATTTATTGATATATATATATATATATATATATATATATATATATATATATATATATATATATATATGTATGTATATGTATATGTGTGTATATATATATATATATATATATATACATATATATATAAGTTTGGCCACCCTTTTAGGGGGCACCTGACATCTGGGGCAAGAAAAACTGAAGAAAATGGCGTCGGCTGCTTCTTTTATACCCCTGACGACCTGACGTCAGGGAAGGGGCGACAGCAGCTGACGTAGGACCCAAGACTTTGAAATTCAGGCCGGCTGAGGGCAACCTGCCAGCAGGACTACCCAAATGTAATGACTGCAACAGTGAA
This sequence comes from Protopterus annectens, assembly GCF_019279795.1. NCBI lineage: Eukaryota > Metazoa > Chordata > Ceratodontiformes > Protopteridae > Protopterus > Protopterus annectens. Next base: position 841,925,677 of record NC_056750.1, on the reverse strand, counting down.
TACACTCGAACATCTACATTTATGGTAAGTGTACACAACTACTTTATTTCTCTGTACTTGGCTGCAAACTCCATCCGAGGTAATGGAGAGAGGGGCATTGTGGGTAGTCTTACCTTGTGAGTTTTTTTTTTTTTTTGGTTGGAGCAAGCTGTGTAATGGCCGACGGTTCCGAGGATTGGAACAGAGTCCCATTCATCAAGAATGAATGAAGCTTGACAACACAGATGGAATGTTATGGTAAGAACATAACTTTTTTTTTCTCTTTTTAAGAGCTTGCAGGCTGTGTCAGTCATGGATCATGCCTCCCTCCTGTCTATTTTTCAACTTTCTTTTTAAGTTTAGAACAGCATTTTTTTTTAGGTTCTCTGATTGAGAGTCTGTTTGTTTTTGTGATTAGAGATGTTTGATTGTTTTATACAACTTTCCGGTCTGGGTCCCTTGCTATCTGTTAACAGCGTTATAGGACTTTCCTTCTTTTCTGGTGTTAACTGACTGTGGAGGATTGGGAAATCCTGTCAGACCTAGTCTTTTCTTTGGTCTCATTGCCTGTCAGAGATTTTGTGTTCATGCCATGCGTCTCAGTGGTGCAGATTTTTACAGGGTGTTCAGACTTTTTCTTCATTAAAGATTGAGGAAAGAATATAATGACAGACTTTGAGTTCAGGCTTCATATCCTTCAAGAATTTTTCATGCTGCAGCAAAATCTGTTCTTCGTGTTTCACTGTTGCAGTCGTCACATTTGGGTTATCTGCCTGCAGGTAGCCCTCAGCCGGCCTGAATACCAGAGTCTTGGGATTTCTGCATAGGATGCTGTCGCTTCTTCCATGTCGTCAGGTAGTCAGGGGTATAAAACATGCAGCCGACGCCATTACATCAGTCTTTCTTGCCTTGCAGTGCTCGAAGCAGAAGCAGTTCGCAAGTGCCAGCCGGCCGACTCCTGAAATTTTCATTTTCGAGTTTCAGACCTCGGGTCTTCTAAAAGATAAGTACCCTGTTGGGGATACTTTTTTCTTGCTCTAACCGATGTCAGAAAAAATTAATAATTGTCTTACCTGTGGAAAGCAAATACCTCCTAGAGATTTTCATTCTTACTGCGTCACCTGTTTAGGATCAGATCACAACGTCCTTCGCTGTTGGTTTTGTGCCTTGTTTAATGCCTGAACTGTCTGTTGTCAGGCAATTTTTATAACTAAATACTTTCGGTCTCTATCTCCGCACTCCGAAATGGCATTGGTAAGCCATCCGACTACCGAGCTTCCGAATAAACATAAAGATAAAGAAAGAGACCGCATATGTCCAAAACTGCCGACAACGCTACCATTAAGCTAGTCGCCAGTGCACCGGTACTCAGTGAGGTGCTTTCACAGCCCCTGATACCTGCTTCTACAGATTCGCAGGCCTCTACTGAGACCCATTCGGAGTCCGGTATGCCGTGAGATGCTTCTTCGAATATGGAACCTGTGGATGTCTCTACCTTGGATGGGTCCGGGCTGCTGTGCAGGCACCGGCTTCTGAGGTTGTATTCAGGCCTAGCGATTTTCATATTAAACAGATGATTCAGCAGAACGGCAGTTCTAAGACTCCAATGAACAAACAAAAAGAACGCCTTGGACCACGGTCTTCTCCTCTATAGTGTCAACACCAAAATTGTGATTTTGGTGTTGACACTATAGAGGAGAAGACCGTGGTCCAAGGCGTTCTTTTTGTTTGTTCATATTAAACAGATGACTTTGTTTCAAGCCAAAAATACCGAATTTCTCATGCCTAAAGTTTGCATTACTCCTAGGAAACCAATGACTAAAGCGCATTCTCAGGTCCACAGGCCTCAAAAACAAATTATTAGAATGGCTGAAGACCTTATTACTTTAATTAGGGGAAGCCAGCTTTCTCCCTCAGAGATCTAAAACTGATTTTCCTTCTGATTCTTCTGAACAGGAATCTGATATCTCTGTTCCATCTGACTGCCAGGACATACCCTTATCTACCTATGAGGATTCTGATGCAGAGGATTCCATTCCCTCTGCTTCCTCTCCAGAAGATTTTTCTTTTGGTGAAACCCTGCATACCCTTGGGGAGCATTTTCGCTGGGAAAGCCAAGGCTACTCTCAGTCCAAAAAGAGACTCGGGGGGGGGGGGGGGGGATTTTTAAACCTGCCTCAGCATAGGTCTCTAGCTATCCCTCCTGCTTTGGAGATTGTAGATGATGTTTTCTTGGAATCCAGCCTTACCCCGGATACTTTGCCTCCAGCTCCCAGGAAACCCGACAGGTACTATAGAGTACCTGACTCTCTCAAATTCCTTTTCAAGAATCCTACTGCGGATCCAGAGACCATTTCCCAAGGACCAAAAGGCATTAAGGCTACTACTGCCAAGAATCCTTCCCCTTCTGACAGGGATTCTAGGGCTTTAGATAGATGGAGTAAGAAGGTATGCATCTCTGCTACTCTGGCTATTAGGGCTTTAAATTGCCAGTTTCATATGTTAAAGTATCAGCATATTATGGAGCTAATTAAATAGAAAATGATGATTCCTGACTGTGCAGAACACGAAGATTTACATGAGTTAATGCATTCTGCTGACCAAGTTGGTAAACATACTTTGCAGTGTGGATTTGATGCCTTAAAAGCATCTTGTAGGGCTGTTGTCACTGGGTCTGTTCTTATAAGGCATGCTTGGCTTAAGGAATAAAACTTGCCAGATCATGTCCAATCAAAATTACTGGATGCACCCTTAAACCAAAAAGCGCCTATTGGCAATAAAGCAGAAGTAGTTCTCAAAAGGATGGAGGAGAAAGCTAAATCTATGTACACTGTTAAAGATTTCTTACAAGTACAGCCACCTAGATTCAGTAGGCATTGGCCTTCAAAGAACTAGTCCCTTCCAATCCCTTCCAGGCCTTCTCAGTCCAAACCCGGGGGAAGCAGACCCCTAAGACTTCAGTCTCAGGTTATGCACAGATCTAAGCAGTGGGGGTGCTCCAACGTCCAAAATGGAGTAGTAAGCCAACTCCCTATGGTAAGCTTGCACATTGGCTTATCCTTAACTCCCCCAAGCCTTGCTCAAGTACTTGCACCTTTAGGAGGAAAACTTGCCCTGCATGCAAAAAAACTGGGAATAGATTACCCAAGACAAATGGGTTTTAAACATTTTTTCCCTAGGATACAGATTCCACTTCCACTCACTCCCAACCCTAAGTGGATGGCCAAACCTCCCCCAAACCAGTGGGCGCAGTCAATCAAAAATAAATGTTAGCTGTACAGAATGCTCTGACAGCCTTCAAAGGCCTTATTCTTCCAGGACAACTATTGGTAAAGATGGACAGCACCACAGTTATGTGGTACATAAACAAGCAGGGGGGAACACATTCCCACCCACTCTGTAGACTAGCCATGGCTCTGTAGAACACAGCCTTGAGCAACCAAGTGCACCTACAAGCTTAATTCCTGCCAGTCAGATGACTTGAGCAGAAATCTCATGGACCCACACGAATGGAAACTGGAGCCCAAAATATTCAAGCTTTTGGGGAACAGATGGGGGGGATAGCAGAGGTGGACCGGTTTGCTTCCCCTCAGAACTATCATTTGAACAAATACTGCACCAGAACTCCCTACAACCAAGCTTGGGAGGTGGATGCCCTGTCCTTTTCCTGGGAAAGCCTCAGTCTATGCCTTTCCCCCTCTGCCTCACCTCTCGAAGGTTCTACTAAAGATCAAACAGGACAAGCCAAGGGCAATCCTGATCGCGCCAGCACTGGTATCCTCTTTTGCGCAGTCTGACAGTGCTACAACCATGGCACCTGCCTCAGACCCCTTCCCTGCTGTCCCAGCAGGGGGGGCCAAATTCTGCACCCTCAGCTTAAGACTCTGAACCTTGCAGCCTGGCTAATCCCCTGAACTCGCCTCTAGAAAACTGTCAGCAGGTGCTGGATGTAATTTTTGAGGCAAGGAGACCTATTACTAGAAAATCCTATTCATTATAGTGGAAAAGATACTGTTCCTGGAGCCAGACTCAAGGGATGGGCACAACTGTGCCCAGCTTACCTCGTATACTAGATTACTTAACAGAAATGCTCCACAAGGGCCTGTCCTTCTCCAATTAAGTTTCATGCCTCTGCCATCTCAGCTCATTATAATACTGAGCCCACCCCTCTTCTCTCATCCTCTGGTAAAACAGTTCCTTAGAGGGGCCAAAAATTTAAGACCCTCCAGGAGAGCTCCCACTCCAGCCTGGGACCTTAACTTTGTACTGGAAAAATTTACACCCCCCCCCCCCCTTTGAAACGGCTGCTACAGCAGAGTTTGAAATTCCTCATATGGAAAACAGCTTTACTTCTAGCCATCATTTCAGCAAGAAGAGTGTCTGAACTGCAGGCCCGTATGGCAGTGGAGCCCTTCATTATCTTCCATGTGGACATGGTTTCCCTCGGGACTAACCCATCTTTTATGCCCAAGGTGGTGTCTAGTGTGGCTTTAAACCAGTCCATTCATTTGCCTACTTTTTTCCCTAATCCTCACAGTAAAGGGGAAAGGATACTGCATTCTCTAGATGTGCACTGACTGCTTAGATTCAATTTGGACTGGACTAAACCTCTCAGAAAATCTGACCAGCTGCTAGTCAGCTTTGGTGCAGAGGCAGAGGGGAAGGCCATTTCAAAGCAAACCATATCTAAATGGATAGCACACTGTATCCATTTCTGCTACAAGCACCATGGAAAACCTACTCCACAGGGGATAAGAACACATTCCACTAGGGCTACATCTACCTCTACTGCATTTCTCAGATGAGTCCCTACCAGGGACATCCTAGAAGCTGCAACCTGGAGCTCTGTACACACTTTCACCAAGCATTACCACTTGCCTATCCTTTCTAAATCCAGAGCTCGATTTACCACAGCAGTCTTAAAGGGCCTGATTACCAGTCCTAATACTTATTAATCTACCTCCACCCTTCCTTAGCTTTGGGAATCAACCCAAATGTGATGACTGCAGCAGTGAAACACTAAGAACATAGTACAGTTGTGTACACTTACCATAAATGTAGATGTTCGTGTATTCACTGTTGCAGTCCTGGTTACCTTCTCTCCAGCCCCCTGATTGTCTTTGTTTTTACCTATCTTTTTTGGTTTGGCATATCTTGTAATATGTGTATTTGCTTTTTGCTGGGGGTGTTCCACACCATGTAATTGCTTCCTATTTTGGGGACACCTGACATCTGGGTTCAAGAAAAACTGATGTAGTGGCGTCGGCCGCATGTTCACTGATGACCTGACGTCATGGAAGAAGCGACCGCATCTGACGCAGAAATCCCAGGACTCTGGTATTCAGGTCGGCTGAGGGCTATCTGCAGGTAGATGACCCAAATGTGATGACTGCAACAGTGAATACACTCCACCATCTACATTTACTGTAAGTGTGCTCAACTGTACTTTCTAGGTTTATTTATGGAATTTGACTGGCTGGTTTAGTCTGTTTTTTGAATGACAAGACATTGATTCCATTAGTGGCTCAACCTTCTAAAAGAAATGGAAAGGAACAATTTAAAAAGGTTTAAGATCCAATACCTAGTATCCAAACTGCCTAGGACCTCCTCCAGATCCAAAGCCCCACCTGGATCTGACACGTTCGGTTTGTGTATAGCTTTTCCTATTCACCTGCCATCACATGTTCATTACCAGCTGACTGGATCTTAAGTCTGCATCCAACAAATGGCAGTTTTGTTTTTCCTTGAAAAGCACAGATGTTTTCTTTGCACTGGAGGTTGATTTGTTCGCTGCTGTGCAAGGAGTTCAAGGCACCTCTGCTCATGCACTTTACAGCCTTTTGACTAGTTTTCTTTCAGGCTGTAATAAATAACTTTGCTCCGTTGATGTGTTTTATTTATTTATGAGAAACTTCTGCACTACCTTCTTGGACGGATATGTCTGCAGACTTTTTGTTTCTCCCTAAAACCTTCTTTGTTTTCTTGCCAATGTGATGCATCTCCAATACAGTGTGTCTTTGGTTAAATTTTGAGTGCCCTTGTTTTTTGGATGATACTGAGGAATTCCAGCCCGTGAAGAGTAGAAGGACTTGTAGCTAGTTTCCTGTGGGGCTCAAAGATAGAGTGCACAAACTAATGCAGAGCTATGAATTAAAGGTTCTGTAATCTAACTTGCTGATCCAAAGCTCCGTACCGGATCCAAAGTCTTCCTCAGATCTGACAGGCTTGCTTCCCGTGGTGCTTCTGTCCAGTTCCATAGTTAATTCATTGGATCCTGCGCCTTCATATCCTATGGACTGAGATTTGACTAGGCAGATGGAGATGGCGTATTGGGATCCAAGTGTATTGGATCCGAATAGTGTTCCTGCTTGTTCTGATGTCTTTTTTCATTCTTCCTCAATGTTGATTTTCCACAGTTCCATTGTTAATTCATCGGATCTTGCACCTTTGGATCCAACAGCCTGAGATTTGACTAGGCAGATTGACACGATATATTGGGATCCAGGTGGATTGGATCTAAATGGTGTTTCTGCTGCTTTTCTTTTCTTATTCATCAGATCCTAAGCCTATGATCTGACAGATGGTAGCTCATTCTGGATTGATCTATTAAGACCTGTGATACAGTCTCTTCAGATCCAAAGCTGTTGGGGCAGTTAAGGTTTTCCTTGGATCTTAAACTCCCTCTGATCTGATAGTCGGGCAACTGGTTTAAAGCATTAAGTAGGTCTTTAGAAGAATTTCTTCTGGTTTAGTGGTACAAGGTTTGACTCCCTTAACCCAGGTTGCCTAACAGGGTGACGCAGTGCAAATCTTTTAACCAGACATTCCTCCTGAGCTAAACCTGTATAAGGTCCATGCAGAGCATTGCTCTATCCCGGGAAACAAATGAAAGAAATACTGTACTGGGCTACAACATATACTTTGGGTGTTGTTTCTACCCCCCCCCCCTTTCCTACTTGATGAAGGCGGTCCCCTGGGAGGTGAAACTAGTCGTCACTGGCTTCTTGGAGCCTGGCCCACATGGACTTCACATCTATTCCCCACTCTGACTCCGTGGATGTGCCTGCTGAAGCTGCTTGTGTGTTTCAGGATGTGGGCATTGTTGGGAAGCTAGTGTCAGTGCTTGAGCCCCAGATGCAGAGGGACTCGTTAGATCCAGGGCTTCAGATAATGTTTCTCTGACAGACACTGTCAACTCTCCTGAAGTGCTGCCCGACTGTCCATTTCATTTTTTTCCATCAGCAGAACATTTCTTTTCTGACAGCAGTTTAATGACTGATCATTTTAAATGGGCATCTCATGAAGTGTCACTTTATTTGTGGCTGGAAGAACCAAAGCCCGCAGTGGTTTTTCCAGTATACAAGGCATTCAGTGATGTCTTGATTGATCCCTCTGGAATTATATTCTCACCCATCCACTGCAAGGAAACTGGACCAATTTATGCAGTCTGGCAAGCTTCCCAGAATTTGTATAACAATCCAATTGTGGACCCAGTCGCCATGTCCCTTGACTCTGTCAAGGGATGCAAGTCCTTGCCTTTTTCCTGCACTCTTCCACACAGTAAGAATTATCGAATTTTAGATTGTTTTGGGAAAAATTATTTGAGTGCTTTGGACTTCAGAACCATTAAGTGCTAAATGCATAGAGTAAAATATCTGCCATATTTTGAAATTTGTGGAGGATTTCACATTGGAGATAAAATATGAGGCTGTTAATATTCAAATATGTAGCCTTACCACACAGCCAGAAGGGAAGTACATGATTACATGTGACTGAGAAACCATAGATGTTGCATCTAAGCAGTAATGTTGGGGTCATTTTACGTATTGACATGCATGTCTGTAGAGTCGGCTGTTATTAGGGAATGCCACTTTGGCAGTGAAACAGCACTCTTCTGGGTAAGACCTTGTCCACATTGCTGAAAAAAGTCACATCAGAAAGTTATAAGAAAAAGGAGAAACAGTGGAAACACTAAAGCAACTCTTTCTTCCAGTCCCAAATAACAAGACCCTTCTACAGGCACCACATAAGAAGCTAGACAGCTAGAATGAAAAGACCTTGAAAAACAAAGATAGCAAGGGTAAAAGAGGGTCAGCTCATGGAGGCTATGTGGCTGTCGCTCAAGTTGGCCCTTAGACAAGTGAGTTATCCCATGTCCCCATCCCCTTTTCCCTACTTTTGTCTCAGTAATTTCCCTTTCCCACTGTCCTGGGAGGTGAATCTTGGACAGCACCACATCTGGCTTCAATGTAGAAATTTGGACTCTTCCTTCCATTTGTAGGGATACTTCCTTGACCAGGGTAGCAGCTAGAGCTGACCCTTCTGCTAAAACAACTGTTACAGCAGGGTGCAATAGAGGAGATTTCCTACAGCAGGGTGCCATAGAGGAGATTTCCTGAGGAGAGAAGGGTGTCAGTTTTTTTTTTTTTCAGAATCTCCTAGTGCCAGTGGAGATTGATTTTTGGACTTTTCCGTATTCAACCTATTCTTCTGATTCTTGAATTCAGAATGGTAGCTCTGTATTCCCTCCTCCTGTTCATGCTCAGTGGGTTTAAGGACACGCCAGATCTCTGAGGCTCTTACCTGATGACACCATATTTGAAGAACCCAGGACATTCCTTTGATTCAGGTCAAGGGATCGTCGTGTCTATTTCATATCCTTGTCCTTTGGTCTCTGCAGTTCTCCCAGACTAAAGTGTTTAACTACAGTAGTAGTATTCTGAAGAACCAAGACTGTCCACACCTGGACAGTACTGTTAAAGGCCCAAATGGTGAGGGAATTGCAGGACAGTCTCAGGGTCACTCTGGACCTTTGGATGAGCTTGTGATTCTCTACAAATGCGCTGAAGTCCAGTCTAGCATCAGAGTTGAGAAAAACCTTCCTTGGGGGTACTTTGAACATGGACATGTGCAAGTTTTTTCTGACCATGGGCAAAACAAGGTTTGTAGAAGGCTTCCTTCACCCAGTAAGTAATGAGGTTTATTTGAAGTTGTCTTCATTTGCTCTTCAACCTGTGGGACATGGATCCGACTCTGTCGTCATGCTTCAGCATCAGATCTGAGCTCCAAGCTCCTCCCCTACCCATAATGCCCCCGTCTCAGATCTTGTTTGCCATGTCTAATGTTTGCTATGTGGTCTGTGTTCCAAGCGATTTTTTTTGGTTGTTTTTCTGGGTTTTCTAGCTATTTTTAGACTTTTCTGTCTGCCCTTTCACTTTTCTTGCTCTTTGCTCTTTCGGTTGGGAGGGTGGCCTAATGGTTAAGGTGTTTGCCTTACAAACACACGGTGCAGGGTTTGAGTCTCACAAGGGATAATTGGCTAGGCTTACAATGGCTCCCAAGGGCAGTTAGCTTAGTACTAATCTATGAAACTATGAAACTATGAAACTTTGCCCTCAGGCGTCAGTGCTTATATATAAAAAGAAACTTTTCATGCTTCTATTCCCGTCTACTGTGTCTCTCGTGTGCGGGTGTGAATGCTTTGGGTTCTGTCTCTCTATCCTCATGGCAGAGACACCCAAACCAGGATTTAGAAAGTGCAAAGTGTGTGGCCATAAGCTTTCTCATGCAAATGGCCACACTCTGTATGTTTTGTGTTTAGGGATTCCTCACCTCTATTCCTCCTGCTTAATGTGCACAGGGTTCAATCCCCCATGTATTGATTGACAGGAGGAATAAACTTATTTTTAAAGGCCGCCTTAAACCTCCCACTATGGAGGCCCAAGCTTCCTCCTCAACCGCTTCTGGTCCCCCCTGGCCTCTGGGGTTCAACCTCCCCGCTAGGAGGACTGGTGACGAAGAGAAGCGCAAACACCGGGATAGGCCGAGGAAGTGGTCTCCCGATCATCCCTGTCCGGCCAAACCACTGGCAAAATCTCGCCCAGGCCTTGGCTCAAGTTCCCCCCCAGAGACTGAGGTGTCATGGAGCCATTCACTGGTGTCTGCTTCACCCCACCAGTCATCTAGGCCGGTGTCGGTGGCCTGTTCTGCTAGGTCCACCCACAGACGCTCCAAATCTGAGGTGGACAGGATGATGCGGAGGTTTATCTGCATGCAGATACAGATGGGAGTCTTGCCTTCCCCCTCCCCTTCTGGCGCTGAGGGCGTGCAGTCTACTTTCATCCTGATAACTCTTTCTGTGATCTAACCCCTGGTTTCGGAGTCCTTGGGTCCGAGGACCCAGTGCATTGAGAGGTCGGAGCCAAAGGTACCTCAACGCTGACCATTGCCTTGAGCAGGTCAACTCTGACTAGCTCGGAGCTGTCCAGTTGTCAGAGCTGTAGCCTCAGTGCCGGATCCAGGGGGGGGGGGGTTTGGCTCAGTTCTTTGCCTGAACCTTCCACTTGGAGTCTTGTTGCCTGGAGTTTCAGCTCCGGCTCCCCTGTTGATCCAGAGGATTATGGACCCGATCTTAGCCCCAGCTCCAGGTGTTTGTTCTGCTTTTGATGTGGTCAAGAGGGTTCTCTCGATCCCATAGAGACCCTTATTTCGTTCTGAGTCCGTCCTGGCTCCCTCTGTCTCTGGCCTGGATTCTGCCATCCTGCCACCTCAGGAACAGCCTGCCGCCTCTCTGCCCCCAGGAAGTTCCCCCACGGGAACAGCTGGATGTTTGAGTCCTCCCCAGAGACACCCCCCCCCCCCCAAGGAGTTTCCACGAAAACGCATATGTAAAATGAGACACTTAGACTCCCTGCTGGAGTCTCTCATGGAGGAACACCGCCTTGGAGGAGGGGAGGGTTCCCTCCGATCACCGCCAGTGGATGTCTCACTTGGAAGACATCATGGAGATCCTGTGGCAGCGTGGAGGGTGGTCTGTCCAAAAACCCAACCCTGACGAGTCAGTGTTCCTGGAGGCATTTGGCATAGGACTCTCTACTTCCTGGGTGTCCCCTCCCATGGATCGTCTGGTGGATCTTGTTACATCTCTGGTTTGGAAGGAGCCCGATGTGGTGGAGCCTATCCCCAAATGTCCCAATAAGGTCCTCAGTGCCCCTTCTGATAAACCACACTGGTCAAAGGCTTTCCCTGTTGATGCAATGGTGGTGGCAGCTGCCACCAAGAAGGAGCTCTCACAGGAGAGCTCCATGGTCCGTCCACCTGACTGAGAGTGTAGGACCTTGGACTGTTTTGGGAGGTGGATCTGTGTTTCAGCAACTTTCTTTGTATGTGCCGAGTCTACCCCAGGGTCCATGTTGATGGAGAATAGGAAGGTTTTCTTCTGTTGAATGGCCACCCTTACCTCCATTGCCAATATCTCTATGCAGCTTCTTTCTCACGCTTCCGAGAGTGCCGCTAGAGCTGCCGGAGCAGGCGTTGTCATCAGACATCACGCTTGGCTCCAACTTTGTACCTTCTCTAAGCCCTTCAAGGTGTCATTTACAAATGCGCCCCGTACGATGGTCTCACTCTCTTTGGAAAGATGGTACGCGATGCACTGGTCCAGAGTGAGAAGGACGGGAAGAGACTGTCTGCTGTTGGAATCTGCTTCTCAACCTGTCAACAATCATCCTCCAAGAATCGGTGGGGGGTGAAGAAGATGTAGTTCCAGAAGTCTCAGGGATATTCCCAGGATGCTCTGGACTCGCCCTCCTCCAGAGGCAGAGGGGGATTCGACAGATACTGCCCTTGCGGCAGAGGGGGTCTGAGGAACAAAGGGTCTCGGGATTCATTCTCTGACAGGCCTGCGCATTAGCCCTGAAGGGTTGCCCGGCTGCTCGTCTCTGGAGGCAGTCGGGGGTCGACTTTCGCTGCACCCAATAGCCTGGGAGTCAGATGATCAGTGGGTGTTGTGAATCATATCCAGAGGATATTCAGTCCCCTTCTTTCAAAGGCCAATTCCGGCCAAACACCTCCCGGACGTTCCACCTGCACAAAGGGAGGCAGCAGCACAGGAAATTTCCAAGCTGGTAGAAAAACGAGTCATCCAGCCCATTCCCCCAGATCAGTCCAGCTTAGGCATCTATTACAGGTTCTTTTTAGTGCCAAAGAAGATGGGGAACTTAAAACCCATTCTGGATCTTTCAGTCTTAAACCTGTTGGTTGCCAAGACAAAATTCCGGATCTGTCCTACCCTGTTTGCTGGAAAATGATTGGATGTGCTTGGTGGAACTTCAGGATGCATACTATCACATCAAAATGAACAGGCGCTTCTAGAGGTTCCTCCACTTCCAGCTGGGGACCAGTCATTATCAGTTCAGAGCACTACCCATTGGTCTCACCACAGCCCCAGGGTGATCACCAAAATGATGGCAGTGGTAGTGGCTCACCTGCGGCTGCAGGGCTTCCAGGTCTTCCCCTACCTGTATGATTGGCTCCTTTCTGCTCCCTTCAGGCATCGGCTCTGCCAAGCCAGGTGTTTCCTTATCCAGACCGCCCACAGGTTTGGCATCACCATAAATCTCAACAAATGCCTGTTAAAACCAGTTCAAGTTCTGGACTTCATTGGAGCCTGGTTAGATACCCTTCAAACTAAGATTTTTCTGACACCAAACAGACTCAAGTCCTTCAAACATCATGTCTTGCACCTTCTTCAAGTTCCATCTCCTCCAGCGGAGTTTGTTTTAAGGGCATTGGGATCCATGGCGGTCACAATCACCCTTGTTCCTACTACTCGGTTTCACATGAGGGTACTCCAGTGGACTTTGGTGGTCCAGTGATAATTTCTAAAGCTACCATTATCACATCCTGTTAGTCTATCGTGAGCATTCAGGGATTCCCTTCTCTGGTGAATTCAGTCCCCGGACCTTCTTTGCGGGCACCTGTTTATTCTTCCCTCTCCTCTGACCATGGACATCTCCCTACTCGGGTGGGGGGCATTGCTTGAGATGGACAGTTCAAGGCACGTGGTCTTCCCTGGAGACCCAGTTGCATATCAACGTCCTAGAGATGAGGATGGTGGTATTGGCATTGCAAGCTCTTCATGCCCATCTTCCCCTAGGGACAATTGCCATCCAGACAGTCAAATGTCGTTAGTGTGGTACATCAACAGACAAGGGGGAATCGGGTCTTATCCCCTTTGCTGCGAAGCCATGAGATTGTAGGAGTGGGCAATCTCCACTGGCCGTTTTCTGGTGGCAACTCACATTCCGGGGAGGTACAACATTCTAGCAGACAGGCTCAGCAGGTCTATGCTGTTGCCTTACAAGTGGTCTCTTTATCCTTCTTTAGCAAAACAGATCTTTCTAAGATGGGGTCAGCCTTGTTGCAATCTCTTTGTCTCTCCTTCCAACTCAGAGTGCAGTGAATTCTTTGCTCTGAACCCCCCTCTGGGGGAGTCCCCCCAGCGACACACTGTTTCATGCTTGGTCCCCCGGTCTTCACTATGCTTATCCTCCACTTCCCCTGATCCCGAAAATCATTCAGAAATCACAACGGCTGGGGAGCTCATTCATCCTCATTGCCCCATTCTAGCCTTTCCGAGTATGGTTCCCTTCTCTGTGGTCTCATGTAGTGTTTCCTCCCTGGATGTTGAATCCAGTTCCGGATCTGATTTCTCAACCTTCAGGGATTCCAGACCCAGCCAGTCTGAAGCTCACCATTTGGCTATTCTAGTTCTCATGATAGTTAGAACTCCCAAGCTATCTTCTCTGGTCAAGATTTTGGTAGCGGCTCATAAATTTTCCACGAGGAAGGTTTATTCGAGTAAGTGGAAACTTTTCTCAATTTGGGCATCTCAACGTGATTTGGACCCCTTCACTGCTCCGGTTCCTGCTATCTTAGAGTTTCTGGCAGGTATTTTTCAACAGGGTGCCAGCTTCTGTACGGTTGAAGTTCAGCTGGCGCTTATTTCTAATTTCCAAATAGGGGATAATTCAGCTTCTCTAGCGTCATCTAAGCTCTGTAAAGCTTTTCTGAAGGATACTTTCCCTCTTAGGCCACCGATCAAGGATCCTATGCCTCCTTGGGACCTTACTTTGGTCCTTCAAGTCTTGGTTTCTTCCCCCTTTGAACCCGCTGCTTCAGTGGATCTGCAGTTCCTGTCTTGGAAGACAGCTTTCCTGATTGCTATTACTTCAGCTAAAAGAGTGTTGGAGCTTCAGGCCGTATCGATCAAGGCTCCTTACACGATCTTCCATAAAGACAGGGTATCTTTGCGCACTAAAACTTCCTTTCTGCCGAAGTTGGCCTCAGAATCGAACATCAGTCAGGTTATCGACCTCCCTGTCTTCTTTCTGAACTTTCAGATTAAGGGAGAGTATAAATTGCACCTGCTGGATGTTCATAGATAATTATGTATCTACTTGCACAGAACAAAGGCCTTTCGCAAGTCCAATCAACTTTTTGTTTCCTACTCTAAGCCCTTTTTAGGGAAACCTGTATCAAAGGTCACCATGTCTCGTTGGATTTCTCGGTGTATACTTTTGGCGTATTCAACCAAAGGATTGTCTCCGCCAGGTCCAGTTAAGGTGCATTCTACTAGGTCTTTGGCTACTTCAGCTAGTTTTGATCCAGAGTTTCTTGGATGACATTTGATCTGCGACTACCTGAGCATCTTCACATACTTTCATCTCCCATTACAACTTCTCTCCAGAAGTAGGCATAGTTTGGCTTCACTGTGTTAAGTAATATCCTTCCATGAGCGCTTCCCAGGTGTTTTGTAGCTGGAGACTCTGTCCCACAGGTTGAAGACCAAATGAAGACAAGTTCAGATAAAGAAGTTGTGTATTCACCATAATGTTCCATCTGAGTTGTTACTCTTCATTTGTCTTCAACCGTCTCTTCCCCCTGCCTTGTATGGGCTGTGTGGTGGTCTGGCTGGAAAAGACATGGCCCTTTCTTTGGCATAACTGGTTATTTCTGATACTATTTGGGTTATTGTGCCAAGGGGTAAGGCATTGTGTCAAGTTGGGTTGCTATGGTGGGCAACGAACTTGATCTGATGGGAGGAAGGAGACAGAGGTGTTATGGGTAGGGGAGGAGCTTGGAGCTCGGATCCGATGCTGAAGAAATGCAGTTGAGTCCGATCTGTCCCAGATCCATGTCCCACAGGTTGAAGACAAATGAAGAGCAACAACTCAAGTGGAACATTATGGTGAGTATATAACTTATTTTTTTATAACTGTTAGGCACTTCCTCAGGGTGGTGGGGTTCTTGGCATTGTTCATCCTTGGGGTATCTTTAGCCTGTCTTTTTTTGGGGGGGGGGGGAGTTCTAATACCATGATGAGAATGGACCCCATTCCTAAGTTGAAGTATGATTAAAGTTCATGAAATTAATATTGTTTCGATCTTTGATGTTAGCCAGAAGTGCTCTTTGTAACACCCGCAGTGTGCCCAGTAATGACTCCTTCTGCAGTTTGTATGGAGTTACATGCATCAGTAACATGTCTAAGTACTATTGTAAATTCTGTTTTATAAGACTCATTACTCCTACTATTGCTATTGGAACTGTCTGGGTATCCTTCCTCCACCTCCTCTCATTTCTGCATGCAAATCCTGATATTTTATGACTTTATGGCTTTCTGTACGTAAGACACTGTAGTCACTGGGTGTGGACATTTCACTGATCAATACTACTTTTGTCTTCTTTTCGTGGACTACTATATCTGGTTTTCTTGCATCTGTTTTTGAACTGTCTGTAGTAGGTGATTCCATGTGATATAAACTTTATCATTTTCAGTAATGCTTTTTTGGCTCGTTTCCAGCGTTTGTCAACTGCTTCAATATTAGTGTTTGCACAATCCCCAATGCAACAATCTTGTCACATTATTATGCCTTTCATTATACAGTCCTTCTACCATTAGCATAGCATATAGACAGCAACAAGATGTGTGACTGTTTCCAGTTCTCTTTTACAAAATCTACATTTGTCTGTTTCTCTCACATGTTCAATGGACTTTGTAAACCAGCGTGTAAGTAGTCCACTGTCTTGTGCCACAAATATTAACCTTTTGTCTTTTGGTTTAAATTCACCTTTCCTTAACCATTTCTGCCTTCGATCCTGATTAACATGAGGTTCTTCCAAGACTTTTCTGTACTTGCAAGTGTATTTATGTACTTTTCCAAATTTCTTGCCTTCTTAGCTGATCGTTCACCTTATATTTTTTCCTTTTTTGGCACATTCATGTGTTTTCTGATTTTTATTTACTTTTGGTTCGATTTCCATTCCCACTTGACACCAATCTCCTTCTGCTAAACTAAGCAGGGAAGTCATTTTAAACTTATTCTCCTCATATTTTAAAACTTCCACTACATTTGGGTCTTGTGAGGTCTTGCGGTCCTATGATTGCAGACCTGCAAGTGTAATCAATTTCGAGGAGTTCCATACCTCCGTCAGAACAGGAAATATATAGTCTTGGTATACACTGAAATTTATAAATCGTTTGATAAGCATGAAGCATCCTTCATGTTTTCCTGTCCAACCAATCCAACACATTTTGGGTCCCGTTAGTCACTCTAAAACTAAGTTAAGACAGGAAGAGCAAAGTGGTTTATAACTTGGACTGTTTTCAGTATTAATTTAGTCTTCTAAAATATTCCTTACTAAGTTTTATTCTCATGTGGTGTTTTATTGTTGATCCTTCATCAATTCCCAAGTATTTATACACTCCCTCTTGCATAAGTTCTGCTATGTCACATTCCTGTCCCAAGCTGTTTTCTTGGTGCTGCAGCTTTCCTGCTTTAATGGTTGCTTTTGCACATTTATCAAGACCAGATGACATTCTTATATCATCTGAAAAGGTTTTGACCACTTGCAGTTATGCTTTCAGTTCCTCATATGATGAATTGTAGAATTTTAAGTCTTCCACAAAAAGAAGATACAAAGTCTTTGCAATTTGTTGTTTTCTGGGAGCCAAATTTTAGTTGTGACCTAATCTGTTAAGTAGACCGCTTAATGGGTTAAAGGCAAGACAAAAGAGCAGCAGTGACAGAGTCACCCTGGAATATCCCCCTTTGAATTTTTATCTCTGGAATAGTAATTTGTCCTTGATCATGGCTTAACTGCATAGTCGTTTGCCACTGTTTCATGGCAGCTGTCATGTAATGTATGGTGTATCTTATGCATTTTTAAGCACTCTCTTATCCATGAATGTGGAATACTGTCAAATGCTTTTTTTGTAGTCTGTCCATGTCATACTTATTTTCTTCCCCTTTTTACAGTTCTGCACTATGATTTTATTTAACAACAAATTATTCTTTGTTCCATATGACTTTCTTTTGTTGCCATAATTTAGCTTTCTTCTAAATGACTATAAACTCTGTCGGCATCAATTCCATTATGTAGATTATACGTTGTTGGAAGCTAAGTTATTGGTCTGTAGTTTTTTGGATAGCTTACAAGTTCACTCTTAAGGAGTATTGTTTCTCCTGTTGTTAACCAGGTTAGTGTCTTTTCGGGGTGCACATATAAATAGTTATTGCTCCTGGAATGTAGAGATGCTAATACTTTTAGCTAGAAGTTAGGTACTGCCTCTGGGCCTGTTGTTTTCCAATAAGGAGCTTTTCTTAACTTTGTTTCAATCTCTTTTGCCTTTACTTCATCCCATTTTATATCCTGTACATTTAAACTTATTTTTCTTTCACTTCCTATATCCGTTCAGCATCTCTGTGTTCTACAGGATCTTCATATATATTTCTCCAAAATGTATCTGTTTCTTCCATTTTTGGGTGGTGGTTCAATTCTTTTTGCCTTGTTTCCCAATTCTCTATAAAACATTTTTGGGTCATCAGTAAATTGCTTAATGTTAAGTTGTCAATCTCGCTTTCATTCTTGCTGGCTCCGACTCGGCCAATACTAAAGCTCGAGAGCTAATTCCACCTGCTCGAGGCTCCCCTATATCCCACAATGCTAGGCGGTAACTACTCCGATCTCGTTTGCCGCTTAGCTGCCGAGGTGCTTCTTCTACCGGCTCTGGCAGGTTAGTAAGTTTTCTTGTTTAAAAACTTCACATTCTACCCCTATTTTTTCTATTTAGTTTAGTTTTTATACAGAGTATCCCTTTAGTTTAAATCGGGTCCCCCTTGTGTTTGAATTCCCGTTTTATCCTCTTTTTAACTTTTAGGCCTTTGGCCCACTCCCTTTTTTTTTTTCCCTGTCCTTTCAGTGTGACTCGATTTTTATTTGGTTAAAGGGTGTGTCTGTGTGTTGTGTTTGTGTTTTTCATACAGCCTTTCAGGATGTCTAAAGACTCCAAGGTCTCAGGCTTCAAGAAGTGTGATTCGTGCTGTCAGAAAATGTCTCTGACAGACGGTCACACTTCTTGTGTCTATTGCCTGGGACCTTTGCACCTGCAGGACTCATGTGCTGTTTGCCATGCATTCAGCCCTAGAGTCCTGCAGGAACGCAAAAACAAGCTCATACTTCGAGGCTTGTTAAAGCCTGAAGGCCCCCCGACCCAGTCTGCGTCGGGGAAGCCTTCTAAGACTTCCAGGCCGTCGGCTCCAGCTTCAGAGCCATCTCCTGGGAGCATTAAAGCTGCTTCGACATCAGCTCTGGCTGGAGTCGATGTTTCAAAGTCTCATACCGTTACCTCGGCTCCTGTCGGAGCCGAGGTTGTCAAGACTCAGTTGGCTCCGATAGGCTTATTGGAGCCACCTTCAAAGAAGAGGTCTAGGTCCTTTCTAATCGGCTCCATCCATTCTGCTCCGGGATCCCCTCTTCTGTCGGAGCGGAGCCATAGGTCTCATTCCTCTCTGTCCTCCAGGCTGTCCGACCTTGACTTACAATGGGTGGTGAGTAGACTTCTCAAGTCTGAGGCACTGGCCCAAATGCTGCATAGCCCTACTCAACAGTCAGCGGCTATTCCCATCCCTGATTTTATTCCTCCTCCGACTCCTTTGAGTTCGGAGCCGGGGCTCATCGGAGCCGTGGCTGTCGGTGCTTTGGAGCCGATACCTTCCCTTTTGGCTCCGTTGTCTGCTCCGATTTCCTCCTTGGAGGGATCTCGGCGCCGGGCTTCCCTCGTCGGCTCCGAGGGGCGTGTGGCATCGGACCCTTGTCCGACCCCATTCTCCCTCTCAGGGCGTCGGCGCTGGTGAGTTCGGCTCCGACATCGGACTCAGAGCCGTCCCTGTCTGTGCCGGGGGGGGGGTCCTTGTCTCCTCAGAGCGGGGACCTCCGGCCTTGGCTGATAGGGGCACCTTCGAGGTCATGCAGAGCGTGCTAGACCCACTGTCTACCCCACAGTCGGCTCCGTCAGCTCCTCTCTCTTCAGTGCCTGCGGTGGTTTCTACCCACCCCCTTGTAACAGACCGTAGAGAGCCAGCTCCTCAGGTTTCCCCATTGGGAATATCCTCCTCTTCCGAGGCCTCTCCTGATCCGGTAGGAGAACCCCCTCGGAAGAGACAGTGCAAGAGGAAGCACATTGACCCCCTGAGTCTATCACCTCTGACACCCACTTGGAGGAATCTGAAGGTTCCCCTCG
Source organism: Protopterus annectens (assembly GCF_019279795.1). Taxonomy (NCBI): domain Eukaryota; kingdom Metazoa; phylum Chordata; order Ceratodontiformes; family Protopteridae; genus Protopterus; species Protopterus annectens. The sequence goes on along the minus strand of NC_056750.1, from coordinate 841,906,335 downwards.
GTCCCCCTCTGAGGATATCTCTTTTGCTGACATCCTTGAAATCCTGAAACAGAGGGGGAACTGGCCCGCCCTTAACCCTTCAGAGGACGAGTTGGTTTACCTTGAGGCATTTGGCTCTTGCCCTTCCACCTCCTGGGTGTCCCCTCCCTTTGACCCCCTAATGGAAGTGGTGGCAAGGAAGGCTTGGACGGCCCCTGATTCAGTGGAACCTACCCCAAGGAGGCCGTCAAAATTTATTACTGCCCCTAAAGAGAAAGAGTTTCTATCTAAAGGTGTTTCTGTTGATGCCATGGTGGTGGCTGCAGCCACTAAGAAGGAGTTAACCGATCCTTCGCTTCCTGTCCATCCTCCTAATAAGGAGTCTAGGACCATGGACAGGTACGGTAAGTGGATGTTTTCATCAGCGACCTTTTCAATGTGGTCGCTGAACTACTTGTGTCACTTCACCCGTCTCCAGAGAGATTTGCTCAAGGATATGGGTGAGGCCATGCAGGATCCAACAGCTGAGGGCTTCCAAGACAAAATGAACTCCCTGTTGGCAACCCTGAATTCGATTGTCAACTCCTCCATGCGGCTTATCTCATATGCGGCTGATGGGGCGAGTAGGGCCGCAGGCACAGGTGTAGCTGTACGATGTCATGCCTGGATGCGGCTTTGCAATTTTGCGGACCCTTTCAAGGCATCCTTCACCAATTCTCCTTTTGATGGTTCAACATTGTTTGGACCTCAGGTGAAGGATACATTGACTAGGTGCGAGCAGGAAGGTAAGACTCTTTCTGCCGTGGGAGTCTGTTTTTCTACCCCTTCTAGACCTTATCCAAAAGGTCAGAAGGGAGGAAAAATGTGGTTCCGCAAACCACAGGGAGTCTCATCTGATGCACAAAGTCGATTCCCCTCTAGAGGCAGAGGGGGGAATAACAATAGACGCCGCCCTAGGGGCAGAGGTGGTCCGCAAAACCAGGGTAGCAGAGAAACTTTCTCTGATAAACCCTTTCAGCATCCCTGAGGAGCTGCCTGGCTGTCCACCTTCGGAGGCAGTCGGGAGAAGATGATCACTGTACCCAAAAGCCTGGCTTTCCCTCACTCAAGACAAATGGGTACAGTCAGTCATATCCGAGGGTTACAAAATTCCCTTTATTCACATCCCATCCCAACCCAAAGGATCCCTTCCAGACGTTCCGCCCAGTCTAAGGAAACGAGCAGCATTAGAAATATCAAAGCTGCTGTCAAAAAGAGCTATCCAACCAGTCCCAGCAGACCAGCAAGGATCCGGAATCTACTCCAAATTCTTTTTGGTACCAAAAAAAACAAGGGACTGGAGACCAATACTAGATCTCAGCAAGTTAAACAATTATATCAAAAAAAACAAAATTTGGGATGGTCACGCTACAGTCCATTCTACCCTTCTTGGGTCAGGACAATTGGATGTGCTTGATAGACCTTCAGGATGCGTACTACCATATCAAAATGCACAGACGCTCCAGGAGGTTTCTCCGCTTCAGGCTGGGAGCCAGTCACTACCAGTTCAGAGCCCTGCCCTTTAGTGTCACTACAGCCCCCCGAGTGTTTACCAAATGCATGGCAGTGGTCGCGGCTCACTTGAGACGTCAAGGATGCCAGGTGTTTCCATATTTGGACGACTGGCTCCTTACTGCCACCACCAGACATCAACTGCTTCTATCCAGAGACTTCACCATCCAAACTTGCCAAGCTCTAGGCATTTCAATAAATTTCGAAAAATCTGCCTTGTCGCCTTGTCAAGTCTATTACCTTTATAGGCGCCACCTTAGACACAGTCAATCTTTCCGCCAGACTTACAGGGCAAAGAGTGTTAGATATCCGCAAACAAGTTTACCTTCTACTTCAATGCAACAAGGTCAAAGCCAGGGTAGTCTTGAAGGTATTAGGACTCATGGCAGCTACTATTACACTTCTCCCCTTAGCTCGTTTTCACATGCAGATCCTCCAGTGGATGCTGTTTACTCAATGGTCCTTCCAACAGCTCCCGATGTCTCACATCATCCTACTAACTCAGTCATGCAAGAATCACCTGTCTTGGTGGATCACATCACCTCAAATTCTCCAGGGCAGACCCTTCATTCTTCCCCCGCAATCGCCACAGTGACAATGGACGCCTCCCTGATCGGGGGGGGGGGGGCATTATCAGGGCAGGACAGTCCAGGGCATGTGGCAACCTTTCGAGTGCCACTTGCACATAAATGTCTTAGAAATGAGAGCAGTGCTTTTTAGAGTTGCAAGCCCTTCAGGACTCTCTTCCCACAGGGACTATTGCAATTCAGACGGACAACATGTCCGTAGTGTGGTACATCAGCAAACGGGGCGGAACCAAGTCCTACCCCTTATGTCGAGAGGCACTCAGACTTTGTCAGTGGGCTATTTCTTCTCAGTGTTTTCTGATAGCAACGCACATTCCCGGGAAGTCCAACGTGATTGCGGACAAGTTGAGCAGGGCCATTCTCATGCCTCACGAGTGGTCTCTAAAAAATCAGTGCTGGAAGAAGTCTTCCAAAGATGGGGCCAGCCTTGCTGCGATCTTTTTGCTACTCCCCAAAACAGCAAGTGTCACGACTTCTTCACTCTCTTCCCTTTACCATGCCATCCCACCAGAGCTGCTCTAGTCCACGATTGGCCGTGGGGACTTCTGTATGCTTTCCCCCCTTTTCCACTGATATCTCAATTAATTCAGAAATCTATCGCCTTGAGAGTCACCATGATCCTCATTGTCCCTTACTGGCCTCGACAGATATGGTTTCCGTTCCTCCATCATTACATGTTGGAGCAGCCTTGGCATCTGGACCCGGTGCCAGATCTTTGGACTCACCAGTCGGGCCAGCTGCACCACTCCCTTCAATCTCTCAACCTCACAGCGTGGTTTCTCCGATTCCTACCCTAGCCAGGCTTCCCTTAATCTCTCATTCGGTCCGTAACATCCTGATAGCCTCTCACAAATCTTCTACCAGGAAGATTTATAATAGTAAATGGAAACGTTTTTCCTTCTGGGCAGCATCAAAAAATATAGACCCCTTCAGTGCACCAATCCAGTCTATCCTAGACTTTCTGGCAGAGCTCTTTCATTTAGGCTCTTCCTCGTCTACCATTAGTGTACAACTAGCTGCTATATCTAACTTTCATGTAGGTGTCTCAGACTCCAGTATCATGTCCCATAAGCTCTGCAAAGCCTTTTTAAGAGGTGTTTTTCTGCTCACACTCCCAATCAAAGACCCCCCACCTCAATGGGACTTGAATTTGGTCCTAGCATCCTTGATTCTCCCCCCCTTCGAACCAGCGGCTTCATGCCCTCTTAAGTTGCTCTCATGGAAAACACTTTTTCTAGTAGCCATAACTTGAGCTAGAAGGGTATCTGAACTTCATGCTCTTTGCAGTCGTCCTCCTTACTTAGTTTTCCATAAAGTCAGGGTGTCCCTCCGGATTAATCCGTCCTTCTTGCCTAAGGTTTCCTCTGAGGCAAACCTAAACCAGACGATTGATCTCCCCGTCTTCTTCCCTGATTATTCCAACAGGTCGGAACAAAAGTTACATTTTCTAGATGTTCACCGCCAACTTAGATATTATTTAGACAGGACTAAACAGTTCAGGAAATCTGATCAGCTTTTCCTGTCTTAAGCGGAAGGGAAACTGGGCCTTCCAGTTACTAAAGTGTCCCTTTCAAGATGGCTTAAATCTATAATTACCTTCATCTATGAAATCAGACATCAAAAACTGCCTTCAAGACCTAGAGCTCATTCAACTAGGGCATTAGCTACATCTGTAGCTTTTCAGGACAGGCTGCCATTAGATTCCATTTGTGCAGCAGCCACATGGGCTTCTCCTCGTACCTTTATTTTACATTACAAATTGGATATGGCCTCCAGAAACCGTGCCAACTTTGGTTCCACTGATGTTCATCGTGCATACAGCTGCAGTCATAACAGATGGGTTCTCCTGCCGTCAGGCGGGTCCTTGGTCGGCCGAATTCCAAAGTCTAGGTCCGGCATCGGTTGTCGTTGCTTCTTCCCTGACGTCAGTGTGACAGGGGTATAAAGGAACCAACCGACGCCATTTTCTCCAGTCTTTCTTGCCGCGCGGTGCCCGAAGCAGAAGCAGTTCGCAAGTGCCGGTCGGCCAGCTCCTGAAATTACGAAAATTTAGAAACCGAAGTCTTCTTGAAAGCTAAGTACCCCGTTGGGGAAACTTTTCTTGCCTCAGACCGATGTCAGACAAAGTTAATAATTGTATTTCATGTGGGAAGCAAATACCGCAATAGGATTTCCATTTTCTCTGTATACTTTATTTAGGCCCAGACCACGACGTCTCGGTCTGTCGCTTTTGTGCTACATTCAACAAACGCACCATTAAGCGTCGGGCGGAATTCGCCCAGCATTATTTTGGAAAAACATTTAACTATATTATGTCGTCGGATACCCCGACTCCAGTTTTGTCAAAAAAACACAAAGATAAGGACCGACACACGAGGTCCGCGGCCTCTACCGACACCACGCCAAAGCCGACTACACGTGGTCCGGTTCTCAGCGAGGCGCCTACGCAGCCCCTGACTACCGACAACACTTCATTTGGCGGTGTCTCCTGTGCCCGAGGTCGCTGGCTCCTCGGCCCACACCCCGACTACAGTTACCGAAGCCACTCTTGGCGTTGAACCTCAGAATGTGGACAGGTCTACCTCCACTCAAGGTGTCTTCAGACCTTCCTCTTCTTTTTCCATCAAGGCTTTCACCAAGTCTAAAGCAGCCATGCATTCTAAGAGACAAGCTACACAGGGCCCATCTCCAGGCCCCATGCCTAAAAAACAGATGCTTAAAATGGCTGAGGATTTAATTACTCTTATCAGGGGTTCTCAACCCCACCGGACAAAAGGCCCAGAGTGCAGGAAGAATCCCCCTCCTCTGATCAGGGCTCCATTATTTCAGAGCACTCTGATGATCAGGAACATTCTTACTCCCCTTTTGAAGACTCTGATGCAGAGGAGTCCATTCCTTCTGTATCCCCCCCAGAGGATTATTCATTTGGGGAAAACTTTGCATACCTTAAGGGAACACTTCCACTGGGAAGGCCAAGATTATTCAGATTCCAAGAAAAGGCTTAGGGAATTTCTCTTGCTACCTCAGCACAGACCTTTGGCTATACCTCCTGTCTTGGACTTTCTAGATGATGTTTACTCGGAGGCCTGCCTTAACCCGGATTCTCTGCCTGCAGCCCCAGTCAAGCCTGACAGGTACTACAGGGTTCCTGACTCATACCAATTTCTATACAAAAGCCATGCTGCTGACCCAGAAACCATCTCACAGGGCCCCAAGGGAATTAAGGCCTCCACTGCTAAAAACCCATTACCTTCCGAGAGAGATTCCAGATCCTTAGAAAGGTGGGGGAAAAGGTATACACCTCAGCCATCTTAACCATGAGGGCATTAAACTGCCAGTTCCATATGCTAAAGTACCAACAATTTCTGTTATCACATAATGTCACAACCTGAACAACCAGACTTGAAGGAGTTGCAGGATTTGATGTATAGTGCAGAACAAGTGGGTAAGCATACCTTACAATGTAGTTTTGATGCTCTAGAGGCCTCATGTAGAGCTGCTGTTACAGGATCAGTCATACGTAGACATGCCTGGCTCAAGGAACAAACCTTGCCTGATCATGTCAAAGCTAAATTACTAGATGCCCCTCTACAAAAGGATGCTGAGGAGGTATTAAGGAAAATGGAGGAAAAGGCTAAATCAATGCAAAATGTGAAAGATTTTCTACAGGTACAACCCCCACGTTTCAGTAGAAATTGGCCTTCCAAAAATTGGTCCTTTCCAGCCACGGACAGACCCCAAAGAGGTAGATATAGGCGCCCGAGGGGTAGAGGACAATCCCAAGGATCATTTAGAGGCAGACAATGGCAAGCTCCTACACAAAGAGGTGATGAGGATAACTCGCAATCATTCAGAAAGCAAACCCAATGACTTTCCCCTTTGCATGCCAAGGAAGACTCAAATGGCAAGCCCCCTTAGGAGGAAAACTGGCATTATTCTCAAAAAATTGGCATATTGTCACAAAAGACAAATGGATAAACAGAGGCTACAGATTCCATTTTCACACCCTTCCAAAAATGAGAGGCATGCCAAACCTGCCACACAATCAAAGGGCAGAGGCACAAAGGCAAATTACAGATCTCATAGACATGAAAGCTATTCAAGAGGTACCTACGCACGAACAAGGTCAAGGTTTTTATTCCAGACTGTTCCTGGTACCAAGGAAGGGAAAAGATTGGAGACCTATTTTGGACCTGTCCATCCTAAACACATTTCTACTCGTACCAAAATTCAAGATGCTCGCTCTACAGCAGCTTCTTCCCATGCTGGGCAAGGAGTCTTGGCTGGTAACATTGGACCTCAAGGAGGCATACCTGCATGTCCCAATCAGACAAAATTGCAGAAGATACCTCAGATTTCTTGCAGGTTCAACCCATTATCAATTCTCTGCATTGCCCTTTGGCTTATCTACTGTGCCCAGAGTACTCACGAAATGCCTGGCATCAGTAATTGCCTACTGCAGACTTCAAAAGATACAAATATACCCCTATTTGGGCGACTGCCTGATCCAAGCGGACAGCAAGCACATTCTTCTGAAACATCTGGCTTATGTAATAATGTTGTTGAACTCTCTGGGATACACAGTCAACAAAAAGAAATCAAGGCTAATACCCTCTCGGAAGATAATTTTCCTGGGTGCAAACTTGGACACAAACACCCAGATGACCTACCTCACGCCAGAGAAACAGGGGCAACTAACTCAATACTTCAGAGCACTAGCAAATTGCACCAGGCTGACTGCAAGGAAAATCCTGCAGGCTCTGGGATTCATGGCATCTTGCATCGTACTAATCCCATGTGCAAAGCTGCATATGAGGAAACTTCAGTGGTACCTGAAAAACTGCCTGATCCAAGCGGACAGCAAGCACATTCTTCTGAAACATCTGGCTTATGTAATAATGTTGTTGAACTCTCTGGGATACACAGTCAACAAAAAGAAATCAAGGCTAATACCCTCTCGGAAGATAATTTTCCTGGGAGCCAACTTGGACACAAACACCCAGATGACCTACCTCACGCCAGAGAAGCAGGGGCAACTAACTCAATACTTCAGAGCACTAGCAAATTGCACCAGGCTGACTGCAAGGAAAGTCCTGCAGGCTCTGGGATTCATGGCATCTTGCATCGTACTAATCCCATGTGCAAAGCTGCATATGAGGAAACTTCAGTGGTACCTGAAAAACCTATGGTCTCAACACAGCCACAGTTTGGAAACAATAATACCACTAATTCCATGTCTACAAATGGAATTTCTGTGGTGGGCTCAAGCATGCCAAACCAACACAGGTCTTCCATTCAGCAAGCCTCAAGCAAATCAAGTCATCACAACAGACGCCTCGGACTACGCCTGGGGGGCGCACATGACAGATCGGTGCATTCAGGGCAAATGGTCCCAAAAAGAAAAGCACCTTCACATCAATTAAAAGGAAATGCTAGCAGTAATAAATGCTATTATAGCTTTCAAAGACCTTCTGCAACCAGGTCAACTATTGATAAGAACGGACAAAACCACAGTTATGTGGTACATAAACAAGCAGGGAGGAACACATTCATACCCCCTATGCAGACTGGCCATGTCACTTTGGAACTTGGCCATGGACTTACAAATCGAACTACAAGCACAGTACTTGCCAGGCAAGGAAAACACACTGGCAGACAACCTAAGCAGAAATATGACAGATCCACACAAATGGAAGTTGCATCCAAAGGTTTTTACAGAAATAATCCAAGCATGGGGAGGGCCAGACATAGATCTCTTTGCCTCCCACAAAAATCACCAATTGGCAAAAATTTTGCTCAAGGATTTTCCATCCAAAGGCCTGGAGAGTGGACGCTCTCTCTTTCAGTTGGACATCAATGACAGTTTATGCCTTCCCACCTCTTCCACTGCTGCCCAAAGTTCTATTGAAAACCAGAGCAGACAAACCAAAGATGATTCTCATAGCTCCAGACTGGCCAAGACAACACTGGTACCCACTCCTGAGGAGCCTGACGCATTCCCCACCATGGACCCTGCCTCTAATGCCTCTTCTCCTGACTCAGCACAGCTGCAAAACTCTCCACAGCCAGTTAAAAACACTCAATCTAGCCGCATGGAAGATTCTTTAGCATCACAACAGACCCTACTCTCCAAGGAGGTGCAGGATGTCATTTTGGAGGCCAGAAGGCCGTCAACTAGAAAAGCTTACTCCGCAAAATGGAAACGGTTTTGTGTCTGGAATGAGAAAAAGGGCCAGGATCCTGGAAAACTGAATTTACCTCAAATACTACAGTATCTAGCTGAGCTGCTAAGCAGTGGACTTTCATTCTCCTCCATCAAAATCCATGCTTCAGCCATTTCTGCCGAATACAACACTGATCCACCCTTATTCTCTCACCCTCTCTTAAGACAGTTCCTCAGAGGGGCTAAGAATCTAAGACCACCAAGGAAACGACCAATACCTGCTTGGGATCTCAATTTCATTCTGGAAAAACTGACCTTGCCTCCCTTTGAGCCAGCTGCCTCATCAGACTTGCAATATTTGTCCTGGAAAACAGCTTTCCTTATGGCTATTACCTCAGCTCGTAGAGTTTCAGAACTACAAGCTCTCATGGCTGTGCAGCCTTTTATCATCTTCTATCAGGACAGAGTCTCCTTACGAACCAACCCATCCTTTATGCCTAAAGTGGTATCCAGGGTAGCTTTGAATCAGGCCATACACTTACCTACCTTTTATCCTAATCCTCAGAACAAAGGGGAGAGATTACTACATTCCTTGGACATCCACAGACAACTGCGTTATTATTTGGACAGAACAAAGCCTTTCAGAAAATCAGAACAGCTCTTTGTGTCCTATGTTGTAGGAGCTCAAGGAAAGCCAGTTTCCAAACAGACAATCTCAAAATGGATAGCCCACTGCATACGTCTTTGCTATTCTTTTCATGGCAAAACTGTGCCTACAGGCATCAGATCTCACTCCACAAGGGCCACAGCTACCTCTGCAGCTTTCCTCAGAGGAGTTCCTACCAAAGATATTTTGGAAGCAGCCACTTGGAGTTCTGTGCATACCTTCTCCAAGCACTACCACCTACCATTATACTCCAAAACTAGAGCAGGCTTTGCTACTGCAGTCTTGCAGGGCATCCTGGCTCCTCCTAGTGCCTACCACCCCTTTCTTAGCTTTGGGATTCTACCCATCTGTTATGACTGCAGCTGTATGCACGATGAACATAGTACAGTTTTGTACCTACCATAAATGTAGATGTTAGAGTGCTAATACAGCTGCAGTCCAGGTTTCCCTCCCTCCTTCCCCTCTTGGGACAGGCCTATTGGCTAACACCTCCTCATACAACCTGATTGGGGTATTCATTCATGGTGTATTTGTTTGCAACTACTGTATTTTGATTATATTGCATTGCTTTATTACACATTTTTATGTATTGCCTTCCTTCTGGGGGCACCTGACGTCTGGGGCAAGAAAAACTGAAGAAAATGGCATCTGCTGGTTCCTTTATACCCCTGTCGCACTGACGTCAGGGAAGAAGCGACGACGACCGACGCCAGACCTAGACTTTGGAATTCGGCCGACCGAGGACCCGCCTGACGGCAGGAGAACCCATCTGTTATGACTGCAGCTGTATTAGCACTCGAACATCTACATTTATGGTAGGTACAAAACTGTACTTTCTCAAGAGTCTGTTCCGATAGGCCACCCGGGATAAGGTGCTAGGGACGCGGTCCCATCCAGCAAGAATGAAGGCGAGATTGACAACTTAACATTAAGAAGTTATATACCTACCATAATGTTCCATGTTAGTTGTCTTCTTCTCGCCTTCTTTCTTGCGTCCCATCCTCCTTCCCCCTAGCCTGGACAGACCGATAGGTATATTTGGGATCTTCCATTGGGATTTTTTCCTTCCCACATGTTTTACCACCTCTATTCTCCCTTTTTATGTTTGTGGTAGTTTTACCCACAGTTTTATATATAGAGGTAGGTTCCTTTTCTCTCTTCTCCATTCTATGGACACCAGAACTGTTTGGTTTTAGCTATCAAACGAGATCTGAGTAGTTACCGCCTAGCACTGTGGGATATAGGGGAGCCTCGAGCTGGTGGAATTAGCTCTCGAGCTTTAGTATTGGCCGAGTTGGAGCCGAGGGTCGGCTCCGAACCCATCCAGCAAGAAAGAAGGCGAGAAGAAGACAACTAACATGGAACAATGTTCTTCATCTCACATTGCTGCAGTCCTTACACTTGGGTAGTCCGCTGTCCTCGGTCGGCCCGAATACCAAAGTATAAGGCTGACGTCGGTCAAGGCGCATTAGACTGACGTCAGTACATCAGGGTACAAATGCGCATGACCGACGTCATATCCTCTGTCTTTTTTGCCGCATGGTCCGATGCAGAAGCAGCGTTGCAAGTGCAGGTTGGCGTTCTGAAATTTTCCGAAGTCGGAGTTTCAGACCGAATCAAAGTTGGCTAAGTACCCCGTTGGGGAATATTTTGTTTTTTTCTTGCCTCAGTATTTTACCGGATGTCAGAAAAAGTGAATAACTGTATTTCTTGTGGGAAACAGATACCTCATAGGGATTATCATACCTTGTGTATACCTTGTTTAGGGCCTGAGCACGACGTTGTTGGGTGTCGCTCTTGTGCTAGATTTAGCAAGATTAGATTGTGCCAGGTTAGTCTTCGGGAAGCGGTGCAATTATAAAATGCCGTTGGATGCTCCGACGCCCGCTTCGTCGAAAAAGCGCAAGGACAAAGCTGCAAGGCCTAGGTTAGAAGAACCGTCCGTCCCGGACACCAGTTCTTTAGAGGGCTCGGTGGAGCCGGAGGTTCAGCCAGAAGCTTCTTTGGAGTCCCAGGGAGAGACTTTATTATTACAAGATGTGTCCTCTCAGGAGGTAGGCCAGGCTGAAGGGGCTTCTCAGGTGGCTGTTCTACCCTCCCTTACTAAGGTGGTTAGACCCTCCCCTTCTGTTTCCAAGGCTTCTCCCAGAGGCAGGCCAGGTTTAACTTCAGTTGGTGTCTCCCCTAGTTCTTCAGGGTCTGTGCCCAAGAAGCATATGCTTAAAATGGCAGAAGATTTGATTACTCTGATTAGAGGTTCTATGCCCCCTCCTGATGAGGCCTAGGGTGGAACCTGAGCTTGGGAGTTTTGAACAGGGTTCGGATGTTTCTGAGTCTTCGGCTGAAGACTTGCAGGAGTATTCTCCTTATTCGGATTCTGATGTGGATGATTCTACTCCTTCTGCTTCCCCTCCTGAGGATTTTTCTTTTTCGGAGACTCTTCATTCCATGAGGGAGCATTTTAAGTGGGAAGGCCAGGACTTCTCTGATTCCAGGAAAAGGCTTAGGGAATTTTTGTTTTTATCCCAGCATAGGCCTTTAGCTATACCTCCTGTTCTGGATGTGGTGGAAGATGTTTTTGCAGAGGCTTCTCTTAATCCTGATTCTTTGCCTCCTGCTCCTGTTAAACCGGATAGGTATTATAGGGTGCCTGAAGCTCATAAGTATCTTTTTAAGAGTCCTAGGGCAGACCCAGAAACTGTTTCTCAGGGGCCTAAGGGTGTTAAGGCTTCTGTTGTTAAAAATCCGGTTCCCCCAGATAAAGAGGCAAGGGCTTTGGATAGATGGGGAAAGAAAGTTTATACTTCTTCCACTCTAGCTATGAGAGCTTTGAAGTGCCAGTTTCACATGTTGAAATACCAAAACTATCTCCTTTCACAATTGAAGTCTAAGGTAGATGCTCTGGCGGAAGGTATTGAGTGTAAAGAGTTACAAGATTTAGTACATGTTTCTGAACAGGTGGGTAAGCATTCTTTGCAATGTGGTTTTGATGCAGTACAGGCCTCGTTGAGGGTGGCTGCCACTGGTTCTGTTCTTCGCAGGCACGCCTAGCTGAGGGATCAGAATTTAGCTGAGCATGTTAAGACAAGGATTTTAGATGCTCCTTTACAATCTGATGTGTTGTTTGGTTCTCCTGTTGAAGCAGTTTTAAAGAAAATGGAAGACAAGGCTAAGTCTATGCAGACTGTTAAAGATTTTTTACAGGTTCAGCCTCCAAAGTTTAGTAGAAATTGGCCTACTAAGGGGTGGACGTATCCTTCTTATGATTCCCAGTCTAGGGGTAGATCTAGACGTGGCAGGGGCAGAGCTCAGGGCTCTTTCAGGCCTAGAACAGGGAGTTCTCCTGCACAGTCTTCGGGTGAGGGCAGGGGTCAGTCCTTTCGTAAACAGACCCAATTACCTACCTTTTCAGCTGCCAGAGCCTTCTCGCCTGGCAGCACCTTTGGGAGGAAGGTTGGCACTTTTCAAAGAAAATTGGAGTTTAATTACCCAAGACAGATGGGTATTGGATATCATTCACCACGGTTACAGGTTTTATTTCCATACCTTGCCTCCTTTCAAAGGCATGCCAGACATTCCTCCTCAACAAAGAATAGAAGCTTGCAAGCAAATTTCTCTGTTACTACAAATAGGGGCCATACAGCCGGTTCCTGTGCCAGAAAGGGGCCTAGGATTTTATTCTCGCCTGTTCCTAGTACCAAAAAAGGGGAACACGTGGAGACCAATTTTGGATTTATCTATCCTCAACACTTATCTGGACATTCCCAAGTTCAAAATGTTGACGTTACAACAGCTTTTACCTCTGCTGGGCAAAGATCACTGGATGGTAACTTTGGATCTCAAGGAGGCTTACCTTCATGTTCCTATCAGACTAAGTTGCAGGAAGTATCTGCGTTTTTGAGCTGGGAATTCTCACTATCAGTTCTCTGCATTGCCCTTTGGCTTATCTACTGCGCCCAGAGTATTCACGAAAGTTCTGGCTCCAGTGATAGCTTTCTTCAGACTAAGAGGAATACAGATCTATCCTTATTTGGACGATTGCCTGATTCTGGCTCAAGGGAAGGACGAGCTTCTTCAGCATTTGGAATATGTGATAGTGCTAAGATGCCTGGGGTATTCTGTGAACGAAATAAAGTCCAGTCTAGTACCCTCTCAAGACATGTGCTTTCTGGGTGTGAGACTGAATACAGCAACCCAGATGGCCTTTTTAACCCCGGACAAACAAAAGAATCTTTCTCTTTACTTCAGTCAACTATCTCATCAGTCCGGGCTGACTGCAAGGACAGTCCTTCAAGCCTTAGGGTTCATGGCATCTTGTATTCTGGTGCTTCCCAATGCCAAACTGCATATGAGGAAGCTGCAATGGTATCTCAAAAATGTATGGACACAGCACTGCCAGGATCTGGACACTGTCATTCAAATAATACCTTGCATTCAAAAGGAATTTTTGTGGTGGGCTCAGGAATGTCACCTAAACAAGGGACTCTCTGTGACCCGGCCAGAGGCGAGTCAGATTCTAACGACAGATGCCTCAGACAAAGCTTGGGGAGCTCATCTGAATGGAAAGTGGATACAAGACAAGTGGCCTGCCAGACTACAACATCTACATATCAACTTGAAGGAGATGTTAGCAGTCCAGTTTGCATTAATGGCTTTCAAGGATTTACTTCTTCCAGGGCAGGTGTTGATTCTAACAGACAACACAACTGTCATGTGGTACATCAACAAGCAAGGGGGAACACATTCTTATCCTCTATGCAGGCAAGCAATGATTTTGTGGGAGACTGCTCTAAGTTTGCAACTAAATCTTCAAGCAAGGTTTCTGCCGGGAGCACAGAACTCCTTAGCAGATGTGTTAAGCAGGCAAATCATGGATCCCCACGAGTGGAAATTGGATCCTCATGTATTTCGGAAATTGACAGTGTCATGGGGAACTCCAGACATAGATCTGTTCGCTTCTCCACTAAACCACCAGCTGCCAAAGTTTTGCACGAAAAGGTTTCATCTCACAGCTTGGAAAGTGGATGCTCTTTCTTTCAGTTGGAAAAATCTTCATGTGTATGCCTTTCCACCTCTGCCTCTCCTACCAAAGGTACTCCTGAAGGTCAGACAGGACAAACCAAGGATGATTTTAATAGCTCCAGATTGGCCTCGGCAGCACTGGTACCCATTACTGAGGAGTCTGGTAAGGAAGCCTCCATGGCCTTTACCTTTGATTCCACACCTGTTGTCTCAGGAGGACAGTCATTTACTCAATGTCAAGCTTCACTCTCTTCATCTAACAGCCTGGCATATTCTGTTTTGAACCATAGCAGGTCTCAACTTCCACAGCAAGTTTTGAATGTGATTTTGGAAGCTAGGAGACCTAGCACAAGGAAAGTGTACGCAGAAAAATGGAAGAGATTTTTATTTTGGAGTGCAGCAAAGGATTTGGATGTTTCTGAGCCTAATTTGAGTGTGGCTCTTCAATATCTTACTGAGTTATTGGACAAAGGTTTGTCTTTCTCTTCCATTAAGATTCATGCTGCAGCAATTTCAGCTCAGTATGACTGTGACCCACCATTGTTTTCTCATCCTTTGTTCAAGCAATTTCTTAGAGGGGCAAAGAATATAAGACCCCCACGTAAAGCTCCTACTCCTGCTTGGGACCTCAATTTTGTGTTGGAGAAACTCACTCTACAACCTTTTGAGCCTGCAGCTACTGCTGAGTTGAAATATTTGTCATGGAAGACTGCTTTTTTGTTGGCCATTACCTCTGCAAGAAGGGTTTCTGAATTGCAGGCCCTTATGGCAGTTGAGCCTTTCTTAATTTTCCATAAGGATAGGGTATCTTTACGTACTAATCCTTCCTTTATGCCTAAAGTGGTTTCTAGTGTGGCTTTAAACCAAACTATTCATTTGCCTACTTTTTATGCAGATCCCCAAAATAAAGGGGAAAAGATTTTGCACACTTTAGATGTACACAGGCAGTTGCGTTATTATCTAAGCAGGACTAAGGATTTCAGGCAGTCTCAGCAGTTGTTTGTTTCTTTTGCTTTAAGTTCTCAGGGCAAGCCTGTGTCAAAACAAACTATTTCTAAGTGGATTGGGTTTTGCATTGCTTTCTGTTATTCCCATCATGGCAAGGAGATTCCAGCTGGGATTAGGCCTCATTCCACTAGGGCTACTGCCACTTCAACTGCATTTCTAAGGGGGGTGGCAACTAAGGATATTTTGGAGGCAGCTATTTGGAGTTCAGTGCATACTTTCTCTAAGCATTACCACCTTCCTCTTTACTCTAAATCTAGGGCTGGTTTTGCCACTGCTATTTTACAGGGCATGTTGGCAGCTCCTGCTTCTTTATAGTTTGCCATCCTCCCTTAGCTCTGCTTTGGGATTCTACCCAAGTGTAAGGACTGCAGCAATGTGAGATGAAGAACATAGTACAGTTTTGTACCTACCATAAATGTAGATGTTCGAAGATCCACATTGCTGCAGTCCAATTTACCCTCCCTCCTTCTCCTCTGTGTTTAGAGGCGGTTGTGTGGGTTGGGTTGTACATTTGTATAATTGTATATATTGTACATATATTTAGTGCAGGGGTGTTGGGTTTGTTGTTGTTGTTTTTTGGTTTTGGCCTTTCCTTTTTAGGGTCTTCTGACATCTGGGGCAAGAAAAGACTGAGGATATGACGTCGGTCATGCGCATTTGTACCCTGACGTACTGACGTCAGTCTAATGCGCCTTGACCGACGTCAGCCTTATACTTTGGTATTCGGGCCGACCGAGGACAGCGGACTACCCAAGTGTAAGGACTGCAGCAATGTGGATCTTCGAACATCTACATTTATGGTAGGTACAAAACTGTACTTTATGGTAGGTACATAACTTCTTATTTTGTACTTTTCTTTTTTTATTTATCTGCCTATCTTCTAAGTTTTTCTGCCTGTGCTGATGTTTTCAGTTTATTATTTGCAGTAATGCACCAGTTTCCTCCCACATCCCAAAGACATGCTGTAGGTGGATTGGACACTCTAAATTGGCCCTAGGTGTGAGTGCATGCATGTGTGTGTGTGTGTGCCTTTTGTGGAAGGTTGGGCGCCGAGCTGGCAACTCGACACTGTAAAACTCCACTGCCAATCATGAGCGGACAGGTGATCCTCTGTGGTGACCCCTAACTGGGAAAAGCCGAAAGAAGAAGATTTGCAGTAGTGCACAATAGATCTGATCTCTTCTAATACTGCACATTGCTTTTATCACCTCTATTTTTTCTGAGTGTTTTTGTTGGTCTGTTCTCTCTTCTGTACTCTTCTAACAATTATGCTTCTTGTTTTAATTGCTTTATAGTTTTCTCTGTTCAGTACTTCATGATGGCATTTACTTCTCCCCTTCCCTTACTGCCTTGTGTTTTTGCAATAAGACTTTATCTGTTATTAATTGAGCTGCACAGTAATATATCCTGTTTACTTCTGTTACATTGCATGACTCTTTGTGAACAGTCCTTAATTACTGTGTTCATTTGTTTAATCAAACTTACTGTTTTGGGTTTTATTGACTTTCTGTAGCCTATCTTTTGTTGATCGTAATATGTCTGTCTATCTCTCTTAAATTAAGCAATTCTTTTCTTAGGTCATTTTCTTCTAAATTGAGGGCACATTCTTTGTTCTCCATTTCCTGCGGGCATTCTACAGAAAGTTGCAGAGCAACTTCCAATGTCTCCCTGTGAGGATAGTACAATGATATCTTAAAGAGCTATGGAAGCAGGAAATCCTTGTATTGGACAGTGAAATCCCTGTCTTCCTTGCAACCATCAACAGCTGTGTTGGTGAGTAGTGCAAGTTTTGGACAATATGGAAATGGCGTACCCACAGGTAGTACACAGTCAAGTCCTGAACTTCAGAACTGACAAAGTCTTTCAGGAAGTTGTGCCAGCATTGCAGAGTGCAGAGCAAGTGGGTCAAAGTTCAAACACACGTCCTTCTAAACCTGACGGAAGTGCCAGCTGTGATTCAGCACTCAGTCTTCAGGGCATTTTGGAAATATGGGGCTCTGATGCTCATGCTAGACAACGCCATCATTTCAAAAGACTTTCTCGCATTTAAATTTCTTTTTACTGTTTACTGCAAACAATTGATGTCCTTCATGGATGCATCTGCAGTCATAACAAGTGGGTTGTCCTGTCGTCAGGCAGCCCTTCAGTCGGCCGGATTCCAAAGTCCGGGTCCGGCTTCGGCTGATGTCGCACTCCACCCGACGTCATCTCTGTTGGTCTTCGGGTATAAAGGCATCAGCCAACGCCATTTTCCTCAGTCTTTCTTGCCGCGTGGCGCCCGAAGCAGAAGCTGTTCGCAAGTGCCGGTCGGTCGGATCCAGAGATTACTTCTACCGAATACTACTTCGAAGACTTCTAAAGCTAAGTACCCCGTTGGGGACTCTTTCTTGCCTCAGCCGATGTCAGAAAAAGTTAACAATTGTTTAAACTGTGGGAAACAAATACCTCATAAAGATTTCCACTCTTACTGTCTGCCTTGTTTAGGCCCAGCCCACGACGTAGCAGCCTGTTCGGCCTGTGCTTCTTTCAACCGACGAACGCTTAGGCGTCGGTCGGAGTTTGCAGAACAGTTTTTCGGTTCTGATTTTGCGTACATTATGCCGTCGGATCCTCCGACTACCCAATCTAGCAAAACGCAAAGATAAAGACCGACACTCGCGGTCCGCAGTTTTGGCGAAACCATGGTCAAGCAAACGCGAGTGTCTCGGTTTCAGCGAAACCGAGAAAACTGAACAAAGTACAGCTGAACCTATTCCTACAACTGAGGCCCCTGCTACAACTCTTGCAACGACCTCAGAAATTTTACCCACTACGGTGGTTGACTTATCAGACACCATCCCTTGGATGTTTCTACCCCAGCACGTGGTGCTGCTAGGCCTCCAGCAGCCATGTCCATTAAGGCCTTCGCCAGGGCTAAAGCAGCCAAGACTACTAAAACAGTGCCTGTTAAACCACCCACATCCAGGCCCTCTTCTAGTTCTCAAATGCTTACTTTGGCAGAAGATTTAATTTCTTTAATTAGAGGATCTCAATCTCACCCAGACAGGGCCTCTCAGCCCCAGAGAAGAGACCTAGGGCAGAGCCCCGAGCCAGTGTCCTCTGATGATTCTGCTGATGAATCAGACATAACTGACCAGCCAGAGGCTCCCTTCTCCAATTTTGAAGATTCTGATGCTGAAGAATCCATCCCAGCTGCTTCCCCACCAGAAGAATTCTCCTTTGGGGAAACCTTGCATGCCATGCGAGAACAGTTCCAATGGCAGCAACAGGATTTTTCAGACTCCAGAAAAGACTTAGGACTTTTCTGCACCTCCCACAGCACAGGCCCTTAGCTATATCCCCTGTTCTCTCTGTGGTGGATGATGCTTTCAATGATGTTTGCTCCGCTCCAGATTCTTTACCCCCAGCCCCTGCCAAACCGGACAGATTTTACAGGGTGCCAGATACTCATCACCACCTTTACAAGGCTCCACTTGCAGACCCAGAAACTATATCCCAGGGCCCCAAGGCAGTAGCCGCGACCATAGCTAAAACCCCTATTCCTTCTGACAGGCAAGCAAGGTCATTAGACAGATGGGGTAAAAAGGTCTACACTTCAGCTACTCTCTCAGCTAGAGCTTTAAACTGTCAGTTTCACATGATACAATACCAAGAGTTTATGCTGGATCAGTTAACTAAAAAACTAACCACTGATGAATCTCTTGATAAGAAATATGTATTACAGATGGTAAATAACATACAACAGGTTAGCAACCATTCCTTAAAATGTGGCTATGATGCACTGGAGGCTTCATTTAGATCAGCCATGACAGGCACAGTGATAAGAAGGCATGCATGGCTAAAGGAACAAGCTTTACCGGATCATGTTAAAGCTAAGTTGCTAGATGCTCCTATGGACAAGACAAGTTTGTTTGGTACATCTGCCCAGCAGGTTATGAAGAAAATGGAAGAAAAGGCAAAATCAGTTCAAACTGTTAAAGATTTCTTGCAGGTTCAACCCCAAGGTTTAGCAGGAACTGGCCTGCCAAAAATTGGTCCTTTCCTGACTCCACAAAATTTCAAAGGGGCAGGAATAGACGTTCCAGAGGCAGAAAACAATCCAGAGGAGGTGCCTACAGAGGAAGACAGTGGCAAGGTAACAACAGAGGCACAGACACAGCCACTGCCACTACATCAACACAACCACAGTGACTTAAGCCTAAATCCGCCTACCAGGGAACAAATAGCAGCTCCTCTAGGCGGAAAGTTAACCTTATTTTCAAAGAACTGGCACTACATAACAAAGGACAAGTGGATTTTACAAACCATAGATCAAGGTTACGGTTTCACTTCCACACTTTTCCAGTCAAAGGGAATGCCAAATCTACCTCCAAATCAAAAACAGAGGCTCTACGCCAGATAATGGAGTTAGCAAACATGAGAGCTGTGGAAAGAGTGCCAACAGCAGAGCAAGGAAAGGGTTCTACTCCAGACTATTCCTAGTTCCAAGAAAGGAAAATAAGTTGGAGACCAATTCTCGACCTGTCCACCTTAAATACATACATCATTGTCCCAAAATTCAAAATGCTGACCTTACAGCAACTTCTTCCCATGCTGGGCAAGGAGTCTTGGCTGGTAACTCTAGATCTCAAGGAGGCATACCTGCACGTCCCCATTCGACCAATCTGCAGAAGATACCTCAGATTTCTTGCAGGATCAGAGCACTATCAATTCTCAGCATTGCCTTTTGGCTAATCTACTGCGCCCAGAGTATTCACAAAATGCCTGGCATCAGTAATCGCCCATTGCAGACTTCAGGGAATTCAAATTTACCCATATCTGGACGACTGCCTGCTACAAGGGGACAACAAAAGCAAGCTGACAACAGATTTACAAAGGGTCATTTACTTGCTACAAGCACTGGGATACACAGTCAATTTACAAAAGTCAAGGCTGATACCATCCCAAACAAGGACATTCTTGGGCGCGGAATTGGACACAGTAAAACAAATGGCATTCCTGACTACAGAAAAACAAAAAGAACTCCCTCTATACTTCTTGGCACTAACAAAACGGAACAAGTTAACAGCAAGAAAAGTACTGCAGGCCTTGGGCTTCATGGCATCATGCATAATCTTGGTTCCATTTGCCAGACTACATATGAGAAAACTACAGTGGTACCTAAAGAATTTGTGGTCCCAACACAGACACAGTCTAGAAACAGAAATCCCGCTAATTCCATGCTTAAAACAGGAGTTCCTATGGTGGGCTCAGGCATGCCAGTCAAACCCAGGCCTACCCTTTCGCAGATGTCAAGCAAGCCAGACCATCACAACAGACGCTTCAGACCTAGGATGGGGGGGCCCACATGCTGGACAAATGCGTGCAAGGATTGTGGACACAGGATCAACTTCAACTGCACATCAACCTAAAGGAAATGCTGGCAGTAAAACTGGCAATCCAAAAGTTCAAACCATTTCTCAAAGAGGGCCAGTTGATGATAAGGACAGACAACACCACAGTCATGTGGTACATCAACAAACAGGGAGGCACTCATTCATACCCCTATGCAGAATGACCTTGGAGCTGTGGACCCTGGCACTCAGCTACAACATCCAGTTACAGGCAATATTTGTACCAGGGAAAGACAATACCCTAGCAGACATATTAAGCAGAACCACTTCGGATGCCCACGAATGGAAGCTTCACCGGACATCTTCAAGACCATCTCAAAGAAATGGGGAATGCCACAGATAGACCTATTCGCATCACCTCTCAATCACCAGCTCAAAAAATTCTGCACAAGGACATTCCACCCATTAGCATGGAAAGTGGATTCACTCTCTTTCAACTGGAAAGGCCTAACAGCATATGCATTCCCGCCTCTTCCTTTGATACACAAGGTACTACTGAAAATCAAGGAAGAACGTCCAAGGATAATCCTGATAGCTCCAAACTGGCCAAGACAACACTGGTACCCACTACTGAGGAGCTTGTCTCGGAACAATATGTGGACAATTCCCCTGATGCCTTTGATGTTAACGCAGAACAACTACAGCATCATACATCCAAACCTAAAACCTTGCAACTGACTGCATGGAACATCACATAACAGCAGCTATTCCAGAACTTTCCCAAAGAGTTAAAGACATTATTCTTGAAGCACGCAGACCTTCAACAAGAAGGAACTATGCTGGAAAATGGAAAAGGTTTGTCATCTGGAGTACGGAAAGAGGAAAAGATGTGTCAAACATAGATATGCCTAACATTCTGGAGTATCTGGCGAACTTCTTCATTCAGGCCTGTCCTACTCCTCCATCAAGATACATGCATCAGCTATTTCAGCAGAATACAGCTTTGATACACCTGTTTTTCGCACCCCTTGCTCAGGCAATTCCTCAGAGGAATCAAGAATGTAAAACCTCCAAGGAAACCACCATTACCAGCTTGGGATTCAAACTTTGTGCTAGAAAAGTTGACACTAGCACCCTTTGAACCAGCAGCAACAGCAGACCTACAACACCTGTCATGGAAAACTGCTTTCCTACTGGCAATTACTTCAGCAAGGAGGGTTTCAGAACTACAGGCCTTAATGGCAGTGCAACCCTTCCTAATCTTCCACCAAGATAGAGTGTCCATGAGGACTAATCCTACATTTATGCCTAAGGTGGTATCCAGAGTGTCTTTAAACCAGGCAATCCACCTACCTACCTTCTTTCCCAACCCACAAAACAGAGGGGAAAGAATACTGCATACCTTGGACGTACATAGACAGCTACGCTACTACTTGGACAGAACAAAAAATAGCAGAAAGACTGACCAACTTTTTGTAGCCTATGCAACAGGAAGGGAAGGAAAAGCTATTTCCAAACAGACAATCTCCAAATGGATAGGAAATTGCATACGATTCTGTTACTCCTTCCATGGAAAACCAATTCCACAGAACATAAGACCTCATTCTACAAGGGCAACAGCCACTACCACAGCCTTCTTACGAGGAGTGGCAACCAAAGACATTATTGAGGCGGCTACTTGGACCTCCGTGCATACATTTGCCAAGCATTATAATTTGCCTCTATATTCCAGATCCCGAGCAGGGTTTGCCACTGCTGTACTGCAAGGGATCCTAAACACACCATAATCTACTTTTATCCTCCTCCCTAGTTGGCTATGGTATTCTACCCACTTGTTATGACTGCAGATGCATCCATGAAGGACATAGTACAGTTTTGTACCTACCATAAATGTAGATGTCTGAACTGGATAGCATCTGCAGTCAGGATTACCCTCCCTCCATCCCCTCTGTGGTACTCCTAGGTTGTTTACCCTTCTAATAGCTAGCTGTTGGGGGGGAGTCTGTTATGGTGTATTTGTTTGTGTATATGTACATACTTGCTTATTGTTGTGTTTACCTCTATCTATTTGGAAACATTGGCATCTATCCAAATTTTAGCCTGCAAGAGGGCTACTGGCATCTGGGGCAAGAAACACTGAGGAAAATGGCGTCGGCTGATGCCTTTATACCCGAAGACCAACAGAGATGACGTCGGGTGGAGTGCGACATCAGCCGTAGCCGGACCCGGACTTTGGAATCCGGCCGACTGAAGGGCTGCCTGACGACAGGACAACCCACTTGTTATGACTGCAGATGCTATCCAGTTCGGACATCTACATTTATGGTAGGTACAAAACTGTACTTTGTACCTCTCAACTATCCCTGATTTTTTTCCATGGTTTTCATAAAAATTTTGATTTTCTGGTAAATCACTGAGGATTAGTAAGTCAACAATACTAGTCTTATAGTATTGTATATGTCCCCAGGCAGTAATAATCTGACAGCCCTGGAAAATATGCTAAACTGGATTTCACAAAGAATTTCTAAAGAAAAGATAACCCTAGGTGGTGGTAATTCCTCCACAAAATACCCATCAGCTAGCCTCATCCTATTTGGCTCGACTCCACTCATTTCCTTCCCCACATGTTACTATCCCAAAAACTGTGGCTCATTTCTTGACTAGATGTTGGTGTCTGATTCCACTGGCACCCTCTCTGATGCCCTCGGTGACCACCTCCATGTATGTGAAAGCAGACTCAGTACCCATCATGTCAAACAACACTTAGAACTACACCTAACCTCGCTAATTTTAACCCTAATACATTAAGAATCCTGTGTTCCTTGAACTAATCTATCCTGTAAAATATTCCACTTGATGAAGCTTGTTCATAAGTTTAGCACACTCTGGCTCCAGTTAGAACAAAATGAGTAAACCATGCTCATTAGTTATCCTCTCATAGCAGGCACCTAAGGTTTGAAAGAGTTGAGGCTTGGAAAGATTAGTTAAAACATAGATATCCCCAAAACCTGCAATACTTTAAAGAATCAAGTAACGATGCTAAAGGACAGATTTGTGCAAAGTCTGCTACAGTAATCTTTTACTAAATTAGTGTTCCAACCCTAAAAAAATCTGGTCTTCTATTAATAATATACTCAATCCTGGAACAACCACCACTTTTAATCCTGCCCCAGATAACACTCCCTCTAAAATAGCTTTTCAATTTAATACACATTTTATAGAAAACATTAAAGCCGTTACTAAAGATTTTTCACCTAACTATCCTGACACGCCCTTTCCTCAGACAGCAAACACCCACTGTTTCACCCTAAAACCCACCCAGACCTCCTACATCAATTCACTACTCCTTAAACTGAATCCCTGTTGTCCATCAGATAATTTGCCAGCAGAACACCTACAGCTAGCTGCCAGCTCCTTAGCATATCTTGTGTCTATCAAGGAATTGTGTGTTCTTTCTCTGGAAAAAACTTCATCATCCCCCTTCATAAAAGAAGAGCCTCATCTGATGTAACAAATTTCAGACCAGTTGACATATTTTCTTAGCCCCATACTGCAATTCTGTATGCCAAACCATACCCTTCGGTCAAATGATGAAAAACTGCTTGCTATCTGTAAACCACAAGAGACTGCTGGGGTCAGTCTTTATTCCAATAATATAGCTAAAATTGGAATAAAATTCCTGTTTCAATCGGGTCCATCTCACACCTTTATCTTTTCATACCATTACAAAAAGACTTCCTCCATGCTTTGTTCCTGCTCCTTATGTGGGACGTAGCTTTTCCTAACTTCATCACCTTGTTATACCTCCTTTTAAGCCATTAAATTACTTAACCTGCTCATTGGATGGCACAGTGGTGCAGCGGTAGTGTTGTCGCCTCACAGCAAGAGGTTCTCTGGTTCGATTCTCGGCTGCATGTCATCTGTGTGTTCGTGTGGGTTTCCTTCGGGTGCTTCGGTTTCCTCCCACATCACAAAGACCTGCATCTGGAGCGTTTCTCCCTGGGCCTCCGCTGAAAATTGGCTTTGTTACAAGTCTGACTTTCCTGGTAAACAAATGATGCTGTGTAGTCCAATCTCACCTTCATTTTTACATATGGTTTCAGAGCCGATCCTCAGCTCCGACTCTGGTGATTTACACGCTCGAAGACTTCTGGTTGGCTTGTGGCTAAGCAGGTATCCCATAGTGCACCAGTACAAACCCCAGATCTCATTTGCCGCGTCGAGTTTGGTCGTGCTTTTCTTGGCTCGGGCTAAGTTTCAAATTCTTTATATTTACATATATAGTATTAGAGTTTATATTGTGTTGTTAGGGTTGCTATTATCCTAAGCAGTTGTGTTTGCCCTTTTGGTGCGATCTTAGTTTAAACTTGTTAGTCTGGTATCCTGTGTGCCAGTTTAGAGTTCCTTGTAAGCGCCATTGCACCTTGTTTTTTCTCTCAGGTAGTGTGTTAGTTTTTGGAGGTTTTCCACTGGTAGTTAGCAGGGGCTCCTGTTGTTATTTCTGACCGTTATTGGGTTTCCTTTGACAGTCAGCTTAGTTTCTTCAGTAATTGTATTTTTGGGTGGGATCCGCTTGTTAATTACTTAGGGTTGGAGTTTCCTTCCCTAGTACGATGGATATTATAAAATTTTTACTAAGTAGTCATTCAGCTTCTGTGTGCGTGAGTTTTTCTCCTTTCTGGTCTGTTTAAATTGGAAGAACTAGCTTTCTGTCCACCGGGCTAGGCCTGTTTAAGTTAGAGGACCTAGTCCTCATGGTATTTCCTTCTTTAGGGCTAGGCCCGTTTTAGTTAGAGGACCTTGTCTTCTCCCCTTCTTCTTATTCCTTTCCTGGGTTGTGTGTGCGCGGAATGTCTGAGAGTAAGGAGTACGAACCTTCGGGTTTTAAGAAGTGCATGAGATGCTCCCAAAAGATGTCTTTAACGGATGGCCACAGTAGCTGTGTCTAATGTTTAGGGGGCATTCACTTGCAGTAATCGTGCTTGTTCTGCCATGCTTTCTCTCCTAGGGTGTTTCAGGAGAGAAAGAACAAGCTTTTGCTCAAAGGTCTACTAAAACTATCCTTTGAGGAAGCTCTATCCAGTTCTTCGGCTTCCTCCAAGTCTGGCAAATCTAAATATTCAAAAAGGCCTTCTCCGGCACCGGCTGGTGTCTCGGAGCCGCCTCCTAAACAGTCAAAATCTGCCTCCTCTTCTCCACAGCCGTTGGAGCCGAAGGAGAGCACCATTATGGTGTCAGAGTCCGTTCCAAGTGTTTAGCAGCCGACCTCTGAACCGATTGAATCAGCAGTTGTATCTGCTACTCGGAGCCGGTCTGTCGATTCCCTACCGGTTTCCATGTTACTGAAGTCTCCAGTGCCCCCTAGGTCAAGATCCCCTACAATGTCTTCCAGGTCTTCAGGAGCCTTTCGGAAGATGATGTGAAGAGGGTTATGTTGAGACTCTTGAAGTCGTCTGCTTTACCAAAATTATTGTTGGCTCTGACCCAGTCGACTCCGGAGCCACTTGATCCAGCTTTGTCTTTGTCTGCTATTCCTCCTCCGAGCCATGTTGGCAATTCAGAGCTGGAGTGCTTGGTGCCACCGGAGGATCTATCGGTTCCAGCTCCCTTTGTCACTGCTTTGGAGCCGGGTTTGGCTCCGACATGCTCAGTGCCGTCCGTCGTGTCCAGGGGCCGAAGCTCTCCTGTCGGCACCGACGGGGAGGGTTGGAATCTATCTTCAGTTCTGAGCCTTCCTTTCGGTGCATCGGCCAGGGTGAGCTCGGACCCTGCATCTACCTCTGAGCTGATGGCTCTGGCTCAGACATCAACCTTTGTCTCTTCAGAGCGGAGGAGGTCTTCAGAGCCAGAGAGGTCGGTGTTTGAGATGATGAGGTGTGTTCTGTCTCGTTCTCCAGCTCCTACCTGTGGTACCAGCACTCTTCCCCTGAGAGCACCCACTTCGATCTCAGCCCCTACTCTCTCCAGAGACAGCAGAGACCCTCAGCCTCAGGAGCCATCAGCTGGTGGCCCCCACTCTTCCGTGGCCTCCCCGGAATGTCCTTTCGAGGAGCCTTCCCGGAAGAGGTTAAGTAAGAGGAAGCATGTTGACTCCCAGGATGAGTCATTGACATCGGACACTGACCTCGAGGAGTTGGAAGGGGCCCCCAAGTTGTCCTCTGATGATGTCTCCTTTGTGGACAATCTGGAGATCCTTAAGCAGAGGTGCGACTGGCCCACTGTCAACCCTTCTGATGAAGGCTTTTGGGTCTCAACTTTCTGCCTCTTTGGTGTCTCCACCTTGTGACGAACTGATGGATCTAGTTAGTCGAAAGGTGTGGGATACTCATGATGCCGTGGAGCCAGTCCCCAGGAGACCTAACAAGTTTCTGTCTGTCCCTCCTGGTAAAGAGTTTTTGTCTAAGAGCGTTCCTGTAGATGCCATGGTGGTGGCGATGGCCACAAAGGAGGAGCTGGTGGAGACTACTTCTGTTCATCCCCCAAACAAGGATACTCTGCAGTTGGACAGATTTGGGAAGCGTATCTTTAGATGTCCTTCAAGGATGCATCTGCAGTCATCACATATGGGTTGTCCTGCCTCAGGCAGCCCTTTGGTTGGCCGGATTCCAAAGTCTGGGTCCGGCGTCGGCTGATGTCGCACTTTCCATGACGTCAGAGCGTCTGGGGTATTAAAGCATCAGCCGACGCCATCTTCCTCAGTCTTTCTTGCCGCGTGGTGCCCGAAGCAGAAGCAGTTCACAAGTGCCGGTCGGCCAGCTCCTGTAATTCAGCTACCGAAGACTTCAAAAAGCTAAGTACCTCGTTGGGGACTCTTTCTTACCTCAGCCGATGTCAGATAAAGTTAATAATTGCTTAACTTGTGGGAAACAAATACCTCATAAGGATTTCCACTCTTACTGCCTCCCCTGTCTAGGCCCAGACCACGACGTCTCGGCTTGTTCAGCCTGTGCTTCCTTCAACCGACGAACGCTTAGACGTCGGTCGGAGTTTGCAGAGGAATTCTTTGGGGTAGTTTTGCTTACAAGATGCCGTGGGAGACTCTGACTTCACATTTAGATAAGAAACGGAAGGACAAGGACCGACACACGCGGACCGTGGTTTCGGCTGAAACCACGGCCAGGCCTACCGCGAGTGTCTCTGTCTCGGCTGAAACAGAGTCCTTGGTACCTCCGATTACCGAAACCGCGCAACCGACTACCTCGGCCCCGGAGGCCCCGGCCAAGTCGGTTATTGAATTACCTACTGAAACTGGTGTCCTGGAACCTTCCGCCACCATTCCTTTAGACAAATCTACTCCAGCACGTGGTGCAGCCAGGCCTTCTGCATCCATGTCTATTAAAGCATTTTCTAGGGCTAAAGCTGCTAAACTCTCAAAAGCTTTGCCTCCCAAGGTTACCCCTCAGGGACCTTCCACTGGTTCACAGATTCTAAGTTTAGCAGAGGATCTTATCTCCTTAATTAGGGGCTCTCAACCTCACCCGGACAGGGGCTCGCAACCACCTCCATACAAAAGGCCCAGGGTTGAGCCCTCTGATCCCCACTCATCAGATGAGGCCTCTGATGGCTCTGCTCTCTCAGACCACCAGGAGGAGGCTTATTCGGCCTACGAGGATTCTGATGCTGAAGAATCTATTCCCTCGGCCTCCCCTCCTGAAGAGTTTTCCTTTGGAGAGACACTACACACTATGAGAGAGCATTTTCAATGGCAGGGTCAGGAATTCTCTGATTCCAGGAAAAGATTAAGGACCTTTTTACATTTGCCTCAGCATAGACCTTTAGCTATACCTCCTGTTTTAAATGTCATTGATGATGTGTACTCTGACTCTAGTACAGCCCCCTGATTCTCTCCCTCCGGCTTCTGCCAAACCTGATAGGTACTACAGGGTCCCGGATTCGCATCTTCACCTGTACAAGGCCCACTCTGCTGATCCAGAAACTATTTCCCAGGGCCCTAAAGGGGTTGCAGCTGCCACTGCTAGAAATCCTCTACCCTCTGAAAGGGAGTCCAGAGCTTTAGAGAGATGGGGTAAAAAAAGTGTATAGTTCTGCAACTCTTTCTATGAGGGCATTAAATTGTCAATTTCATATGATACAGTACCAAGAGTATTTGTTAGATGAATTGCATAAGAAACTGTCTTCATCTGAACCCCTTGATCGCAAATCCCTTCAGGATCTGGTACATAACTCCCAGCAGATTAGTAACCATTTCTTGCAGTGTGGTTATGATGCATTGGAAGCTTCATGTAGGTCAGCTATGACAGGTGCAGTCATACGTAGGCATGCTTGGCTGAAGGAACAATCTCTGCCAGATCATGTTAAAGCTAAGCTTCTGGATGCTCCTCTGGAAAAGCAAAAATTATTTGGTTCCACGGCTCAAGAGGTCTTAAAGAAATCTGAAGAAAAGGCAAAATCTGTGCAAACAGTCAAAGATTTTCTGCAAGTCCAACCACCAAGATTCAGCAGAAATTGGCCTACCAAGAATTGGTCCTTTCCGGACTCAGAAAGATTTCAGAGAGGCAGGAACAGGCGGGCCAGAGGTAGAGGGCAAGCTAGAGGCTCCTACAGAGGCCGTCAATGGCAGCCTCCCAACCAGAGAGGTAGTGCAGGACCTACAACTGCTACACAAGGACAGACTCAGTGACTTTGCTTTGACTCCGTCAACCAGGGCTGAATTAGAAGCACCTTTGGGCGGAAAGCTTTCTTTATTCTCAAAAAATTGGCACAGCATTACAAGGGACACATGGACACTGCAAATAATAGACAAAGGATACAGGTTCCATTTCCACAAACTGCCAAAAAGAAAAGGCATGCCAGACCTGCCACCAAATCAAAGGGCAGAGGCTTTGAAACAAATCTCCAACTTAATACAAATGAAGGCTATAGAAAAAGTTCCTCTTTCAGAACAAAGCCAAGGATTTTATTCCAGACTATTCCTTGTTCCAAGAAAAGAAAATCAATGGAGGCCTATTCTCGATTTGTCCGCACTGAATACTTATCTCATTGTGCCAAAATTCAAAATGCTGACTTTACAGCAACTCCTTCCCATGCTGGGCAAGGGGTCCTGGCTGGTGACTCTAGACCTCAATGAGGCATACCTGCATGTCCCTATCAGACAAAGTTGCAGAAGACACCTCAGATTTCTTGCAGGGTCAGAGCATTATCAATTCTCAGCATTGCCCTTTGGCTTATCCACTGCGCCCAGAGTATTCACGAAATGCCTGGCATCAGTGATTGCACACTGCAGACTTCAGGGGATTCAAATCTACCCATGTCTGGACGACTGCCTTATACAAGCGGACAGCCAGCAAACTTTGTTAAAGGACTTGGATTATGCCATCCACCTACTACAGGCCTTGGGATATACAGTCAACATTCACAAATCAAGACTTGTTCCATCCCAAAGAATAACTTTTCTGGGTGCGGATCTAGACACAACCACCCAAATGGCCTTTCTCACGGAAGAAAAACAGACAACTACCGGATTACTTCAAGAATCTGACAAGACAAACTCCGCTGACTGCAAGGAAAATCCTGCAGGCCCTGGGTTACATGGCATCTTGCATTCTTCTGATTCCACAAGCAAGGCTGCATATGAGAAAACTACAATGGTACCCAAGGAGTTTATGGACTCAGCACAGTCACAGCTTAGAAACTTTGATCCCACTCACTCCATGCCTCCAAAAGGAATTTCTCTGGTGGGCTCAAGCCAGCCAGTCGAACAGGGGGCTGCCCTTCAGCAAGCCAAGAGCCAGCCAAACCATTACTATGGACGCTTCAGACCAAGGTTGGGGAGCACACATGGAGGGCAGATGTATCCAAGGACTATGGTCACAAAGGGAGCTACGCATGCACATAAACCAAAAGGAAATGCTGGCAGTGATACATGCAATCGAGGCCTTCAAACCTTTTTCTGCATCAAGGCCACCTACTAATAAGGACAGACAACACCACAGTTATGTGGTACATAAACAAGCAAGGAGGCACACATTTCTACCCTCTTTGCAGACTGGCAATGAATCTATGGGGAACTTTCCTTGAACCTCAATATACAGCTGCAGTCCCAGTTTGTGCCAGTGAAAGACAATATACTGGCGGACAGCCTAAGCAGAAATATCTTGGATGCACACGAATGGATGCTGCACCCAGACATCTTCCTACTCATAACACAGTCATGGGGAAGGCCGGACATAGATCTATTCGCCTCCCCCCACAATCATCAACTGAAGAAATTCTGCACAAGGACATACCACCCACAAGCATGGAAAGTGGACGCCCTCTCTTTCAGCTGGAGAGCTCTAACAGTGTATGCATTTCCACCTCTCCCATTAATGACCAAGGTTTTACTGAAGATCAGAACAGAGCAGCCAAAAGTGATTCTGATAGCTCCGGACTGTCCAAGACAGCACTGGTACCCACTGTTAAAGACCATGTCACATACGAAACCATGGCCTCTTCCTCAATGGCCTCTTCTACTGACACAGAACAATTTCAAAACTCTGCATTCCAACCTGAAAACCTTGCAACTAACAGCCTGGAAAATACCTTGACTCCTCCTCAGGATAAGCTATCCCAGAGAGTGAAGGATATCATTATGGAAGCTCGCCGGCCTTCCACAAGAAAGACATATTCAGCAAAATGGAAAAGATTTCACATTTGGAACACAACAAAGGGCCAAGTTGCGACAGTGATTAACATGACACATATCTTGGAATATTTGGCAGAAATATTCCACAATGGTCTGTCTTACTCTTCCATTAAGATTCATGCTTCAGCAATTTCAGCCGAATACAATACTGATCCACCTGTCTTCTCTCATCCTCTCCTAAGACAGTTTCTAAGAGGAATAAAAAACATCAATCCTCCAAGGAAACCACCTCTACCTACTTGGAACCTTAACTTCGTGTTGGAAAAACTAACACTGCCTCCCTTTGAACCAGCAGCATCTGCAGATCTACAGTTCCTGTTTTGGAAGACTGCCTTCCTTCTGGCCATAACCTCAGCAAGAAGAGTATCTGAGTTACAGGCCCTAATGGCAGTGCAGCCATTTCTTATTTTTCATCAGGGCAGAGTTTCATTGAGAACCAATCCTACATTTATGCCAAAGGTGGTATCCAGGGTATCATTGAACCAAGCTATTCACTTGCCTACCTTCTTTCCAAATCCACAAAACAAAGGGGAGAAAATTCTACACACCCTGGACATACACAGACCGTTGCGCTTCTACTTGGACAGAACTAAAAGTTACAGAAAGACTGACCAGCTCTTTGTAGCATATGCTGCTGGTGCACAAGGAAAAGCAATTTCCAAACAGACAATTTCAAAATGGATAGGGAATTGCATTCGTTTTTGTTACTCCTTTCATGGAAAAACTGTGCCTGCTAACATTAGACCTCATTCCACGAGAGCCACAGCCACCTCCACAGCCTTCCTAAGAGGGGTGGCTACCAAGGACATTTTAGAAGCTGCTACATGGAGCTCCGTGCATACATTTGCCAAGCATTACAATTTACCTTTATATTCCAGATCCAGAGCAGGCTTTGCTACGGCAGTCCTGCAGGGTATTTTAGCTACACCATCCTTTTCATAGTTCCTCCACCCCCAGATTGGCTATGGTATTCTACCCATATGTGATGACTGCAGATGTATCCTAGAAGGACATAGTACAGTTTTGTACCTACCATAAATGTAGATGTCCGATAGGTATGCATCTGCAGTCAGGTTTACCCTCCCTCCTTCCCCTGTGTGGTATTTCTTGGGTGCTTACCCCTCTTATAGCTAGCTGGGGGGATCTATTATGGTGTATTTGTTTTTTATATTACTGTGCATGTTTGGATTTTTAAATGCTTCTCTCTAAATTTAGCCTTCCTTAGAGGGCACCTGGCATCTGGGGCAAGAAAAACTGAGGAGGATGGCGTTGGCTGATGTTTTTATACCCCAGACGCTCTGACGTCGGGGAAAGTGCGACATCAGCCGACGCCGGACCCAGACTTTGGAATCCGGCCGACCGAAGGGCTGCCTGAGGCAGGACAACCCATATGTGATGACTGCAGATGCATACCTATCGGACATCTACATTTATGGTAGGTACAAAACTGTACTTTAAGCAGCATTTACCCTTCGGTCGTTGAACTATCTCACTCACTTCATGAGATTGCAGAGGGATCTCCTGAAGGAGTTAGGAGATTCTATACAAGGTGCGTGTACTGAGGGAGTCCCTGACAAGATTTCTGCTCAGTTGTCCACCTTAAATTCTTGGGTTTGGCTCTCTACCCTTAAATATATTCACTAACAGTCTACAGAACTCCTCTTAGCAAGCTTCCCTCTTCGAATATGCTGATAATGTTTCCCTAATGTGTGCGATAACCTTGTACATCTTCAGAGAATCACTCAAGCCTGTATCTGTGTTGAAATCTGGCTAAAGGATAATCATCTGCTACTAACCCCCCCCCCCCCCCAAAAAAAAAAAAACACACTAAATTTTTTTGCAAAATCACATTTCCAAGAAGAAAACTTTAAAGTTTCCTCCTTAAGTAGTACAAGAATTGAAGATGTTCTTCATGTTTCACTGTTACATTTGGGTAATCTGCTGGCAGGTTGCCCTCAGTTGGCTTGATTAACAAAGTCTTGGGTCCTGCGTCGGTTGCTGTCCCTTCCTCCATGATGTCAGGTCATCAGGGGTATAAAACATGCAGCCAACACCATTACATCAGTATTTCTTGCTGCACGGTGCCCGAAGCAGAAGCAGTTCGCAAGTGCTGGTCCGCCGTCTCCTGAAATTTTCGCTTTGGAGTTTCAAAACCAAAGTCTTCAACTAAAAGCTAAGTACCCCGTTGGGGAAACTTTTTCTTGCTCTTACCGATGTCAGTAAAAGTTAATAATTGTATTTGTGGGAAGCAAATACCTCATAAGGATTTTCATTTGTACTGTATTCCTTGCCTAGGCCCTGACCATAACGTGCCTTGCTGTCTGTTTTGTGCTAAATTTAATCAACGCACTATTAAACGTTGGTATATTTTTGCTTCTAAATATTTTGGCTCGAGATTTAACTATCCAGAAATGTTGTCGGTTAGCAATCCGACTACCGGAATACCTAAAAAAATGCAAAGGAAAAGACAGAGACAGACTGTCGAGGTCCAAAACCGATTTCGAAGCTTTTCCTAAGCCGTTTGCCAGTACTCAGTGAGGCGCTTTTGCAGCCACTGATGCCCGCTACTTTTGATTTGCAGGCCTCTACTGAGACCCATTCTGAGTCCGGTATGCCCAGAGATAAGTATTGAACTCGCGGATGTCTCTACTTTAGATGGGTCTGGAGCTGCTGAGCAGGCACCGACTTCTGAGGGTGTTTTCAGGCCTAAAGATTTGTATATTAAACCGCCATCTTCAAAACTAAAGCCAAAAACTACTTCTATGTCTAAAAACCGACGCTTGGTCCATGTGTACAGGCCCCAATGCCTAAAAAACAAATGATCAAAATGGCTGAGGATTTAATTACGTTGATCAGGGGTACCCATCCCCCTCCTGCTAAGAGGCCTAGGCAAGGCACTGATTATGAATCTTCAGATCAGGTTTCTATTTCTTCTGATTTCTCTTCTGATCAGGAATTATCTATTCCCCCTTATGAGGACTGTGATGCAGAAGATTCCATCTATTCTGCTTCTGAAGATTTTTCTTTTGGAGAAACTGCATACCTAAGGGAACACTTTCACTGGGAGAGTCAGGGTTTCTCAGAATCTAAAAAGAGACTTAAAGATTTCCTCCTTCTTTCTCAGCATAGGCCTTTGGCTATTCCTCCTGTTCTAGACATTGTTGATTGTTTTCTTAGCATCCAGTATGACTCCTGATTCCCTGCCTCCAGCTCCAAGTAAGCCAGATAGAAATTACAGGGTTCCTGACTCCCACAAATTCCTTTTTAAAAACTCTACTGCTGACCCCGAAACCATTTCTCAGGGTCCCAAGGGCTTTAAGGCTTCTACTGCTAAAAATCCCTACCCCTTCTGATAGAGATTCTAGGGCACTGGATAGATGGGGTAAGAAGGTTTACACGTCTGTAACCTTGGCAATCAGGGCTTTAAACTGTCAATTTCATATGCTTAAATATCAACAGCATGTCATGGGTTTACTTAAGCAGAAATTTGTTTATTTCTGACTGTGTGGAAAATAGAGTTGCAGGATTTATTGCATTCAGCTGAACAAGTTGGAAAACATACTTTGCAATGTGGTTTTGATTCCTTGGAGGCCTCTTGCAGGGCTGCTGTAACTGGATCTGTGATAAGAAGGCATGCTTGGCTCAAGGAGCAAAATCTACCTGATCATGTTAAAGCAAAATTGTTGGATGCTCCTTTACAACAGGACAGTCTATTTGGTAATAAGGCTGACGAAGTTTTGAAAAAGATGGAAGATAAAGCTAAAGCTATGCAAACTGTAAAAGATTTCCTACAAGTGCAGCCACCCAGGTTCAGTAGACACTGGCCTACTAAGAACTGGTCCTTTCCAGTACCCACTAGAGCCGCTCAGATCAAACCCAGGCATTCTAAAAGCTCCAGGTTTCAGTCGCAAGGAACTTGTAGAACAAAGCAATGGGGTGCCTCCACCTCCAACGCTGGAAGTAACAAGGCACCTTCCTACGGTAAACAGTCTCAATGACTTTCCACTGCAATCACCAAGTACTTACCTTTTGGCTGCCCCTTTGGGGGGAAAACTGGCACTTCATGCACGAAACTGGCAACTGATTACCGAGGACAAATGGGTTTTAAATATAGTATTCCAGGGATACAGATTTCATTTCCACACGTTGCCGATTCCAAACAAATGGCCAGATCTGTCTCCAAATCAGTGGGCAGAGGCCCAGAAACAAGTTATGTCCCTCATGAATATGGGGGCTATTCAACCAGTACCATAAAAGGAAAAGGGAAAAGGTTTTTATTAAAGACTTTTCCTGGCACCCAGAAAAGACAAATCATGGTGTCCAATTTTGGACTTATCCATTCTAAATGCATTTCTGGACATTCCAAAATTCAAGATGCTGACTATCCAACAGTTACTACCTATGCTAGGCAAGGATGCCTGGTTGGTAACTCTAGAGTTAAGAGGCTTACCTGCATATCCCAATCAGGGAATCTTGCAGAAGATACCTCCACTTCAAAGCAGGCTATTTGCATTACCAGTTCTCTGCACTGCCTTTTGGCTTGTCTATTTCGCCCAGGGTGTTCACAAAGAGCCTGACACCAGTAATTGCATTTTGCAGGCATGGAAATATTCACATTTATCCATACCTGGACGATTGTCTAATTCAGGCAGAAAACAAGGACACACTTCTAAAACATCTGGCGTTTGTAAAAAGACTTCTAACTTGTCTAGGGTACACCATAAATGAAAAGAAATCACAACTGGTACCCTCTCAAATAATTACTTTCCTGGGAGCAAGCTTGAATACAACTGCCCAGATGACTTGCCTAACGCCAGAAAAACAAATTCAATTGATGACTTGCTTCAAACAGGTGGCCACAAAAATCCAGCTATCTGCGATACAAATTCTGCAGGCCTTGAGGTTCATGGCCTCCTGCATTCTTCTAATTCCATATGCAAGACTGCATATGAGGAAACTTCAGTGGTACCTAAAAAGCCTATGGAGTCAACATTGTCACAGCCTGGAAACAATGATTCCTATCATTCCTTGCCTACAGCTAGAGTTCCTATGGTGGGCAGAGGCCTGCCACCAAAACAAGGGACTGTCATTCATTCCATCCCCTGCCGCCCAAACCCTGACTACAGACGCATCAGATTATGCTTGGGGGACGCATCTTTCAGGGAGATGCATTCAGGGCCAATGGAACCCAAATCAATTGCACCTACATACAATCAGAAAGAAATGCTAGCTGTACAGATTTCTCTGACAGCCTTCAAGAACTATCTTCATCCAGGACAACTACTGATAGACAACACCACAGTCATGTGGTACATAAACAAGCAGGGGGGTACCCATTCATACCCCCTTTGCAGACTAGCTATGGCATTGTGGAACACGGCCTTGACTTATCAAATACATTTACAAGCTCAATTCCTGCCAGGAAAACAGAATACTCCGGCAGACGAACTAAGCAGAAATCATATGGACCCACACGAATGGAAACTGGATCCACAAATCTTCTGCATGTTGACATGCAAATGGGGGAACACAGACATAGATCTTTTTTGCCTCACCCCAAAACTATCAGTTGGACAAATTCTGCACAAGAATTCATCACAAAAAAGCTTGGAAAGTGGATGTTCTATCCTTCAGCTGGAAAAAACGATCAGTCTATGCCTTTCCCCCTCTGCCTCTGCTTTCCAAGGTCTTACTAAAAGACTACTGATCAAAAACGGACAACACCACAGTAATGTGGTACATAAACAAGCAGGGGGGGGTACCCATTCCTACCCCCTTTGCAGACTAGCAATGGCTTTGTGGAACATGGCCTTGATTTAACAAATACATCTACAAGCTCAATTCCTGCCAGGAAAGCAAAATACTCTGGCAGACGAACTAAGCAGAAATCTTTTGGACCCACACGAATGGAAACTGGATCCACAAATCTTCAGCATGTTGACACGCAAATGGGGGAGCCCAGACATAGTTTTGGGGTGAGGCAAAAATATTATCTATCAGTTGGACAAATTCAGCACAAGAATTCATCACAAAAAGGCTTGGAAAGTGGATGCTCTATCCTTCAGCTGGAAAAACCTATCAGTCTATGCCTTTCCCCCTCTGCCTCTGCTCTCAAAGGTCTTACTAAAAGTCAGACAGGAAAAACCCAAAATGATTCTGATTGCTCCAGACTGGCCTCGCCAACACTGGTACCCACTCCTGCGCACTGTGTCACACCTGCCTCACACACGTCACCTACCATCTCAGCAGAACTATCAAATTCTGCACACTCTGCTCCAAACTCTGAATCTTGCAGCATGGCTAATCAACAAATTTCATCAGCTACATTTCTCAACAAACCAGTGATGGATGTAATTTTGGAGGCTAGAAGGCCTAGTACTAGAAAATCTTATGCTGACATGGAAAAGATTCTGTGCCTGGAACCAAACTCAAGGAATAAGCACAGCAATGCCCAATGTTCCTCAGTTTCTGCAATACTTAACTGAGATGCTTCACAAGGGCCTATCTTTTTCTTCCATAAAAATCCATACCTCTGCCTTTTCAGCTCATTACAGTACAGAGCCTTCCCTCTTTTCTCATTCTCTCCTAAAGCAGTACCCCAGAGGGGCCAAAAATGTAACACCTCCCAGGAGAGCACCAACTCCTGCATCGGACCTCAATTTTGTTTTGGAAAAACTTACTCTACCTCCTTTTGAGCCAGCTGCTACTGCAGACCTAAAATTTCTCTCTTGGAAAACAGCTTTTCTTTTAGCAGTCAATTTATCTAAAAGGATTTCAGAACTACAGCCTCTCCTGGCAGTGGAGTCTTTTATTATTTTTTACCCAGACAGGGTAGCTCTCAGGACCAATCCATCCATTATGCCTGAAGTGGTCTAGTGTGGCCCTTAATCAGACCATTCACCTGCCAACTTTCTTCCCAAATCCACAGAACAAGGGTGAGCAGATTCTGCATTCATTGGATGTACACAGACAAATAAGATTCTACTTAAACAGGACAAAATCTCTAAGAAAATCTGAGCAATTACTGATGGCATTTGCTGCAGGGGCAGAAGGAAAGGCTATTTCAAAGCAGACTATTTCCAGATTGATAAGCCATTGTATTCATTTCTGCTATATGCTCCATGGTAAACCTGTCCCCAAGGGGATCAGATCTCATTCCACCAGGGCTGCATCTACTTCTGCAGCCTTTCTCAGAGGAGTTCCTACCAGAGACATTCTAGAAGCTGCTACCTGGAGCTCAGTTCATACGTTCGCCAAACATTACCATTTAACTCTTCTCCAAATCCAGAGTTGGCTTTGCCATTGCTGTATTGCAGGGCCTTATAGCTGCTCCTAATGCTGTATAACTCCATCTTCCCAACCATAGCTTTGGGATTCTATTCTACCCAAATGTAATGACTGCAACAGTGAAACACGAAGAACATAGTACAGTTGTGTACACTTACCATAAATGTAGATGTTAGTGTATTCACTGTTGCAGTCCTGGTTAACCACCCTCCAGCCCCCTGTTTTTCTCTTGCTATATCTCTCCTTTCTCTTAATAGCCTTTTTGGTGTATTTGCTTTTTTTTGGAGGTATATGTTTTGCGTTTTAAATTATATACATGTGCATATATATATTTTTTGCTCCCCATTCGGGGGGCACCTGACATCTGGCACAAGAAAAACTGATGTAATGGCATCGGCTGCATGTTTTATACCCCTGACGACCTGATGTCATGGAGGAAGGGACAGCAATCGACGCAGGACCCAAGACTGTTAATCAGGCCGACTGAGGGCACCCTGCCAGCAGATTACCCAAATGTAATGACTGCAATAGTGAATACACTTGAACATCTACATTTATGGTAAGTGTACACAACTGTACTTTACTTCACATACAAAACCTCTATGGAATGACAGTCGATGACCATCTTAAATTTGATTTACGTATCCACAACAGCATCAGGAAAACCCATCAAAAACTAGGATCCTTTCATAGAGTAAAGAAATTCCATATAGACACTTCCAAGGTAACTAGCTATCTTTTACTCTTACCCTGTCTTCTATATGGAGCCTCTGTCCTGACCAACCTACAAGCCTCATTTAATTCTAAATTTGAGCAGTGCTACAACAAAGTGGCCAGATTTGCTTGCAGAAAATCTTACCAGACCCACCTCTGTTTAGCACTAAAGGCAGTTAAACTGGCTCGAACATCTTCACCACTTAACTCACATTATTGTTTATACCTCATTTGCCTGCCAAGTAGTCAGCACCATACTCTAATTCTGTATGCCAAACCATACCCTTCGGTCAAATGATGAAAAGCTGCTTGTTATCTATAAACCACAAGAGACTGCTGGGGTCAGTCTCTATTCCAATAATATAGCTAAAACTTGGGATAAAATTCTTGATGTGAGAGTGTTCAATCTCGCCTTTGTTCTTACACATGGGTTCGGAGCCGATCCTCGGCTCCGTGCCGGCCGACTGCAAGCTCTGCATCGAGAAGAAGCTCGAGGACATCTAATACCCACAATCCCCCTCTGCCTTTACCTCAGATCTAGTTTGCCGCTGCTGCATACGCATCGCTGGAGGCTAGCTCGAGGCTTTACAGATAAGATTTTTATCTATTCTGTTTAAATTTCAAAAAATTTCTTTTCAATCTAGTTAATTAAAGTATAGAGTACGGTGTGTGAGTGGATTAGGAATTCTCGGTACCTTAGAATAGTTTCACTTAGTTAACTTTCGGGTATAGAGTTTTTCGGGGCCTACCACCCCTACTT
The DNA here is from genome assembly GCF_019279795.1 of Protopterus annectens. Classification (NCBI taxonomy): domain Eukaryota; kingdom Metazoa; phylum Chordata; order Ceratodontiformes; family Protopteridae; genus Protopterus; species Protopterus annectens. Next base: position 841,866,619 of record NC_056750.1, on the reverse strand, counting down.
GGACACTTTTGACTAGAAACTTGTTGTAGTCTTGCTTTTTAAGCAATTATCAAACGGACTTTCAATTACCGGATTTGACACTTTTGACTAGAAACTTGTTGTAGTCTTGCTTTTTAAGCAATTTTCAAACGGACTTTCAATTACCGGATTTGACACTGTTACTGGATTTGACTTTTACTGGACTGGACTGTCTCTTTCATTTGTCAGTATGTCTGAGAAAATAAAATCTGGCTTCAAACGTTGTCAGTGTGGCCAAAAGATGTCGGTCACAGACAACCACAGTTCCTGTGTCTACTGTCTTGGCCCTCTCCACTTACAAGAGGACTGCTCTATTTGTCACTCTTTTAGTGGGAGGGTCATGACAGATAGGCGCAGGAAACTGATGGATAGAGGATTGTTGAAACCCTCTTTCCAGGAGGCTCTGGATGCTTCAGACCAGGCATCCAAGTCTTGAAGGTCAAGGCGCGGAGCCAAAGTCATCGGCTCCGAGCTCTTCGGTCTAGTTAGATCACCGGTTCCACAGACTTGGGCCGAGTGTTCAACTGTTGGCAGTTTCGAGCCTCGAGTCTTGGAACCGTGACGGAGCTCCCTCCACCGACTCTGCTGAGGTCGGCTCCGTCTTCGATCCCTTCGACTCGCTCTTCTAGGCCCCTTTCCGACACCGACGTGGACCGTGTGGTGCAGAAACTGATGGAGCATACGGCCCTATCCAAGCTTATCTCTGTCTCCTCTCAGTTGATGTCGAGACTTGAAGGCCTGCCACTATCTCCATCTGTTCCTCCTCCGAGACCTGTCCAGTCTTGGAGCCGGAAGAAGCTGAACTGATGATTGTGGAGCCCTCGGTGCCAGAACCGTCTTTTTCTCGGTCGGCACCGTTCACCTCGACTCCATCCGATCCGTACCGGAGTCTCGGGCCAAGATCCGTCCTGGTTCCGGGACCGAGTCGGACCGATGTTTCGTTCCGACGCTCCTCTCGGGCCTCGGCACGGATCGATTCGGTTCCGTCCTCGGGGTCGGTGCCTTCGGCTCCTGTTTCGGGATTCTTCCCATTTCTTCGGAACCGGGAGATACCTCGACTCGGGACCCGGGGCCTTCGACCATGAGGAAGGTGTTGTCTACCCAGACAACCACATCAGCAGGTACAGCTTCTCCTCCCCACAAAGGACCGTTATCCTCCTCTGCACCCACGGCCACGTCCAAGCGTCGGGCACCAGTGTCTCAGCCACCCCTGGAGGGTGCCCCCTCTTCCTCGGAGGCTTCTTCGGATGCTCCCACGAAGAAGTTCCTAGGAAAAGACTGTGTAAGAGGAGACACTTGGATTCTCCACAAGAATCCTTGACATCTGATACTGACTTAGATGAGTCAGAAGGGTCCCCTAAGTCACCTTCAGAGGATGTCTCTTTTCTGACATCTTGGAGATCCTAAAACAGAGAGGTGACTGGCAAGCCCTCCCCTTCTGAGGATGAGTCAGTTTTGCTGAAGGCATTTGGTGCCCGCCCTTCCTCCTCCTGGGTCACTCCGCCTTTGATGAGTTAATGGAATTAATTGCTCAAGGGCGTGGGAGACTCCTGACACGGTGGAACCAGTCCCTAGGAAGCCGAATAAGTACATCACGGCACCGCAGGACAAAGCTTACCTCACCAAAGGAGTTCCAGTAGACGCCATGGTGGTGGCAGCGCCACGAAAAGGAGATGTCGGAGTCTTCCTCATCTGTCCATCCGCCTAACAAAGATTCTAGGACCATGGACAGATACGGGAAGCGCATTTTCAGTTCAGCGGCTTTTTCTATGCGTTCCCTGAACTATTTGACTCATTTTACACGTTTACAGAGGGATCTAGTCAAAGAGTTGGGAGATACCCTCCAGGGTGCTACAGATGCCGCGGTCTCAGAGAAAGTTACAGCGCATCTCAACACCCGTACGTCCATTGTGAACTCGTCCATGAGGCTGATATCCTATGCAGCCGAGGGATCGAGTAGGGCAGCGGCTTCAGCGATTGCTCTTCGTAGGCAATCCTGGATGTGCTTATGTTCATTTGCGGAAGCCTTCAAGTCTTCCTTTACTAACGCCCCATTTGACGGAGCCACACTTTTTGGCCCTAAAGTAAAGGAGACCCTTACCCGGTGTGAACAGGAGGGAAAGACTCTGTCTGCTGTCGGAGTCCGTTTTTCCACCCCTTCCAGACCGTACCCCAAAGGGCAACGTGGTGGGAAAATCTGGTTTCGAAAACCCCAAGGATCTTTTCCAAACACACAGGGTGATGCCCCCTCTAGAGGCAGAGGGGGGGGCAGAGGTGGAAGACGCCGCCCTGGCGGCAGAGGGGGTCCGCAAAACCAAGGTGACAGGGATATCTTCCCTGGCAAACCTTTTCAGCACTCCTGAGAGGAGGCCCGACTGTCCTGCTCTGGAGGCAGTCGGGGGTCGCTTAGCTTTATACCCTCAGGCCTGGCAAAACCTTTCTTCAGACAATTGGGTAAAAAGCGTTGTTACCAGAGGTTACAAAATCCCATTTCTATCCACCCCCATTCCAATAAGAAAACTCCCAGATGTACCACCCCATCTGCGACAGCCAGCAGCTACAGAAATTTCAAAGCTGCTAGAAAAAAGAGTCATCCAACCAGTCCCAGCGGACCAAATAGGATTCGGAACTTACTCAAGGTTCTTTTTAGTTCCAAAGAAAACAGGGGACTGGAGGCCAATTCTGGACCTAAGCCATCTCAACACCTTTGTCAAGAAGGAAAAGTTCGAATGGTCACGCTTCAATCGATCCTTCCATTCTTACAGAAGGGCGACTGGATGTGCTCAATAGATCTGAAGGACGCATACTACCACATCAAAATGGCCAGGGCGTCCAGGGATCATTTGCGCTTCCGGCTGGGAGCCAGTCACTATCAGTTTCGAGCCCTGCCCTTTGGTCTGACCACAGCCCCCAGGGTCTTCACCAAATGCATGGCAGTGGTAGCATCTCATCTGAGGCGCCTAGGATTCCAGGTGTTTCCGTATCTGGACGACTGGCTCCTGTCTGCCACCACCAGGCGTCAACTGGTACAAGCCAGGGATTACACCCTTCAACTTTGTACACACCTTGGCATTTCAGTAAATTTCGAAAAATCGTTGCTACAGCCATCACAGCATATCTTATTCATAGGAGCGGAATTAGATACGCGTCAGTTAGTTCTAAAACTTCCTACAGAAAGAATAGGAGCACTTCAATTCAACATTTCCCTTCTTCTGTCGTCCAGAAAATCCCCAGCAAAAATTGTTCTGAAAGTTTTGGGTCTCATGGCAGCTTCTCTCATTGCGATACCATTGGGAAGACTGCACATGAGAGTGCTACAATGGCTTCTGTTTGCACAATGGTCATTCCAACAACTTCCACTGACTCACGAAATATTGATAACGAAAACATGCAAATCACACCTAATGTGGTGGTTACAGACTTGCAACCTATCCAGCGGAAGACCATTTGTGCTACCCGCACCCAGCTTATTTATAACCACGGACGCTTCCCTGATAGGGTGGGGGCATCTTTCAGGGACAGACAGTCCAAGGCGAATGGACCAATCTGGAGTACAATCTGCACATCAATGTTCTGGAGTTGAGGGCAGTGTTTTTGGCGTTGCAACACTTTGCTCCCCTTCTTCCTCCAGGGACCATTGCAGTTCAGACAGACAACATGTCCGTAGTCTGGTACATAAACAAGCAAGGGGAACCAGGTCTTACCAACTATGCAGAGAGGCCATGAGAATTTGGCAATGGGCAGAGTCCACGGTCGCTTTCTGATCGCAACGCACATCCCGGGTCATCCAACGTCATAGCCGACAGGCTGAGCAGGGCAATACTATTGCCTCACGAGTGGTCCCTCAAACAGTCAGTTGCGAGAAGGATTTTTCGCAAATGGGGCCAGCCTACCTGCGATCTGTTTGCGTCTCCAATGAACGCCAAATGCAGGAGCTACTTTGCCCTATTACCCCTCCAGGGAAGTCCCCAGGGACGCTGGTGCACGATTGGCCCCGGTCTCCTATATGCTTTTCCTCCATTTCCTGATTGCAAAGTTTCTACAGAAAGCAAACAACCTTCAGAGGACTATTATTCTCATTGCTCCGTTCTGGCCTCGTCAAATTTGGTTCCCCTTTCTATTGCATCACCGCATTCGGGGACCTTGGATGCTGGACCCAGAGCCAGATCTACTGACTCACTCATCAGGAGTTCCTCACCCATCCCTAGAATCTCTCCATCTAGCAGCTTGGCTGCTCCGCTTCCCTTTCTAGCCAGGTCGGTTCCCCTTACATCGGCGGTTCAAGATATTTTAGTAGCTTCTCATAAAGTTTCCACTACAAAGACTTACACCAGTAAGTGGAAGCGTTTTGTCTTCTGGGCGGAGTCACATCAGTTGGACCCTGTTACAGCTCCGTTGAACAAGGTTTTAGAATTCTTGACTGAATTATTTCATGAAGGAGCTTCCCCGGCTACTTTAAGAGTACAGTTAGCTGCCATTTCTAACTATCATGTAGAAGAAAGTGGTGCGCCTATTATGGCTCACAGACTTTGTAAAGCCTTTTTAAAAGGCTCTTTTCATATCAGACCACCAGTCAGAAGTCCGACATCACCGTGGAATTTAAACTTATTGCTCTCTAAATTGATGTTACCACCCTTTGAACCAGCTTCAAGTTGCACTTTGAAATTTTTGTCATGGAAAACATTATTTCTAGTGGCCATTACATCTGCTAGACGGGTGTCTGAGCTTCAGGCCCTTTCGGTCAAACATCCTTATTTAATTTTTCATTCTGACAGAGTATCCTTACGCACTAATCCATCCTTTCTTCCCAAAATTTGTTCTTCTAGTAATATTAATCAGTCCATCGAATTACCCACCTTCTTTAAAAACCACTCTAATAAATTGGAGTATATGTTGCACAAACTAGACGTCCATAGACAACTCAGGTTTTATTTGGATAGAACAAAAGATCACAGGAAATCTGATCAACTATTTGTAGCTTTTGCTGACAGCAGAAAGGGTCTTGCAGTTACTTAAACGAACTCTTTCTAAGTGGCTAACTGACTGTATCATTTATGTTTATGAAGCTTCTGACCAAACATTATCAGCAAAACCCAGAGGACATTCTACCAGATCAGTTTCTACATCTTTGGCTCACGCAGCTCGCTTACCTTTAGACACTATTTGCGGCTGCTACTTGGGCTAAACCACATACATTTATCTCTCATTACAAAGTGGACAGGGTTTCTAGGGATAGGGCAACCTTTGGTTCCACTGTGCTCAAGAACGTTCTCCCTTGAGTTCCTCAGGATCATGGAGCTAGGGACGCTACCCATGTGTAAGAACAAAGGCGAGATTGAACACTCTCACATAAAGAAGTTATGTCCTTACCATAACGCGTTCCATGTGGAGTGTTCATCTCGCTTGTTATTACACCCCCACCCTTCCCACCCTTAGGAAGAACGTTCAATTTGGTGCCTGGTCTGGAGTATTCTCCTTCTGCTGTTGCACTATTAGTGTTACTATCATACTCTTGGTATGTTTGTATATATGTACTTTATGTATATAGTTGGCATGTGTGCGTGCTTTATGTCTGGTTTGCTTGCAAACTAGATCTGAGGTAAAGGCAGAGGGGGATTGTGGGTATTAGATGTCCTCGAGCTTCTTCTCGATGCAGAGCTTGCAGTCGGCCGGCACGGAGCCGAGGATCGGCTCCGAACCCATGTGTAATAACCAAGGCGAGATGAACACTCCACATGGAACGTTATGGTAAGGACATAACTTCTTTTTTCACTCAGGTCCATCTCGCACCTTTTATCTTTTCAAACAATTACAAAAAGACTTCCTCCAGGCTTTCTTCCTGCTCCTTATGTGGGACAAAGCTTCTCCTTGTTATACCTCCTTTTAAGCCATTAAATTACTTAGCCTGCTCATTGGACGGCTCAGTGCAGCGGTAGCATTGTCGCCTCACAGCAAGAGGTTCTCCAGTTTGATTCTTGGCTGGGCTGCCTTCTGTGTGGAGTCTGCATGCCATCCTTGTGTTCGTGTGGGTTTCTTTCGGGTGCTTCGGTTTCCTCCCACATCACACAGACCTGCATCTGGAGTATTTCTCCTTGGGCCTCCGCTAAAAATTGGCTTTGTTCCAAGTCCGACTTTCCTGTTAAATGTTAAAGAAATAAATCTTCTAATACTTCACTTTGTTGTAATACTTACACTACTATATACCTATTTCTAATTTAACACAACCACGTTACTATTTCATCACTACTTCAGTTTTAACACCTAAACTTGCTTATCCCCTCTAATACCTAACTGTTACTTTTTTTTCCAGTTAGCCCTACCTGTCTTGTACACCACTCTTGCATCTGTAAATTCCCAGTACAATGCTGAACATTAATGTTTGTGAATATAGATAGAGATTTTATTGTACTGACTATTGTGCTATGTATACAATGCTACTGCACTGTAAAATGTGTTATTGTAAGTACTGATTGCATTAAATTTGTTACCTTGGAGCTTTTCTCCCAAGTGAGACTTTCCCATTAAACAAATGTCAATCAATAAATAAATCAGAATTTCATATTTTTTGTTCAAGAGGTACATAATGATGCGAAAACATGTTGCTGTATGAACTTTTTTCCTTCTTCAGTGAATTAGAGTAATATTTAAACATTTTCCCTATTTTGGGTCTTTTTTGTCCCATTAATTTTGTTTTTGCCCAGAATTTTCGAGCATGTAGGTTTAGTAGCATGCCTGTAGGCAGTTAAGAATTTAACATCTAATTTGCTGACTGCTGGTAGACATGAGGTAATGTATCTGATCATATTTGCAAGGCAGCCATGTGGGCAAAAGACAGTGGTGCCCCTCAAGGATAACTGGTCGGGTCCCTTTTTTTCCTGGATTACTTTGACCTTCTGTGCAAGAGAAGCTTCTTCTGCTTTTGCTCTAATGTCCTCAGCTTTTTGTTTGTCCCACAGTGTGCATACTATCCTCCATCTCAGACACTTCATCACCTCTAACTTACTCATCTGCTCTGCTTTCATTGTCCAGGTTTCTGTACCATACAGTAGTACTGGTAACACAACTGTTTTGTACACTTATTTTTCAGGTTTTTTGGCTGTCATATGCTATCCCTGACACAGGCACTGCCATTTGGCTGCAACCCCTCTGATTCTAGCTTTGAACTCTTCATTCAGATGACTTCTGCTCAACCACCCCCTCCCAGGTACTTGAAGCATTTAACCTGTTCTACTCTTTTTCCTTCTACCTTCTTATTCAGCTTCTTCTGATTTCCCATGTTTGCTGCCTTTACAACTGTCTTATCCCTACTCAGTTTCATCCCATATGCCATCAGTTTTGCATTCCATTCCTCTGTCATCTGTTGACATTTTTTTCATAGTCTTCTTGTCATACCACATTGTCTGCACATGACTACTTTGATCTGTCCCGTCCAACCTGTTTGCTGTTGGGTAATGTAGTCTATCACCACTATGCGTAGCACTGGTCTCAGAGCTAACCTAGATGCACAGCCCCTCCCATTTGGGTCCTTCTATATAGCCTGCAGTAATTTTACTGCTGTGTCTGGGACTTCAGACCATTGCAGAACTGCCCAGCTTTCTTGGGACCGTGTCATACACTTTCTCGAAGCCTAGGAGTGCCCAGTTGGATCTTTCCTCTTCTCTAGCTTGTATTCAGCTGTCTTTCTCATTGCAAACGTCAGGTTGGTTGTGCTAAAGCCTGATCTAAATCTAAGCTGCTTATCTCCCATCTTACTTTCTACTACTCCACTTCTCCATTTATCAGTCATCCTTTCCAGAACTTTTATGCAGTGTGACAGGAGTTTGATACTTCTCTACCGCTCACTTTTGTGAATGTCCCCTTTGTTGTTCTACATTGGCATTAGTGAAGACATTAGTGCAGAAACCCAAGTAGCTCCAGTTGCAGAGAATGTCAAAGAGAACAGACTACAGTGGTTTGGGTAACATATGCAGAAACGTAGAAAACAGTCTGGTGAAGATTTGGAACAGACTGGAAGAAGGCAAGAGGAAACGAGGGCATCCAGCAGTGATTAAAGGATTGAGAGAGAATCTGCAACAGTCAGGCATGACTGTCGAAGAAGGTAGGAGAGTGGCATTGAATTGAGAGAGAAAGAGGGTGATAGTTGATGGATTAGGTATTTATCTTGATAACGTAGTGTTTGTTTCACATGGAAATGAGACTATTCAAGTGGTAGTTTTATAAAGGAATTTTATTAAGATCCAAACTTTGGCTGCAGAGAAATATCTGTAAAACAAAAGCAATGCCCAGTAGATATTAACTCACACCGGATTGATTTCATGGATATTTTTGTGCATCTTGGATTGATACTGGATGTTTTTTAAACTCTGTTCAGCCCCTCCATTTGCTAATCATCCTCCCTGTTCTTGGCTTGTGGCACATTCATTCCCTCATCACAGAGAGATGTGTTGGCCAAAACGGTCTATCATTTAGACAGTCATCAAGGGTGGTTAGAGGGCTTTTCTCTTTGCTGCCTTATGTCTTTGAGAGTGCTAAGGTAGGTAAGGGAAGTGGGATATGCTGTGGGCTATCCATGCTAGCTATTCCCTCATTTCCTCAAGGAAGGTTGCCAGCAAACAGCCCCACCAATCCTTCTCAAGGCACAGAAGGTGTTTTTTTCTTCTTTTTTTCTGGTCTCCACAGGAGAAGTTCTGCTACCCCCAGTGTGCTTCCCTGAGTATCCACAGCCCTCTCCTCCGCTCCTCTGAAGAAGCAAGAAAGCTGGGCCCCTGGACTCTTCTCCTCCCTACTTGACTTCTCCAGTGCTGGGACCGATAATTTGACTTCCAAGTCTGTTGCTATCAGGGATCCATCCTGCTGCACCATGGGGCCAACATATTGGTAGTCTTGTGACATTACTATTTTCAGACATCTTAGCTTTATGTTGTGAAGGACTGTTTCAGTTTGCTTAATAGAAAAATTTTGAGTATGTGTTCTCTTTGTGTGGTAGTGACTTTATTTGTATTGCAGCCTGTGGTGAGGAATACTGTAGTAAACTATGTACCCTGTCATACTACATTTTACTGTAACTAAGCCATCATATATGCATCATTGTGAATTCTGTTTAGCTGCCAAGATCTTTTCTTTGGAAAATTGTTTTGATTATTTACTGTTTGGGTTAAGTTGTAAATGATATCATAGAGTAATTATAAGCTAATGTATCTGTTTGGATATGTTTTCACAGGTTAGTGATGTTCATGCTTTCTGTTAAGAAGAATGTCCTTTCAAAAATGAAAGCACAAAAATCTATTTTATTTTCTACATTAGTCTTTGATATTAAAAATACGCGTTGTATTTGAACTTGTATAAGATGTTATTTGAACATTTCAACACTTTGCATTTAGGTTTTTGTTTTTCATGTTGCTTGCAATTCTTAGTACTACTGAAAATATTTTTTGTTAATGTAATCTAATGATGTGACGAGTAAAATCAAGAAGTAAATGAAATAAAAGGACAGAGCACCGTCTACAACAAGTGCCACTGCATACTTACCCGTACCTCAGGAGTGTATCACAGAGGTTACCAAACTGAACAGATCTGCTCACATTTACTGATTGTTATTGGCTTTAATGTCCAGTTTTGATGGGACCGTTTTTGGCTCAGCTGTTTGTTATCCTCGACTGGCTTGTGGATTGTATGGCTTCCTCCTCTAATTACTCTATTGAAGCTAGTGTAGTTGTGTAAGGGATCCACCTTAACAGTAGTGCAATAGAATGTACCCAACAACTGTTCCCTGCTGGTGTTAAATTTAATTCTGAATCCCTATGATGATTGGGTCACTAATTTTCTGAGTGCAGCATTTTGTACAATGACATTTGTTTCGCTTCATAAGCCGACCTTCTATGTTAATAGATTTCATTCAAAAGAATTAAACTACATATGTACCAGTGCAGGTTGTATGGCTGCACTGTGTACGTGCCAGTGCAGGATGTTCTTTGTATTTCACTGTTGCAGTCATCACACTTGGGTTATCTGCCTGCAGGTAGCCCTCAGTCGGCCCGAATACCAGAGTCTTGGGATTTCTGTATCGGATGCTGTCGCCTCTTCCATGACTTCAGGTTGTCAGGGGTATAAAACATGCAGCCGATGCCATTACATCAGTCTTTCTTGCCGAGAAGGAGCCTGAAGCAGAAGTAGTTCGCAAGTGCCGGTCGGCCGCTACCTGAAATTTTCGTTTTTCAAGTTTCAAACCTTAAGTCTTCTAAAGCTAAATACCCTGTTGGGGATTTTCTTTTCTTGCTCTAACCAATGTCAGAAAAAATTAACAGTTGTCTTGCCTGTGGAAAGCAAATACCTCAGAGAGATTTTCATTCTTACTGCGTCACTTGTTTAGGCCCAGACCACGATGTCCCTCGCTGTTGGTTTTGTGCCTTGTTTAACGCCTGAACCATTCGTCGTCAGGCTATTTTTGTAGCTAAATTCTTTCGCTCTCGTTCTCCGTATTCCGAAATGGCTTCAGTAAGCCATCCAACTACCGATCTTCTGGAAAAGTGCAAAGACAACAGACAGACCGCATAGATTCATATGTAGGTACTAGGCTATTGGCCCTAGGGCCTATATAAGCCTAGCCAAACTGTTCCCTGGCTTTTGCCACCCAAGAAAATTATTTTCCTGTGCCCCTGTCAAGCAGAGCCACAGAAGTGATCCCCGGGGTGAATTCCCCATCTCCCATTCAGTCATCAAGATTTTTCTTGAAGAGTGCTAATGAGGAGCTTTGTTTGATATAGATAGGTAGTTTGTTCCAGAATATGGGACGTCTCTGGGACAGGAATCTATCCCTCCAGCATGTTCTGTTTATTGTGGTGACAAGGTTTAGGTCCGTAGAGCGTGTAGCTCGAAGGGATTGGGTTTCTTTAAGTGGAACATATCCAATAGCTCTGGGTTTGATATAGCTTTGTATGTTAGGCAGAAATCACCTCAAAGTAGGCGGTATGCGACAGAGTAAAGCTAGAGTTTTTTTGAGACTGTCTGCTTAGGGCATCTGTTTGAGGCTGGTAATCCTCTTTGTGAGGTATTTCTGCAGCCTTTTCAGTTGTTGTAGATGTCTTGTGAGGTACATACCAAAAGGAGCGTTGTACTCTATAATGGGTCTAATGAGTGATGAGTAGAGGGGAACAATGACCTCTTTTTTTTCCTGGATGAGAAACTTTGTGATGAGGTGTGCTACGTAGAAGGATTTCCTGACTACTGTGGCGATGTGATTATCAAAGGAGAGACTACTGTCCACCTGTACCCCAAGGTCTCTTATCACACTTTCGGTGTTAAGTAGACTACAGTCTATTTGGTAGTTCATGGGTACAAACTTTTTACCAAAAGGATGACAATGCACTTTTTGGCATTGGGCTTGAGGCCATGGCTTTGACACCAGGCATCTATCTCAGTGAAGCCCTTTTGTAGGATGTCCACATCGTGAGGAGTTTTGATTATGGCTCCTAGTTTGCAGTCATCTGCGAACTTCATTAGCCAAAGACTTTCTGTGTTAGCCTGTACTTCAGAGAAGTAGATTCCAAACAGGAGAGGACCTAGGTCAAAAACTGCCGACGACGCTTCTGTTAAGCTAGTCGTCAGTCCGCCAGTACTCAGTGAGGCACCTTTGCAACCCCTGATGCCTACTTCTACAGATCCGCAGGCCTCTGCTGAGACCCATTTGAAGTCCGGCATGCCGTGAGATGCTTCTTCGATTATGGAACCTACGGATGTGTCTACCTTGGATGGGTCCGGAGCCGCTGTGCAGGCATCGGTTTCTGAGGGTGTATTCCGACCTACCGATATTCACATTAAACTGACAGCTTCATTTTCAACTAAAACTACAGAGTTTCTTAGGCCCAGAGTTTGCACTACGCCTAGAAAACTGACGTCCAAAGTGCATGCTCAAGCTCCCATACTACAAAAACAAATGCTTAAAATGGCTGAAGACCTTACTCTAATTAGGGGAAGCCAGCCTTCCCCTGCTAAAAGACAAAGAATTGAATTTCCTTCTGATTGTACAAACCAGGAGTCTGATGACTCTGACCCTTCTGATTACCAGGGCATACCCTTATCTACCTGTGAGGATTCAGATGCAGAGGAATCCATTCCCTCTGCCTCCCCTCCAGAGGATTTTTCTTTTGTTGAAACCTTGCATACCTTAAGAGAGCATTTCCGCTGGCAATGCCAGGACTATCCTCAGACCAAAAAGAGACTTGGGGAATTTTTAGATTTGCCTCAGCACAGACCTCTAGCTATACCCCCTGTGCTGGATATTGTAGATGATGTCTTCATGGAGTCCAGTCTTACTCCTGACACTTTACCACCAGCTCCTAGAAAACGTGACAGGTACTACAAGAGTACCTGACTCTCACAAATTTCTCTTTAAGAATCTGACTGTGGATCCAGTGACCATTTCCCAGGGACCTAAAGGCATTAAGGCTACTACAACCAGAAACCCTACCCTTTCAGACAGGGATTCTAGAGCTTTAGATAGATGGGGTAAGAAGGTATATACCTCTGCAACTCTTGCCATTAGGGCTTTGAATTGCCAGTTTCACATGTTGAAGTACCAGCAACATATTATGGAACTAATTAAACAAAAAAATTGTGTTACTTCCAGATTGCCCAGAAAATAAAGATTTACAAGACTTCATGCATTCTGCAAAGTAAGTTAGTAAACATACTTTGCAGTGTGGGTTGATGCTTTAGAAGCGTTGTGCAGGTCTTCTGTCACTGGGTCTGTACTGAGAAGGCATGCTTGGCTAAAGGAACAAGTTTTGCCAGACCATGTCAAAGCAAAATTACTAGATGCTCCATTAAATCAGGAGCGTTTCTTTGGCACAAAAGCAGAAGTTCTTAAAAAGATGGAAGAAAAAGCTCAATCTATGCAAACCATCAAAGATTTCTTACTGGTGCAGCCACTTAGATTCAGTAGACATTGACCTTCAAAAAAACTGGTCCTTTCCAGTCCCTGTCAAGTCTTCTCAGCCCAAACCCAGGGGAAACAGACCACCAAGACTACAGTTTCAGGGTATGCAGAGATCTAAACAATGGAGTGTTTCCACCTCAAAACCAGGGAGTGGTAAGCCACCCCCTTATGGAAAAAGTTCACAATGACTTTCCAATTATACTTTCAAGCCATGTCCAAGTACTTGCGCCCCTAGGAGGAAAACTCACCCTTCATGCAAAAAAATGTATGTCCATTACTCAGGACCAATGTGTTCTAAACATTGTATCCCAGGGATACAGATTCTACTTGCACTTACTACGAACCCCAAGTTGGTTGCCAGACCTTCCTCCAAACCGATGGGCAGAGGCTGAAAAGCAAGTTCTTTCCCTTCTCGATATCAGAGCTATTCAACCTGTTCCAGTAGAACAAAGGGGGACAGGGTTTCTACTCCAGACTGTTCCTGGTGCCCGGAAAAGAGAGCTCTTGGCGCCTTATCTGGGATCTATCAATTCTCAACACCTTTCTGGTGGTCCCAAAATTCAGAATGCTTACACTGAAACAGCTTCTTCCTATGCTCGCCAAGGATGCTTGGTTAGTCACCCTAGATTTAAAAGAAGCTTATCTGCACATCCCCGTAAGGGAGTCTTGCAGGAAATATCTACGTTTCAGGGCAGGCTCTATGCACTATCAGTTCTCTGCACTTCCCTTTGGCTTATCTACTGCCGCCAGAGTATTCACAAAATGCCTAGCTCCAGCCATTGCATACTGCAGGCAGAGAAATATTCAAATCTACCCATACTTGGATGATTGCCTGATTCAGGTGGACAGTCCGGAATTGCTACTTCAGCACCTGGCATTTGTAAAAAGGCTTCTAACTTCACTGGGATACACCATCAATGAAAAGAAATCACAACTGGTGCCCAGCCAACAAATTCTATTCCTGGGAGCAAACTTGAACACAACTTCCCAGATGGCATTCCTCACTCCTGAAAAGCAGGTCCATTTGACAAAGTATTTCAAGCTAATGGCCACCAAAACCCAGCTATCTGGAAGGAAAATACTGCAAGCCCTAGGGTTCATTGCCTCATGCATTCTGCTAATTCCATATGCAAGACTGCATATGAGGAAACTTCACTGGTACTTAAAAAGTCTCTGGTGTCAGCATTCTCAGGACCTGGAAACACTGATTCCTACCATACCTTGTCTAAGGGCAGAGTTCCTTCAGTGGGCAGAAGCATGCAACCACAACAAGGGGCTTCCTTTCATTCAACCCCTTGCCGCACAAACCCTGACAACAGACGCATCAGACTATGCATGGGGGGGGCTCACATGGCAGGCAAATGCATTCAAGGCAAATGGAGCCCAGAACAAATTCCCCTGCATATCAATCAAAAAGAGATGCTAGCTGTACAGAATGCTCTGACAGCCTTCAAATACCTTCTCCCTTCCAGGACAGCACGTAATAAAGATAAACAACACCACAGATGTCCTTCAAGGATGCATCTGCAGTCATAACATATGGGTTGTCCTGCCTCAGGCAGCCCTTCGGTCGGCCGGATTCCAAAGTCTGGGTCTGGCCTCGGCTGATGTCGCACTTTCCCCGACGTCAGAGCGTCTGGGGTATAAATGCATCAGCCGACGCCATTTTCCCCAGTCTTTCTTGCCGCGCGGTGCCCGAAGCAGAAGCTGTTCGCAAGTGCCAGTCGGTCAGATCCAGAGATTTCAGCTACCGAAAACTTTTAAAAAAGCTAAGTACCTCGTTGGGGACTCTTTCTTGCCTCAGCCGATGTCAGACAAAGTAAATAATTGTTTAACTTGTGGGAAACAAATACCTCATTAGGATTTCCATTCTTACTGCCTTCCTTGCTTAGACCCAGACCACGACGTATCAGCTTGTTTAGCCTGTGCCTCCTTCAACCGACGGACTCTTAGACGTCGGTCGGAGTATGCAGAAGAGTTTTTTGGATCCGCTTTTGCATATAAAATGCCATCGGAGACTCAGACTACACATTTAGCCAAAAAATGCAAGGAAAAGGACCGACACTCGCGGCCCGCGGTTTCGGCTGAAACCACGGTTAGGCCTACCGCGAGTGTCTCGGTTTCGGCTGAAACAGAGTCCTCGGTTCTTACTTCTGCCGAAATCATACCTCCGACAACCGAGGCCAGAGAGGCCCCGGCTGAGTCAGCTTCAGAAATCCCTACCGAAGAAGCAAGCGCACAAGAATTGTCCGACACCATTCCATTGGACATTTCTACACCTGCACGTGTGGCAGCTAGGCCCCCTGCTTCTATGTCTATTAAGGCCTTCTCCAGGGCTAAAGCAGCTAAAATTTCAAAAGCTTTACCTGCAAAATCTACTTCTCAGAGACCTTCCTCAAGTTCTCAGATTCTCAGCCTTGCTGAGGACCTTATTTCTTTGATTAGGGGTTCCCAACCTCACCCAGACAGGGCCTCCCACCCTCCTCCTGACAAAAGGCCTAGGACTGAACCCCCTGAGCCTCTCTCCTCTGATTACTCCTCGGATGGATCTGATTTATCAGACCATCAGGAAGGGGCATATTCGCCTTATGAGGATTCAGATGCAGAAGACTCTATTCTTTCTGCCTCCCCTCCAGAAGAATTTTCCTTTGGGGAGACCTTGCACTCAATGAGGGAACACTTTCAGTGGCAGGGTCAGGATTTCTCCGATTCTAGAAAAAGACTAAGGACATTTTTACATTTGCCCCAGCATAGGCCTTTAGCCATACCACCTGTGCTAACTGTAGTTGATGATGCATATAATGATGTCAGTTCTGCCCCTGATTCTCTTCCACCGGCCCCTGCCAAACCTGACAGATATTACAGGGTCCCGGATTCTCACTTACACTTGTATAAAGCCCATGCTGCAGACCCAGAAACTATTTCTCAGGGCCCAAAAGGTGTTGCAGCTACCACTGCCAAAAACCCCCTTCCCTCTGAAAGAGAGTCAAGAGCATTAGAGAGATGGGGAAAAAAGGTTTATACATCTGCTACTCTTTCTGCCAGGGCATTAAACTGTCAATTTCATATGATACAGTACCAGGAATATTTGTTAGATCAGCTGAATAAAAAGCTTTCTTCTCCTGAACCTTTAGACTGTAAGTCCCTTCAGGATTTGGTACACAACTCTCAGCAGGTCAGTAATCATTTCTTAAAATGTGGCTATGATGCACTGGAGGCTTCATTTAGATCAGCTATGACTGGGGCAGTAATTCGAAGGCATGCCTGGCTAAAAGAGCAATCCTTGCCAGACCATGTCAAGGCTAAACTCCTAGATGCTCCAATGGAGAAACAAAGTTTATTTGGCTCCCCTGCACAGGAGATTCTAAAGAAAGTGGAAGAAAAAGCAAAATCTGTGCAAACAGTAAAGGATTTTCTGCAGGTTCAACCTCCGAGGTTCAGCAGAAACTGGCCTTCAAAGAATTGGTCCTTTCCAGACACCTCCAGAGCACAGAGGGGCAGGAATAGACGCCCAAGTGGCAGAGGTCAATCAAAGGGTGCCTACAGGGGTCGTCAGTGGCAGCCTGCCAACCAGAGGAGTAGTGCCACAGCTGCAACTACAACCACTTCCACAGGACAGACACAATGACTTCACTCTGATTCCACCTACCAGGGAACAACTGGAAGCACCCTTGGGCGGAAAGCTGGCTTTATTCTCGAAAAACTGGCATTGCATTACAAAAGACACATGGACATTGCAAACAATAGACAAAGGATACAGGTTTCACTTCCACACTTTACCAAGAAGGAGCGGAATGCCAAACCTTCCACCAAACCAGAAGCCAGAGGCTTTAAGACAAATCAACAATTTACTTCAGATGAAAGCGATAGAAAGGGTACCATCTATGGAACAAGGCCAAGGATTTTACTCCAGACTCTTCCTTGTACCAAGAAAAGAAAACCAATGGAGGCCTATTCTCAACTTGTCCGCACTAAACACATATCTCATTGTGCCAAAATTCAAAATGCTGACCCTACAGCAACTTCTTCCCATGTTGGGCAAGGAGTCTTGGCTGGTGACTCTAGATCTCAAGGAGGCATACCTGCACGTCCCTATACGACCAGATTGCAGAAGACACCTCAGATTTCTTGCAGGATCAGAGCATTATCAATTCTCAGCATTGACCTTTGCCTTATCTACTGCGCCCAGAGTATTCACGAAATGCCTGGCATCAGTAATTGCACATTGCAGGCTTCAGGGAATTCAAATCTACCCATACCTGGACGACTGCCTAATACAAGCGGACAACAAGACAAAACTAATAAAGGATTTGGCCTATGTCATACACCTGTTACAGGCCTTGGGATACACAGTCAACATCCAGAAGTCAAGACTAGTGCCATCCCAAAGGATAACATTTTTGGGTGCGGATCTGGACACAATAACTCAGATGGCTTTTCTCACAGCAGAAAAACAAAAGCAACTCCCAGTCTACTTCATGGCTTTGACAAGACAAGCTCAGCTTACTGCAAGGAAAGTCCTGCAGGCCCTGGGTTACATGGCATCCTGCATAATCTTGATCCCGCATGCCAGGCTGCATATGAGGAAATTACAATGGTACCTAAGGAATGTATGGTCTCAACACAGGCACAGTCTAGAAACCATGATACCAATCATTCCATGCCTGAAAAAGGAATTCCTGTGGTGGGCTCAGGCCTGCCAGTCCAACAGAGGGTTGCCTTTTAACAAACCACAACCAAGGCAGACCATCACCACGGACGCCTCAGACCTAGGATGGGGAGCACACATGGAGGACAAGTGTATCCAAGGCCTATGGACTCAAGACCAGCTGAACTTGCACATAAACCTAAAGGAGATGCTGGCAGTGAAGCATGCAATCGAGGCATTCAAATCATTCCTCCAGCAAGGACATCTGCTGATAAGGACGGACAATACCACAGTCATGTGGTACATAAACAAACAGGGAGGCACGCATTCCTACCCTCTATGCCGGATGGCAATGGATCTGTGGAACCTAGGCCTGAATCTCAACATCCAGCTGCAGGCCAAATTCGTACCAGGAAAAGAGAATTCACTAGCAGACAGCCTAAGCAGAACTACCACGGATGCTCACGAATGGATGCTGCATCCAGACATCTTCAAAATCATAACAAACAAATGGGGAATGCCAGAGATAGACCTGTTCGCCTCCCCACTCAACCACCAACTGAAGAAATTCTGCTCAAGGGTATACCACCCACAAGCCTGGAGGGTGGACTCTCTCTCTTTCAGCTGGAATGCCCTAACAGTGTATGCATTTCCACCTCTCCCATTGATGTACAAAGTTCTACTGAAGATCAGGGAGGAACAGCCAAAGGTGATTCTAATAGCTCCAGACTGGCCAAGGCAGCACTGGTATCCGCTACTGAGAAGCATGTCTCGGGCGAACTCATGGCCTCTACCCCTATGGCCTCTTCTTCTAACGCAGAACAACTTCAAGACCCTGCATCCAAACTTGAAAACACTGCAGCTAACTGCCTGGAAAATTGTTTAAAACAAAACCAAACTGTCTTATCTCAGAGGGTCAAGGATATTATCCTGGAGGCTCGCAGACCCTCCACAAGGAAGACATACTCAGCTAAATGGAAGAGATTCCTCATTTGGAGCACTTCAAAAGGTACAGATGTCACACTGGCAAACCTAGCACACATCCTAGAATACTTAGCAGAACTGTTTCACAATGGCCTGTCCTATTCTTCCATTAAGATTCATGCTTCAGCAATTTCAGCAGAGTACAACATGGATCCTCCTATCTTCTCTCACCCTCTCCTCAGACAATTTTTAAGAGGGATCAAGAATGTAAAACCTCCAAGGAGACCCCCTCTGCCTGCATGGGATCTCAATTTTGTGCTGGAAAAATTAACACTACCCCCTTTTGAACCAGCAGCATCAGCAGACTTACAGTTCCTATCTTGGAAAACTGCTTTCCTTCTGGCAATCACTTCAGCAAGAAGAGTATCCGAGTTACAGGCACTATTGGCAGTGCAGCCTTTCCTTATTTTTCACCAGGATAGAGTGTCTCTGAGAACCAATCCTACTTTCATGCCAAAGGTGGTATCCAGGGTATCCTTGAACCAAGCTATTCATTTGCCTACGTTCTTCCCTAACCCACAGAACAAGGGGGAAAAACTATCGCACACCTTGGATGTACACAGACAACTACGCTACTATCTGGACAGAACTAAAACCAGCAGAAAAACTGACCAACTTTTTGTAGCATATGCAACTGGAGTGCAAGGAAAAGCAATTTCCAAACAGACAATTTCAAAATGGATAGGAAATTGCATTCGTTTTTGCTGCTCTTTTCATGGAAAGACAGCTCCTGAAAATATCAGGCCTCACTCCACAAGAGCCACAGCCACCACTACAGCTTTCCTACGGGGGGTGGCTACCAAGGACATTTTAGAAGCTGCTACTTGGAGCTCCGTGCATACATTTGCCAAGCATTACAATCTACCTTTATACTCCAGATCCCAAGCAGGTTTTGCAACTGCAGTTTTACAGGGGATCTTAACTACACCGTCCTTATCTTAGTACCTCCTCCCCCAGTTTGGCTATGGTATTCTACCCATATGTTATGACTGCAGATGCATCCTTGAAGGACATAGTACAGTTTTGTACCTACCATAAATGTAGATGTCCGATAGGTATGCATCTGCAGTCAGGATTACCCACCCTCCTTCCCCTCTGTGGTATTCCTAGGCTTACCCCTCTTTCAGCTAGCTGGGGGAATCTATTATGGTGTATTTGTTTGTATGTATATATATATATATATATATATATATCATTTGTTACTGTTTGGAATTTTACAACTTTTATCCAAATTTAGCCTTCCTAGAGGGCACCTGGCATCTGGGGCAAGAAACACTGAGGAAAATGGCGTCGGCTGATGCCTTTATACCCCAGAAGCTCTGACGTCGGGGAAAGTGCGACATCAGTCGAGGCCAGACCCAGACTTTGGAATCCGGCCGACCGAAGGGCTGCCTGAGGTAGGACAACCCATATGTTATGACTGCAGATGCATACCTATCGGACGTCTACATTTATGGTAGGTACAAAACTGTACTTTATGTGGTACATGAACAAGCAGGGCGGAACTCATTCTTACCCACTCTGCAGGTTAGCCATGGCTCTGTGAAACACAGCCTTGAGCAACCAAGTGAACCTACAAGCTCAATTCCTGCCAGGCAAGCAAAATTCACTGGCAGACGAGTTAAGCAGAAATCTACTGGACCCTCACGAGTGGAAACTGGAACCCAACTCATTCAAACTTCTAACCCAGAGGTGAGGAACACTGTAGGTGGACCTTTTTGCCCCCCCCCCCCCAAACCACCAATTGAGCAAATTTTACACCAGGAACCCTCACAGCAGAGCCTGGAAGGTGGACACCCTATCCTTTTACATGGGAAAACCTCTCAATTTATGCCTTTCCTCCTCTGCCCCTACTCTCAAAAGTACTATTCAAGATCAAACAGGACAGGCCAAGGGCAATCCTTATTGCACCAGACTGGCCATGCCAGCACTGGTATCCACTCCTACGCAGTCTGACAGCAGTGCCACCCTAGCACCTACATGAGACACCTTCTCTGCTGTCTCTGCAGTTGGGACAGATTTTGCATCCACAGCTGCAAACCCTAAACCTTGCAGCCTGGCTTATCCCCTGAGTACACCACCAGCATCCATCACCAAACAGGTGCTGGACATCATCCTTGAGGCCAGAAGGCCTAGTACTAGGAAATCCTATGCTGAAATATGGAAAAAATATTGCTCTCTGAGTCGGTCTCAAGGAAAGGACACGGCTGTGCCCACCTTACCTCAAATCCTTGATGACCTAGCAGAGCTGCTTCACAGAGGCGTATCTTTCTCATCCATTGTGATTCATGCCTCTGCCATCTCAGCTCATTATAATACTGAGCCACCTCTCTTTTCTCACCCTCTCAGACAGTTCCTGAGAGGAGCTAACAATTTAAGCCCCCCCCTAGGAGAGCTCCCACCCCGGCCTGGGACTTTAACTAAGAAGAATATCTGAGCTACAGGCACTAATGGCGATGGAACCCTTTATTATTTTTCATGCTGATAGGGTTTCCCTCAGAACTAACTTTTCCTTTATGACCATGGTGGTATCCAGTGTGGCTTTAAACCAATCCATCCATTTGCAAACCTTTTTCCTTAATCCTCAGAGTAAAGCTGAAAGGATGCTGCACTCCTTGGATGTGCACAGAGACAGCTCAGGTTCTACTTTGACAGGACTAAGCCTTTCAGAAAATCTGACCAGCTGCTAGTCAGCTGTGATACAGGGGTAGAGGGAAAGGCCATTTTCGAAGCAAACCATTTCCAAATGGATAGCACTGCATCCATTTCTGCTGCAAGCACCATGGAAAACCTACCCTTTGGGGATCAGAACTCATTCCACTATTGCTACTTCAACCTCTACAGCATCTCTCAGGGGAGTCCCTACCAGGGACATCCTGGTAGCTGCAACCTGGAGTTCTGTACACACCTTCACCAAGCATTACTACTTACCTATTTTTTCTAAATCCAGAGCTGGTTTTACTACAGCAGTCTTACAAGGCCTGCTAGCCAGCTCTAACACTTCCTGACTGCCTCCACCCTTCCTCAGCTTTGGGAATCAACCCAAGTGTGATGACTGCAACAGTGAAACATGAACGTAGTACAGTTGTGTACACTTACCATAAATGTAGATGTTTGAGTGTATTCACTGTTGCAGTCTTGGTTTCCCTCCCTCCAGCCCCCCGGCTTTCTCTATCCTTTCTACCTATCCTCTTTATGGCCATATTTTATGGCAAGGTTATTTACTTTTTACTGGAGGTGTTCCACACCATGTGGGGGCTCCTGACATCTGGGGCAAGAAAAACTGATGTAATGGTGTCGGCTGCATGTTTTATACCCCTGACGACCTGACGTCATGGAAGAGATGACGGCATCCGACGCAGAAATCCCAAGACTGTGGTATTTGGGCTGACTGAGGGCTACCTGTAGGCAGATAACCCAAGTGTGATGACTGCAACAGTGAATACACTCAAACATCTACATTTATGATAAGTGTACACAACTGTACTTTGCACGGCTGCAGCGTGCAGCTACCAGTGCAGGTTGCACGGCTGCAGCGTGCAACTACCAGTGCAGGTTGCACGGCTGCAGCGTGCAACTACCAGTGCAGGTTGCACGGCTGCAGCGTGCAACTACCAGTGCAGGTTGCACGGCTGCAGCACTGCAACTACCAGTGCAGGTTGCACGGCTGCAGCGCTGCAACTACCAGTGCAGGTTGCACGGCTGCGGCGTGCAACTACCAGTGCAGGTTGCACGGCTGCAGCGTGCAACTACCAGTGCAGGTTGCACGGCTGCAGCGTGCAACTACCAGTGCAGGTTGCACGGCTGCAGCGTGCAACTACCAGTGCAGCTTGCACGGCTGCAGCGTGCAACTACCAGTGCAGCTTGCACGGCTGCAGCGTGCAACTACCAGTGCAGGTTGCACGGCTGCAGCGTGCAACTACCAGTGCAGGTTGCACGGCTGCAGCGTGCAACTACCAGTGCAGGTTTTGTGGAAGCTAAACACAAACCCACATCATCTGAGGATTGCTGTGAGGATCTGCATTGGTTTGTGCAAAGGGAATGGTAGTGGTGGAGAAAGATGGCTGGGATCCAGTGTCCTTCCTAGGTGAGGAAGTTCTAATGTTATTGCTCTGACAGTTTGTCACATATGTATTGTGATGATTACCTCACACAATTTGAGCGAGAGTCTCATGAGGCAGTACAAATACTCACATCATATCTCTTCTTTGGTACTGATCTAGATTCGGATCACTGCATGAATGTAATGAAGCGTAATGCACATTTATTATACTGGTATTTAGATATATGCTTGCAGTTAGACATAAGTTAGTATTTACACATCTTTTTATGTATGTTTCAGAAGAGCCAAAGATAGTGCCTGGCAGTGCTTCATTTATTTGAGACTGACTGATGCTAATGGAGCTACATTGTGAAATCATTTAATTTTCAGAAAACATTCCCTTACGTATGCAGCTGAGGGCATTTGTACAATACATCTGTGAATAGAAATCCAAGTATTATGAATGTTTCTGCAGTAATCTCTCACTTCAGATGTATTCTCTTGGTGAGTCTCTAGTGTGCATCAGTATTGTAGTACTTACTAGGCTGCAGTTTGAATATGGTGGGCTAGCTAAGAATTTCCTTATTTAGTGTATTCATTGCTGTTCACAACTGTTGTAATATGTCTGGATGTTGCGGCAAGATCCACACTAAAAACTGTACCATATGAAATCAATTAAGAGTTTTTAATACCCCAAGTGCTCCACTCTGTAGTCAGTCTTTAGAGGATTTGTACAGCTGTGGTAAATGGAAATATCTTTTGTGGCCGTCATGAATTGGAACCCATATTGTGAAAAAACTTTCTCAGTTTTGTGATTGCTGCTGTTAGTGGTTCCTGAGCCTTGGCTCAAGTCTTATTGAGATGAATTGTAGTTGAATAAAAGATTTGCTTTTTGTGTATTAGTTGCATGTCTTGTTTAAAGCCATATTTGGACACTTTTTGCTGTTTAACTCTAGGTAGGAAGTTCTACATTGTGATGGTTACTGCGAAGGAGCTGCCATGTCATCTTGTATTGTTACTGTTGCACTTTGTTATAGTGATTGGAACCAGAGGAGGTAGTCACGTAGGCTTCCCTCATTTTTACTTTTACCCCTTACTTGACTAGCTCAAAAATTACAGACTGCGTTGTATAAGGTTAACTGTGAAGGTTTTTATATTTTAGATTAATTTTTATTTTGTTTTATTGCAGGTGATGAAAAAACCCTCCCTCCAGCTCCAATTCTCATGCTTCTGTCCACAGATGGTGTTCTTTGTCCATTTTATTTAATTAACAGCAATCCTGGGGCAAAGTCTCTTGTGAGACCAGCACAAAACCTCCCATCAGACGGAGAAAGACTGCCAAAAGCAGGTTTGTCAAAACTTTAAGCTTTTTAGAGAAAATGTTTATTTGTCAAGGCCCACAACATATAACATCAGAATTTTTCAATATTTAGATATTTATTTGAGTACTGTATATGTATTTTCAAGAATATCAAACTATCTTTAGTGTTAGAAATACCGAACTGGTGCGTTTTGTGCCCATTTTGGTCCTTTCATCCCATTGAGAATTAACTTTTGACTTTTGTAAGAGCCTGCTATTATGTTGTTTCTTGATTCGATTACAGTGTGGATTGGTGATTGTGCCCCAACTGTCTGCTTAATGACTTTTTGGACAAGAAATTATGTAGTACTGGTAAATACAGATTTCAGGAGTCCATGCTGAAGTAGGAAGCATTAAAGGATTTGTAATTGGTTTTAGTTGATGACGGGGCAGGTTTGGGGAATCCAGACAGTAGACTGAGGAAATTAATAATTTATAATGGGTTTTAGTTGATGGCAGGGCAGATATGGGGAGTCCAGGGTATAGATGGAGGCAATGAAGGATTTGTAATTGGTTTTACTTGATGGCACAGGCCTGCAGTGATTCACCTCTAAAGTCTTTGCTGGGAGTTGGTCAGAGTTTATTTTTGTCCTCTTTCCCTTGAGTCGGCACTAAATTTTGGATCCTGATTTCTTCCCATCTGTGTCTGACTCGTCATCCTTACTAGTTTATTCTCATTTTCGTAGGAAATACAAGTGCTGCACATCTGTCACTGCTTGAAGCTTAATGGTCTCTCTATGGCATTGCTTCTAAACTGGCATGTATTTGTGGACTCAGCATTCATTGGGTCAGTATGTTCATTATTGAATGCTTAAATTGCATATGTTTAGAAATGTCAGTGTAATAAACAGGCAAGGCTGTCAAATTTGCATGCATGTGGTATGTGTATTCAGAAAACTTTAAGAAACATTTTTATTAAATAACTACTAAAACAGTAACTGGTACACATACATGAATATAAAAGTAAACAAACCGTAGTAACTTGTTTTCATGCTGTATACTAGATCCAGTGTTGCCTTTTCCTTTTGAGTTCAACCTGTGGTTACTGGATCTGACTGATCCAAGACTGGCCATTTCCAAAAGACTTCAGCTTTCTGAGCTCTGATTTCTCTACCCATAATGCCCAGCTCTGACAGACTAAACTCTGGTCTCTTATGTTCTTCATGTTTCACTGTTGCAGTCATCACATTTGGGTTTTCTGCTTGCAGTAGCCCTCAGTCAGCCTGATTAACAAAGTCTTGGGTCCTGTGTCGGTTGCTGTCCCTTCTTCCGTGATGTCAGTTTGTCAGGGGTGTAAAACATGCAGCCGACGTCATTACATCAGTCTTTCTTGCCATGCGGTGCCTGAAGCAGAAGCAGTTCGCAAGTGCCGGTCGTCTAGACTCCTGAAATTTTCAAGTTTCAGAACCGAAGTCTTCAACTAAAAGCTAAGTACCCCTTTGGGGAAACTTTTTCTTGCTCTAAACAGATGTCAGTAAAAGTAAGTAATTGCATTACTTGTGGAAAGCAAATACCTCATAAAGATTTTCATTCGTACTGTATTCCTTGCCTAGGCCCTGACCATGACGTACCTCGCTGTCGGTTTTATGCCTTATTTAAACCACAAACTATCCATCGTCTGTATATTTTTGCTTCTAAATATTCTGGTGCTCTGTTCAATTATCCTGAAGTGTCTTTAGTAAGCCATCTGACTACCGACATTCCAAAAAAACGCAAAGATAAAGACAGAGACAGGCCGCCTAGGTCCAAGGCTGCCGAAAACGCTTCTCCTAAGCCAGTCGCCAGTTCGCCAGTACTCAGTGAGGCACTTTCACAGCCCCTTATACCCGCTACATCAGATTCGCAGGCCTCTACTGAGACCCATTCAGAGTCCGGTGTGCTGCGAGATGCTTCAACTGTGGAACCTGCAGATGTCTCTACCTTGGATAGGTCTGGAGCCGCTGTGCAGGCACCGGCTTCTGAGGGTGTATTCAGGCCTACTGACTTGCGTATTAAACCAATGCCATCATCTTCTTCAAAGCCTAAAACTTGAACCATGCCTGGAAAAATGATGCCCAGACCATATGGTCAGGCCTTTGCCTAAAAACAAATGATAAGAATGGCTGAATACCTTATTACTTTAATCAGGGGAAGCCAGCCTTCCCCCTCTAAGAGACCTAGGACTGAGTTTGCTTATGATACTTCTGACCAGGATTCTGAATTTGCTGTTTCCCCTGATGATTGATCTACCTCTGAGAATTCTGATGCTGAGGACTCTTTTCCCTCTGCTCCACCCTCGAGAATTTTTCTTTTGGTGAAACCTTGCATACTCTCAGGGAGCATTTTCATTGGGAAAGTCAGGATTTCTCCGATTCTAAAAAGAAGCTTAGGGATTTCTTACTCCTGCCCCAGCACAGGCCTTTAGCTATCCCCCCTGTACTGGACATTGTTGATGATGCCTTGTCAGAATCTAGTTTGGCCCCTGATTCTTTGCCTCCTGCTTCCAGAAAACCTGATAGATATTACAGGGTTCCTGACACTCACAAGTTCCTCTTTAAAAATCCTACTGTGGATCCTGAGACCATTGCACAGGGCCCCAAGGGCATTAGGGCATTAAAGCTACTACTGCCAAAAATCCTACCCCCTCTGATAGAGACTCCAGGGCACTGGATAGATGGGGTAAGAAGGTGCACACTTCTGCAACTTTGGCTATTAGGGCCTTAAACTGCCAGTTTCATATGTTAAAGTATCAACAGCATATTCTTGGATTGCTTAAACAGAAAATGATTCCTGATTGTGCTGAAAATAAGGATTTTACATGATTTACTGCATTCAGCTGAACAAGTTTGAAAACATACTTTGCAATGTGGTGTTGATTCACTAGAGGAATCTTGCAGGGCTGCGGTAACTGGGTCTGTACTTAGAGGGCATGCTTGGCTTAAGGAGCAATCCTTGCCAGATCATGTTAAAGTGAAATTACTGGATGCTCCCTTAAGTTAGGGCCACCTGTTTGGCAACAAGGCAGAAGATGTTCTTAAAAAGACGGAGGAAAAAACTAAATCTATGCAAACTGTTAAAGACTTTTTGCAAGTACAACCTCCAAGATTTAGTAGGCATTGGCCTTCTAAGAATTGGTCCTTCCAGACCTTCTCAGTCCAAACCCATATCCAGCAGAGCACCCAGGCTTCAGTCCCAGGGATGCACAGGACTAAGCAGTGGGGGGGGGGCTACACTTCCAAATTTGGGAGTAATAAACCCCTACCCCCATGGTAAACTGTCTCAATGACTTCTTTTTAAAACTTCCAAGCACTTCTCAACTGAAGGGGCGGAAGATTGCACTTCATGCAAAGAACTGGGGACTCATTACCCAGGACAAATGGGTTTTTAATATAGTGTCCCAAGGATACAGATTTCACTTCCATACGTCACCAACTCCAAGCGGTTGGCCGGATCTACCTACAAACCAGTGGAAAGAGGCCCAAAAGCAAAGTACTCTCTCTCTTAAGCATAGGGGGCTGTTCAGTTTGTACCAGAAGAGAAAAAGGGACAAGGTTTCTACTCGAGATTTTTCCTGGTACCCAGAAAAGACGATTCATGGTGTCCTATCCTGGACATGCCTACTTTAAACACCTTTTTCGTGACTCCAAAATTTAAGATGCTGACTCTTCACCAGTTGCTTCCTATGCTAAGCAAAGATGCCTAGTTGGCAATACTAAATTTAAAGGAAGCATACCTTCACATCCCAATCGGGGAATCTTACAGAAGATACCTACACTTCAAAGCAGGCTACACGCACTATCAGTTCTCTGCACTGCCCTTTGGCTTATCCACTGCGCTCAGGGTATTCACAAAGTGCCTAGCTCCAGTCATTGCATTTTGCAGGCAAAGAAATATTTAAATATACAAATACATGGACGATTGTCTAATTCAGGCAGAAAACCAGGACGTACTTTTGAATAATCTGGCTTTTGTTCAGAGGGTGCTAACTTGTCTGGTGTACACCATAAACAAAAAGAAATTACACCTGGTACCCTGTCAACAAACTATATTCCTGGGAGCAAGCTTGAATACAACTTTCCAGATGGCTTTCCTCACGCCAGAGAAACAAATTCACTTGACAACCTACTTCAAACAAGTGGTCACAAAAACCCTGCTATCTGCAAGGCAAATACTACAAGCCTTGGGGTTAATAGCCTCCTGCATTCTTCTAATTCCATATGCAAGACTGCATATGAGGAAACTACAATGGTATCTAAAAAGCCTATGGTGTCAACATTCTCAGGATTTTGAAGCAATGATTCCTGTCATTCCTTGTCTACGCCTAGAGTTCCTTTGGTGGGCAGAGGCCTGCCACCAAAACAAGGGACTACCATTCACACTACCCCCTGCCGCCCAAACCCTAACAACAGACGCATCAGACTATGCATGGGGGTGGGCCACGCACCTGGCAGGGAAGTACATTCAGGGCAAATAGAACCCAATTCAAATGCACCTTCACATCAGTCATAAAGAAATGTTAGCTGTACAGAATACTTTGACAGCCTTTAAGGCCCACATTCTTCCGGGACAATTAATGGTAAAGACAGACAACACCACTGTTATGTGGCTCATAAACAAGCGGGGGGGGGGGGTACACATTCTTACCCCCTCTGCAGACTAGCCATGGCATTGTGGAACACAGCCCTGAGCTACCAAGTACATCTACAAGCTCAGTTCCTGCTAGGAAAACCAAATACAGTGGCAGATGGACTAAGCAGAACCCTCATGGACCCACACGAGTGGAAACTGGAACCAAGAATTTTCAACATGTTGACAGGCAAATGGGAGAGCCCAGATATATGTTTGCCTCCCCCCAGAACTATCAATTGGAAAAATGTTGTGCAAGGACTCCCCACAGACAAGCTTGGAAAGTGGATGCTCTCTCCTTCAGCTGTAAAAACCTATCAGTTTATGCCTTTCTTCTTCTGCCTCTGCTCTCCAAAGTACTACTCCAGATCAAACAAGACAAACCAAGGATGATTTTGATTGCACCAGCCTGGCCACGCCAACACTGGTACCCCTTCCTGCACAGTGATGTCCTTCAAGAATGCAACTGCAGTCATAACATGTGGGTTGTCCTGCCTCAGGCAGCCCTCGGTCGGCCGGATTCCAAAGTCTGGATCCGACGTCGGCTGATGTCACACTTCTCTCCGACGTCAGAGCGGCTGGAGTATATAAGCATCAGCCGACGCCATTTTCTTCAGTCTTTCTTGCCACGCGGTGCCCGAAGCAGAAGCAGTTCGCAAGTGCCGGTCGGTCAGCTCCTGTATTCTACGATACCGAAGTCATCAAAAAAGCTAAGTACCCCGTTGGGGACCTTTTCTTGCCTCAGCCGATGTCAGAAATTCCTGAAAAAGTTAACAATTGTCTTTCTTGTGGTAAACAAATACCTCATAAGGATTTCCACTCTTACTGCCTCCCTTGCCTGGGCCCAGACCACGACGTCTTGGCCTGTGTAGCCTGTGCTCGCTTCAATAAGCGCACTCTCAGGCACTGGGCGGAGTTCGCTGAAGATTATTTCGGCGATAATTTTGCTTACACCATGCCGTCGGATCTTCCGACATCGCAAACTCCCAAAAAGCGAAAAGACCGGGACTGACATCCTCGACCCGCGTCTACCACTGACTCCACGCCAAAACCTAGCGTGAGTGCTCCGGTTCTCTCTGAGACTGTCTCTCCACCACTCCGAACCAAAGACACTGCATTACCGACGACTCCGATTCCAGACATTACTCCGACGCCAGTTATAGATTTTCCTCCGGATACCGAAACCAAGGAAATGCCCGAGACCATTGCTGTAGACAAGGTCACTCCTGCACGTGGAGCTGCCAGGCCCCCTATGGCCATGTCTATTAAGGCCTACACTAGGGCTAAGGCAGCCAGCAAAACTAAGCATATTACTTCTAAATCCTTACCTCAGCCAACTCCAGAGACACAAATTATGTCCATGGCTGCTGATTTGATTTCCATGATTACAGGTTCACAGGCCCATCCTGAGAGAGGATCCCAGCCTCCTCCTGATAAAAGGCCCCGGATTGAACCCTCTGATCCTACTCCTTCAGATGATGATTCTGAGGGCTTTGTCCACTCAGATAGCCAGGAAGAGCTCTTCCAGACCTATGAGGACTCGGATGCAGAAGATTCCATCCCCTCGGCCTCCCCTCCTGAGGATATTTCTTTTGGGGAAGTTCTGCACACCATGAGGGAACATTTCAAGTGGCAAGGTCAGGAATATTCTGATTCTAGGAAACGCCTTAGGACTTTCCTTAAGAAGCCTCAGCACAGGCCCTTAGCTATTCCTCCTGTATTTGATGTTCTGGATGATTTGTATTCTGACTCTAGTGCTACCCCTGATTCTCTTCCTCCTGCTCCAGCCAAGCCAGACAGGTATTACAGGGTCCCAGAAACTCATTCCCATTTATTCAGGGCCCATTCTGCTGATTTGGAAACTATTTCACAGGGGCCTAAAGGAGTTTCAGCCTCCACCTCAAAAAATCCTTTGCCCTCCAACAGGGAGGCCAGGTCATTAGAAAGATGGGGCAAAAAGGTTTACGCATCCACTACCTTATCTATGAGAGCTTTAAATTGCCTTTTTCATATGTTACAATATCAGGATTATCTGTTAGAAGATTTACAAAAAACATTAGCCACTCCTGATCCTTTAGACAGGAAGACTTTGCAGGAAGCTGTACATATAACACTCAGCAAGTAAGCAATCACTTCCTGCAGTGTGGATATGATGCACTGGAAGCTTCATGTAGGGCAGCTATGACAGGGGCAGTCATTCGTAGACATGCTTGGTTAAAAGATCAACCTCTACCAGATCATGTAAAAGCAAAACTTCTGGATGCACCTTTGGAAAAGAACAAGCTTATTGGTGCAAATGCTAAGGATGTGTTAAAGACCATCGAAGAAAAAGCAAAATCAGTTCAGACTGTGAAAGATTTCCTCCAGATTCAACCCCCCAGATTCAGTAGGAATTGGCCTTCAAAAAACTGGTCCTTTCCTAATCCGGAAAAGTTTCAAAGGGGTAAGAACAGACGTGGCCGAGGAAGAGGCCAATACAGAGGCCCTTACAGGGGACGACAATGGCAGCCAGGAAACCAAAGAAGTGGCGAGGGGTTTCACCTGCCCCACAACCACAATCTCAATGACTTTCCTCTACTACCGCCTACCAGGGAACAACTAGAAGCTCCCTTGGGCGGGAAATTATCTCTGTTTTCAGAAAACTGGCACAGACTGACAAAAGACAAATGGATTTTGGACATTATAGACCGAGGGTACAGGTTTCATTTTCATACCTTACCAAGAAAACAAGGCATGCCAAACCTACCACAAAACCAGAGGGCAGAAGCTATCAAGCAAATCACTCTGCTGACTCGGATGAAAGCAATAGAAAGAGTTCCACAACAAGAACAAGATCAAGGGTTTTACTCAAGACTGTTCCTTGTTCCAAGAAAAGAATCTCAATGGAGACCAATACTGGACTTGTCCACATTAAACACCTTTCTCTTAGTACCAAAGTTCAAAATGCTTGACTCTACAGCAACTCCTTCCCATGCTGGGCAAGGGGTCTTGGCTGATTA
This sequence comes from Protopterus annectens, assembly GCF_019279795.1. Lineage (NCBI taxonomy): Eukaryota > Metazoa > Chordata > Ceratodontiformes > Protopteridae > Protopterus > Protopterus annectens. The sequence goes on along the minus strand of NC_056750.1, from coordinate 841,835,029 downwards.
CTCCGGACCTCAAGGAGGCATACCTGCATGTCCCTATCAGACACAGCTGCAGAAGATACCTCAGATTTCTTGCATTATCAATTCTCAGCATTGCCATTTGGCTTATCTACTGCGCCCAGAGTATTCACAAAATGCCTGGCTTCAGTAATTGCTCATTGCAGGCTCCAGGGGATACAAATTTACCCGTACCTGGACGACTGCCTCATACAAGCGGACGACAAATTGATGTTGACAAAAAACTTGGATTATGTCATACGATTACTTCAAGCTCTGGGATACACAGTCAACTTCCAAAAGTCAAGACTGCAGCCATCCCAGCAAATAATCTTCTTAGGAGCCAAACTAGACACAGCCTCTCAGATGGCTTACCTGACAGAAGACAAGCAAGAGAAGTTAACTCATTACTTCAGAGGTTTAGCAAAACTCACCCAGATGACTGCAAGGAGATTCCTACAGGCCCTGGGTTACATGGCATCCTGCATTCTCCTGGTTCCATTAGCAAGACTACACATGAGAAAGCTTCAATGGTACCTAAAAAGCATTTGGTCTCAACACAGCAACAACTTGGAGACGATCATTCCGCTCATTCCATGCCTACAAAAGGAATTCCTATGGTGGGCCTCGGTGAGCCAGGCAAACACAGGTATGTCATTCAAAAAACCACAGATAACACAGACCATGACCACAGACGCCTCAGACCTCGGATGGGGGGCGCACATGGAAGGCAGGTGTTTTCAAGGACAATGGTCTCCAAAGGAAACACATCTGCATATAAACCAAAAGGAAATGCTGGCAGTAATGCACGCCATCGAGGCTTTTCAACACCAACTCCAGCAAGGCCATTTACTGATACGGACAGACAACACTACTGTGATGTGGTACATAAACAAGCAAGGGGGCACCCACTCCTACCCCCTTTGCAGACTGACAATGCATCTTTGGGAGAAATCACTGAGTCTAAACATCCAGTTACAATCCCAGTTTGTTCCAGGAAAAGACAATGTGTTGGCGGACAGCCTAAGCAGGAATTTCACAGATCCACACGAGTGGAGGTTACATCCGAAGACCTTCAGACAACTCACTTCGACATGGGGCAAGCCAGAAGTGGACCTATTTGCCTCTCATCTCAACCATCTTCTACCAAAATTCTGCACAAGGACATACCATCCAAAAGCTTGGAAAATAGATGCCCTCTCATTCAACTGGAACTCACTAAAAATCTATGCATTCCCACCTCTGCCACTGATGATCTCAGTATTAATAAAGATCAAAGCAGAGAACCCCAAGGGAATCATAATAGCTCCGGACTGGCCAAGACAACACTGGTACCCATTACTACGGAGCATATGTCACACCAGGAGGTGGGCCCTTCCCCAATGGCCTCTACTTCTGACTCAACACAACTTCGAAACAGTGCATCCAAATCTACAGACACTGCAGCTAACAGCCTGGGAGATCCCATAAATAACTTCAGCCTATCTCTCTCCAAGGAAGTTCAGCGGATACAACAGAGGCTCGAAGACCATCCACCAGAAAGGTTTACTTAGCAAAGTGGAAAAGATTCAGCAATTGGAATATCAGCTAGGGACATGATGCATCATTGTTGAACATCCCACTCATCCTGGAATATTTGGCAGATATGTTAAAGAACGGCCTTTCATATTCTTCCATAAAGATACATGCATCTGCTATTTCAGCTAGATACAACACTGATCCTCCTGTTTTTTCACACCCTTTACTAAGGCAATTCCTCAGGGGAATCAAGAACATTAAGCCACCAAGAAAGGCCCCAGTGCCAGCCTGGGACCTCAATTTTGTCCTAGAAAAACTGACTCTACCTCCATTTGAGCCAGCAGCTTCAGTTGACTTGCAATTTCTCTCTTGGAAGACAGCTTTCCTGTTGGCAATTACATCAGCAAGAAGGGTTTCGGAGCTACAGGCCCTAATGGCAATACCACCCTTCATTATTTTTCACAGAGACAGGGTTTCATTAAGGACCAACCCTACTTTCATGCCAAAGGTGGTATCTAGGGTTTCTTTAAATCAAGCAATTCATCTGCCTGCTTTCTTCCCCAATCCTGAGAACAAGGGGGAAAGACTGTTGCATACCTTGGACATTCACAGACAACCTCGTTACTACCTGGACAGAACCAAGGCCAGTAGGAAGTCTGAACAACTTTTTGTAGCTTACGCCCCTGCAGTCCAAGGAAAAGCAATTTCAAAACAGACTATTTCAAAATGGATTGGACATTGCATCAGATTCTGTTATTCCTTTCATGGAAAGACTGTTCCAGCCAATGTCAGACCACATTCCACCAGAGCTACAGCCACCTCTACAGCATTCTTAAGAGGGGTGCCTATTAAGGACATTCTAGAAGCTGCTACATGGAGCTCCGTGCATACATTCTCCAAACACTACAATCTCCCTCTATATTCCAGATCCAGAGCAGGGTTTGCTTCGGAAGTCCTGCAGGGTTTGATTGCCACACCATCTTTTTCCTAGAACATTCCTCCTCCCCCAGCTAAGCTATGGTATTCTACCCACATGTTATGACTGCAGTTGCATTCTTGAAGGACATAGTACAGTTTTGTACCTACCATAAATGTAGATGTCCGATAGACATGCAACTGCAGTCGGATTTTCCCTCCCTCCATACCCCTCTATGCCTAGGGTCCACTCCTATCCCTGTTTCTCTTAGCTGGGGATATCTGTTATGGTGTATTTATTTTATTGCTCATTTATTTGTTTGGAATTCTGTTTTTGTCTTCCAATTTGATTACAGCCTTCCTTGGAGGGCACCTGGCATCTGGGGCAAGAAACACTGAAGAAAATGGCGTCGGCTGATGCTTATATACTCCAGCCGCTCTGACATCGGAGAGAAGTGCGACATCAGCCGACGTCGGATCCAGACTTTGGAATCCGGCCGACCGAGGGCTGCCTGAGGCAGGACAAACCCACATGTTATGACTGCAGTTGCATGTCTATCGGACATCTACATTTATGGTAGGTACAAAACTGTACTTTTCACTGTTGGCCCCATGGCACCTGCCTCAGATTCCTACCCTGCTGTCTCAGCAGGAGAACCAGATTCTGCACCCTCTGCTTTAAACACTGAACCTAGCAGCCTGGCTAATTACCTAAGCTCTGCTTTACCATCCCTCAGTAAATCAGTGATGGATATCATTTTAGAGGCAAGGAGGCCTGTTTCTAGAAAATCTTATGGTGAAAAATGGAAAGGATTCTGTGCCTGAAACCAATCTCAAGGGATGAGCGTAGCAGTGCCCAATTTACCTCCGATTTTACAATACTTAACCAAGATGCTTCACAAGGGCCTGTCATTTTCCTCAATAAAAATTCACGCCTCAGCCATTTCAGCTCATTATAACACAGAACCTCCCCTCTTCTCTCTCCCACTGCTTAAGCAGTTTCTCAGAGGGGCCAGAAATCTAAGACCACCCAGGAGTGCTCCAACTCCAGCCTGGGACCTTAACTTTGTGTTGGAGAAACTCACCCTTCCTCCTTTCGAGCCAGCTGCTACTGCAGATTTAAAATTCCTTTCTTGGAAAACAGCTTCCCTTTTAGCCATCACTTCAGCAAGAAGGGTATCTGAATTACAGGCCCTTATGGCAGTGGAGCCTTTCATCATCTTTCATGCGGACAGGGTGTCCTTCAGGACCAGTCCCTCTTTCATGCCAGAGGTGGTATCCAGTGTGGCCTTTAATCAGTCCAGTCATTTGCCTACCTTTTTTCCTAATCCACAGAACAAAGGGAAACAGATACTGCACTCCTTAGATGTGCAGAGACAACTTAGATTCTACTTGGACAGGTCTAAACCTCAAAGGAAATCTGAGCAACTGCTGGTGGCATTTGCTGCAGGGACAGAGGGGAAGGCTATTTCAAAGCGAACTATCTCCAAATGGATAGGCCATTGCATTCACTTCTGCTGTAAGCACCACAGAAAACCTATCCCACAGGGGATCAGATCCCACTCAAGCAGGGCTGCATCTACCTCTGCAGCCTTTCTCAGAGGCATACTTACCAGGGACATCCTAAAAGCTGCTACCTGGAGTTCTGTACATACTTTAACCAAGCATTACCATTTGCAATTTTCTCTAAATCCAGAACTGACTTAGCCACTGCAGTTTTGCAGGGCCTTATAGCTGGTCCTAATGCTATCTAAATTCCTCCTCCCATCCTTAGCTTTGGGAATCTGTCCAAATGTAATGACTGCAACAGTGAAACATGAAGAACATAGTACAGTTGTGTACACTTACCATAAATGTAGATGTTCAAGTGTATTCACTGTTGCAGTCCTGGTTACCCTCCCTCCTGCCCCCTGACTTCTTTTGGCTATATCTCTTCTCTCCTTTTTAATGCTTAAAAGCTTTTTGGTGTATTTGCTTTTTTGTTTGAGGTATAACCTTGTATATTTATAGATTTAATTGCTTCCCATTAGGGGGGCACCTGACATCTGGGGCAAGAAAAACTGATGCAATGATGTTGGCTGCATGTTTTATACCCCTGATGACCTGACGTCACGGAAGAAGAGAGCAACCGACGCATGACCCACGACTTTGTTAATCAGGCCGACTGAGGGCTACCTGCAAGCACATAACCCAAATGTAATGACTGCAACAGTGAATACACTCGAACATCTACATTTATGGTAAGTGTACACAACTATACTTCTTACAGTTTCCTTGATGGTCAGAGATCCCAAGCTTTTAGTTGTCTACATTTTGTCCTCCTCTCATAAACTTTCTGCTCACCGAGTCTGTACTGGCAAGTGAAGATACTTCACCTTCTGGGCTTATTCTAAGGGTCTAGATCCTTTTTCAGAGCTGTTGGATGCTGTCCTTGATTTTCTTGCTGACTTATTTCATTCAGGATCTAGTTATTCCACTATTAAGGTAGAATTTGCAGCAATTTCTGACTTTCACATTGGTACAGATAGTAAGTCAGTAGCATCCTTAAAAGTTTCAAAGGCCTTCCTCAAGGGAACTTTTTTATTGCAGTCTTCTCTCTGGGACCCTGTTCTTCCATGGGATCTGCCTGTTATGCTTAACGTACTCGCTGGCACGGCCGGCCTTAGGCATAGGCGAACTAGGCAACCGCCTAGGGCGCCGTACAGGCCGGCTGTGTAAAGGGCGCAATTTGTAAGTATTTATACATTTTTATTTATTTTTCTAATTAGGTGGGCAGCAAAACGATAGGGCGAGGGGGAGGGGCGAGCACACTCCCACTTTTGTAGCTGCAGCCTGCAGGTTGGCCAGGAAGTTTTAACAATCAAATGACGAGTCTTTTCCTTTAAGAGGAACATGTGTGCATCTCATACACGCACGCCAACGTAGTCGCACGGAAGTTAAAGTAGTAGTAAAGTTACGAGACTGGTTAAGTCTACGTGCGCGCATGGCCGTTTATTTTAAGAAGAAAGTAAGTGTGTGTGTGTCTAATGACTGTGTGAGTGAATGTGTGTGTGGTTTTGGGGGGGGGTTATCATACTTCCACACTTCACTAAACAAAAGAGCAAAACATACAACACTAGCTGAGGGGGGGGGACCACTACACACTAATAACTTTAAATGGCAGTTAAACATAATGTGAATGGCAGAAATGACGACACCAGGGAGTACAGTTAGCATTATGCCTCTATGGCAATTAACAAAGACATGGTCAGGAGGCAGCACTAGACTCCCAGAGTACATTTAACAACATGCATTAATGACACTTAAAGATGTGGTCAGGGACCAGAGATTGCACTTAACATATGCCTTAATGGCACTTAACAAAGATGTGGTTGAGGGGAACATTAGACTTGAGGAATTACATTTAACATTGTCACTTAATGGCCTTAAATGAAGACATGGTCAGGGAGAACACTAGGTGCCAGGGGTTACACTTAATATTGTGCCTAACAGCACTTAACTAAGACAGGAGTTGGGGAGGAAGGACTAGTCACCAGTGATAATTCTTTAACAGCATGATCTTAAGGCCACTTTTAAAAAAATGAAAGACAATGTGGATGGGGGGGTACAACTAGACACCAGGGATACTCTAATTAGAGTGCTTTAAAGACAGTAAAAGGGATTCAGTCCCTGTACCCTCCCACCGAGGATACTAGTCTTCTGTGCCACCACTGATCAAGAGGGATAACCTGGAAGTAACAGCTAAGACTTTAAAGATAAATCAATACATAACAAGGAGGGGAGAGGCTACAGACCCTGCACTCTTGACTTCAAAAACTGCATTATCAACCCATGACACTAACTGAAAAGTCATTATAAAATATTTTTTTCTGTTATAACAGAAAAAAGCAATTCTGTGATATGAGAATCCTGCTCATTATATTAGCTCTGCAGCAGTTCATGAATTTTGAGGGTGAAAAAGACAGGGCACATATAAGCATACCTCTCAACCTCATAGTGCAAATATCTAGAAAAAGTCAAAATTAATGGTGGGATAAAGATACACAGTCACGGGCAGATTTTAATTATTATTCCTAGAAATTTAGAAAGGCACTAGAAGAACAGCTTTTGCATTAGAATACATTGATGTGATATACCATGAAAGAATCAGGACCATAACAACAAATCACATTAACACTGCATACTGGCTCCATTACATTTTCTTTTGCAAAAATTTGAAAAAATAAAATATAACTGGCATGTGTGCTCTTGTTTACATTAATCATACCTTCTAACATATGTCATTTCAGTCATCCCCTCTGCTCCTTACATATTCCCTCCTTGTAGAACCCCACACCATTTCAACTTAACTTTCCCTTTATTATTCCCCCTTAGTCTTCTGTAAAATCCTTTAGCCCCCCCCCCCTCTTAAGTTCACATTTACTCGTGGTTAATTTTCACACAAATCCTTTTCTATCCACTTTCAAAGTTAAAAAGTGCAATATTTAAAATCTATCCCTATTTTTCAGCCATTGCATCCACATTGTTAGGCTTTGTCCAGATTTTTTTGCAGTAAGAGGTTGACAGGTATGCATACCTCTCAACTGTCCAGATTTTTGCCTCATGTTGTTGGCCTATTCCTCATAATATTTGTGGTGTTCTGACAAATCACCGAGGATTTAAATAACTAAATGTCATACATTTGAGTTTCACCCTTCATTTCCTTCAGAAAATGCACGCTAAGGTAAATGCTGTTATTGTAGCAACTTTGTAGGTCTATAAGAGCAATATTTATAATCTGCCCCTGTTTGGGGGCCTTTGTCCCCCCATAATTTTAGCCTTTGTTCAGATTTCTTGTGCCAAGAGGTTGAGAGGTATGGAAAACATGGTATGTAGTGCCCTAGTTGCTGATTATTTGGTGCATTTTAAGGGGGATAGGGGTTCTGCATTCCATAGTGTGCCCTCCTTTGTTTAGGATACCTAGCAACTATGAACTTGTTGGTTTCTCAGTCATCCTCTTTTGCAGTATCACCAGCTTACCATTTTGCTCTTTAATGTATTGTAGGCAATTAATTCTTCAGGGGCAGCAGGCACTGAATTTGTAGATAAAATACTGAAATGTAAAGCTGTTTGCCCGTAACAGCCTCTTCATTAGTTACACATCTCTTTAATGTAGAATTATTCATATGAATTTTACTTCTGCAGATATTGTCCTTATTGACTGATAGTGGTGAGTTGTAATGACAGATGGTTGAGAGGCCGTGGTTAAAATATTCTGAAAGGGGTAGTTTTGTCATTACTGGTTCATGCATTTTGTTTCATTGCTTACTGGAAAAATGTTCAAAACTAAAAATTTAAAACACACTCCCAACAAGTGTATATGTTTCTATGTGCAACTAGCCATTTTTGTTTATCAAGTGGCACACTGTGTTTTAAAATCTGAAAGCATGTTAGTAGCATAATTGCCTGTGGTGCAAAAGGCTGTGGATTCTACTCCCACACCATGTAGATGGAGTGCTGGTATTGCAGTGCCCATATGATTGTTGATTACTTGGTACATTATAAGGGGGATAGGGGTTCAACACTCCTGAGTATGTCCTTTGTTTGAGATGCCTAGTGACTATGAACTTGCTGGTTTGTTAGTCATTTTCTATTGCAATATTACCAACTTACCAATGTTTTAATGTAATATAGGCAATTAATTCTTCAATGGCAGGAGGCACTGAATTTGTAGATGAAACATTGATATATGAAATTTTGCCCATAGCAACCTCTTCATTAGTTACAGATTTCTTTAACATTGAATTTAGATGATTCTACTTCTGCAGAGATTGTGTGTATGGAGTAATATTGGTGGACTGTAATGACAGAAGTCTTGAGTGTTCTTTTATGGTTGAAATTTTCTGAAAAGGGTAGTTATTGGTTCATACATTTTGTTTCATTGGTTATTAAAAGAATGTTTAAAACTACAAATTTAAAACACTTTCTAACAAGTGGTGCTATATTATACAAGGAATATAATTCAATGCAATCAGGAAGGTGAATCAAAGAACAAATACATGTATGTATGGCCCTAAAAATGTGTGCAAGGAGTCTGCCCAAACGTAAACTTAATTCTTCAACGGCCAGATGTATTTTCTATGATTGTGACTTTTCATGCCGTTTCAATGAATGAGTTTTTTCCATTTCAATGAATGTGAGTTTCAAGGGCAGAGAAGTTTACTGCTTATGCTAAGTCTGTTTTCATTGCGAGACTGTATTGTTTAGCAAATGGCTATCTGTGTTTGTACTATTTTATTTTAATATCTGTAATCACTGTAGAAGCAAATAAAAGAACAGTATGCATGGTAACTGGTGAGAAGTAACCAAATAATGGAACACTGGAATGGCTGAGGAGGGGGCTGCTGCTGGGGGGAGGGGGTTGCTGCAGGGGGCATTCTATTACCCTGCCTAGGGCCCTATTTGACCATGATTGAGCTCTGGTATTTAAAGTAGAAAATACTATGCAGAAGTAGTTGCAGTTAAAGATACCTTGTAATATAGTTATTTTTCCTATGCATTTAAATAATTTAAGGAAATGACTGGAGTGGCTTTCTTGGAGAGTGACCCTGTGGGTGTGGCTCAAATAGGGGTGTTTCACGACTATGGTGTGGGTGGGGCTTAAGGGGCGGCAGAGTACTACTTCGCCTAGGGCACCATTTCGGCTAAGGCCGGCCCTGCTCGCTGGACCTCCTTTTGAACCTTCAGTGATGGTTTACTTGAAACTGTTGTCTTGGAAGACTTCTTGGTAGCTGTTACTTCAGCCAGATGGGTGTCAGCACTGCAGGCATTGTCCTCTAGGTCTTTCATAAAGAAAGGGTGTCTGATTTTTTTGCTTTAGGTGGCTATGGAGAACAATTTAAATCAGGCTATCCACTTACAAGTTTTCCTTCCTAAATGTTGTAATTAAGGAGAATATTTGCTTCATTATCTTGACATTCATAAGCAATTGAGATTTTATATGGATCGGAACAAGTGCTAGAGAAAGTCCAACCAATTCTCTCTTTCTCTAAAGCCTGATTGGGAAAACCAGTATCTAAGCCTACTCTAAGTGGCTAACTGATTGCATTTCTTTTGCATACAGTTTGAAAGGGAAGGATTTGCCTTGCAGACCAAAAGGTAATTTTGCTAGATCCATGGCTACCTCTGCAGCTTTCCTGCCATGAGTGGCTATGGACATTTGTGCTGCTGCTACTATGTGGGTCCTCATACCTTTGTGTCTTACTGCAAGTTGGATATTCAGTCAAGGTATGGAGCCTCCTTTGGTTCCCCTGTATTGCAGAATGTGCACTCCTAAGGAGTAATGTGACTAAGACTCTGTCCCACAAATTGAACTCAGGCGGAAAAGGCACACACTCTCTCTCTCTGCCTGGTTCAGCCATCCCACCCACTTGCCCCCTCCTGTATGATCTCTCAAACCCTAGGTTGACCAAGTCATGGAGTCTGTTTCCGTCCTTTTGTTTGGTTGTCCTTAGTGTCAGATTTTTGGGTTCAGCAGTGGAATTATTTTTTGGAGAGGGGTAAAGTTGATCTGAGGTTAGTCTGTCTCAGCTAGGCATTAAGGGTAGAGGAGGCTGATTCAGGGAGCTGAAGTCTTTTGGAAATGGCTGGCCTTTGATCAGAGTGTGATCTGATAAACCACAGGTTGAACCAGCTAGAAAAATACAACATGGATGTATTCATGTTAAGTTGTCCAATCTCGCTTTCATCCTTTCTGGATGGGTTCGGAGCCGATCCTCCGCTCCAACTCGGCCACTTACTTAGCAGGAGAGCTCTTTACTGGCTCGAGGCTACCCCTTATCCCGGAATGCCCAGCATCAGCTACCCAGATCTCGTTTGCCGCTTTAGCTGCGAGGTTGCGATCAATACTGGCTCAGGCTTAGTATAATGTTTTTCTCTACTAAACTAAAATAATTTGCTTAAATTTTGATATATATTTTCTCTCATAGTAATTTTATAAGTTTCTTTTATTGTAAACCCTTTATCTCGTCCTTGTGGTATTTTTGTGTGCTGTGTTGGCCATCACCACGCCTTCTGTTATTCCCTTAACTCATTTAAATTAGGGTCCCCCCCCCCCGTTAAGGACAGCCGTTTGTTGGAGGCTCTCCTTTAAGGTCCATATTAATTTTTAGTTTACTGTGGTAGATGTTCATGTTTCACTGTTGCAGTCATTACATTTGGGTAATCTGTTGGCAGGTTGCCCTCAGTCGGCCTGATTAACAAAGTCTTGGGTCCTGCGTCGGTTGCTGTCCCTTCTTCCATGACGTCAGGTAGTCAGGGGTATAAAACATGCAGCCAACGCCATTTTCACCAGTTGTTCTTGCCGTGTGGTGCCCGAAGCAGAAGCAATTCGCAAATGCCTGTCGGTCCACTCCTGAAATTTTCATTTTCGAGTTTCTGAACCGAAGTCTTCAACCTAAAGCTAAGTACCCCATTGGGGAAACTTTTTCTTGCTCCTTACCGATGTCAGTAAAAGTTAATGATTGTATTATTTATGGGAAGCAAATATCTCATAAGGATTTTCATTTGTACTGTATTCCTTGCCTAGGCCCTGACCACAACGTGCCTTGCTGTCGGTTTTGTGCTAAATTTAATCAACGCACTATTAAGTATGTGTATATTTTTGCATCTAAATATTTTAGTTCAAGATTTAACTATCCAGAAATGTCGGCGGTTAGCAATCCGACTACCGGAATACACAAAAAATGCAAAGAAAAAGACAGAGACAGACCGAGGTTCAAAACCAACAATGAAGCTTCTCCTAAGCCAGTCACCGGTACTCAGTGAGGCGCTTTCGCAACCCCTGATACCCGCTACATTTGATTCGCAGGCCTCTACTGATACCCATTCGGAGTCCTGTATGCCACGCGACACTTAGTATTGAACCCGCGGATGTCTCTACCTTAGATGGGTCCGGAGCCACTGAGCAGGCACTGGCTTCTGAGGGTGTTTTCAGGCCTAAAGATTTGTATATCAAACCAACACCATCTTCAAAACCTAGGCCAAAATCAACTTCTATGTCTAAAAAAAACGACGCTTGGGCCATGTGCACAGGCCCCTATGCCTAAAAACAAATGATCAAAGTGGCTGACGATTTAATTACCTTGATCAGGGGTTCCCATCCCCCTCCTGCTATGAGGCATAGGCAAGGCACTGACTATGAATCATCAGATCAGGTTTCTATTTCTTCTGATTCCTCTTCTGATCAGTAATTATCTATCCCACCTTATGAGGACTCTGATGCAGAAGAAGCCATCCCTTCTGCTTTCTTTTGGAGAAACTTTGCATACCTTAAGGGAACACATTCACTGGGAGAGTCAGGATTTCTCAGAATCTAAAAAGAGGCTTAGGGATTTCCTTCTTCCTCAGCATAGGTCTTTGGCTATACCTCCTGTTTTAGACATTGTTGTTGATGTTTTCTCAGAATCCAGCATGGCTCCTGATTTCCTGCCTCTGGCTCCTAGTAAGCCAGACAGATGTTACAGGGTTCCTGACTCCCACAAATTCCTTTTTAAAAACCCTACTGCCGACCCTGAAACCATTTCTCAGGGTCCCAAGTGCGTTAAGGCCTCTACTGCTAAAAATCCTACCCCTTCTGATAGAGACTCCAGGGTGCTGGATAGAAGGGGTAAGAAGGTTTACACGTCTGCAGCCTTGGCAATCAGGGCTTTAAACTGCCAATTTCATATGCTTAAATATCAGCAGCATGTCATGGGCTTACTTAAACAGAAAATTATGTTGATTTCTGACTGTATGGAATATAGAGTTGCAGGATTTATTGCATTCAGCTGAACAAGTTGGAAAGCATACTTTGCAATGTGGTTTTGATTCCTTGGAGGCCTCTTGCAGTGCCGCTGTAACTGGATCTGTGATAAGAAGGCATGCTTTGCTCAAGGCGCAAAATCTGCCTGATCATGTTAAAGCAAAATTGTTGGATGCTCCTTTACAACAGGACAGACTATTTGGTAATAAGGCAGAAGAAGTTTTGAAAAAGATGGAAAATAAGCTAAATCTGTGCAAACTGTAAAAGTGCAGCCGCCCAGGTTCAGTAGGCACTGGCCAACTAAGAATTGGTCCTTTCCAGTACCCACCAGAGCCGCTCAGGTCAAACCCAGACACTCCAAAGGCTCCAGGTTTCAGTCACAAGGAAATTGCAGAACAAAACAATGGGGTGCCTCCACCTCCAAATCTGGAAGTAACGAGGCACCTCCATACGGTAAACAGTGTCAATGACTTTCCTCTGCCATCACCAAGCACTTATATTTTGGCAGCCCCTTTGGGGGGAAAACTGGCACTTCATGCACAAAATTGGCATCTAATTACCCAGGACAAGTGGGTTTTAAATATAGTATCCCAGGGATACGGATTTAATTTCCACACTTTGCCAATCCCAAATGGATGGCCAGAACTGCCTCCAAATGAGTGGACAGAGGCCCAGAAGCAAGTTATGTCCCTCATGAATATGGGGGCCATTCAACTAGTACCAGAAAAGGGACAAGGTTTTTATTCAAGACTTTTCCTGGTACCCAGAAAAGACAAATCATGGCGTCCAATTCTGGACTTATCCATTCTAAATACATTTCTGGGCATTCCAAAATTCAAGATGCTGACTCTACAGCAGTTACTGCCTATGCTAGGCAAGGATGCCTGGTTGGTAACTCTAGACTTAAGAGGCTTACCTGCATATCCCAGTCAGGGAATCTTGCAGAAGATACCTCCGCTTCAAAGCAGGCTATTTGCATTATCAGTTCTCTCCACTGCCCTTTGGCTTATCTATTGTGCCCAGGGTCTTCGCAAAGTGCCTGGCACCAGTAATTGCATTTTGCAGACAAAGAAACATTCAAATTTATCCTTACCTGGACGATTGTCTAATTCTGGCAGAAAACAAGCACACACTTCTATAGCATCTGGCGTTTGTAAAGAGGCTTCTAACTTGTCTAGGGTACACAATAAACGAAAAGAAATCACAACTGGTACCCTCTCAAATAATTACATTCCTGAGTGCAAGCTTGAATACAACTGTCCAGATGACTTGCCTAACGCCAGAAAAACAAATTCAATTGATGACTTACTTTAAGCAAGTAGCCACAAAAACCCAGCTATCTGCAAGACAAATTCTGCAGGCCTTTGGGATTCATGGCTTCCTGCATTCTACTAATTCCATATGCAAGACTGTATATGAGGAAACTTCAATGGTACCTAAAAAGCTTATAGAGTTAACATTGTCACAGCCTGGAAACAATGATTCCTATCATTCCTTGCCTGCAGCTAGAGGTCTTATGGTGGGCAGAGGCCTGTCACCAAAACAAGGGACTGTCATTTATTCTACCCCCTGCCACCCAAACCCTGACTACAGACGCATCAGATTATGCTTGGGGGGGGGGGGGGCATCTGGCAGGGAGATGCATTCAGGATGAATGGAGCCCAAATCAAATGCACCTACATATCAACCAGAAAGAGATGCTAGCTGTTCAGAATGCTCTGACAGCCTTCAAGGACTATCTTCATCCAGGACAACTACTGATCAAAAACGGACAACACCACAGTAATGTGGTACATAAACAAGCAGGGGGGGGGTACCCATTCCTACCCACTTTGCAGACTAGCAATGGCTTTGTGGAACATGGCCTTGATTTAACAAATACATCTACAAGCTCAATTCCTACCAGGAAAGCAAAATACTCTGGCAGACGAACTAAGCAGAAATCTTTTGGACCCACATGAATGGAAACTGGATCCACAAATCTTCAGCATGTTGACACGCAAATGGGGGAGCCCAGACAGTTTTGGGGTGAGGCAAAAATATCTATCAGTTGGACAAATTCAGCACAAGAATTCATCACAAAAAGGCTTGGAAAGTGGACGCTCTATCCTTCAGCTGGAAAAACCTATCAGTCTATGCCTTTCCCCCTCTGCCTCTGCTCTCAAAGGTCTTACTAAAAGTCAGACAGGAAAAACCCAAAATTATTCTGATTGCTCCAGACTGGCCTAGCCAACACTGGTACCCGCTCCTATGCAATATGTCACACCTTCCTCCGTGGTACCTGCCTCAGACACCTTATCTACTGTCTCAGCAGAACTACCAAATTCTGCACACTCAGCTCCAAACTCTGAATCTTGCAGTGTGGCTAATCAACTAATTTCACCAGTTACATCTCTCAGTAAACATGTGATGGATGTCATTTTGGAGGCTTGAAGGCCTAGTACTATAAAATCTTATGCTGATAAATGGAAAATATTCTGTGCCTGGATCCAAGCACAAGGAATAAGCACAGAAATGCCTAATATTCCTCAGATTCTGCAATACTTGACTGAGATGCTTCACAAGAGCCTATCCTTTTTTTTCCATAAAAATCCATGCCTCTGCCATTTCAGCTCATTACAACACAGAGCCTCCCCTCTTTTCTCATCCCCTGCTAAAGCAGTACCTCAGAGGGGCCAGAAATGTGAGACCTCCAAGGAGAGCACCAACCCTTGCATGGGACCTCAATTTTGTGTTGGAAAAACTCACCCTACCTCCTTTTGAACCAGCTGCTACTGCAGACATAAAATTTCTCTCTTGGGAAGATGGCTTTTCTTTTAGCAGTCATTTCAGCTAGAAGGATTTCAGAACTACAGTCTCTCATGGCAGTGGAGCCTTTTATCATCTTTTATCCGGACAGGGTGGCTCTTGGGACCAATTCATCCTTTATGCCTAAAGTGGTATCTAGTGTGGCTCTTAATCAGACCATTCATCTGCCAATCTTTTTCCCAAATCCACAGAACAAGGGAGAGCGGATTCTGTATTCATTGGATGTACACAGACAACTAAGATTCTACTTAAACAGGACAAAATCTCTAAGAAAATCTGAGCAATTACTGGTGGCATTTGCTGCAGGGGCAGAGGGAAAGGCTATTTTAAAGCAGACAATCTCAAAATGGATAAGCCATTGTATTCGTTTCTGCTACATGCACTGTGGTAAACCTGTCCCCAAAGGGATCAGATCTCATTCCACCAGGGCTGCATCTACTTCTGTAGCCTTTCTCAGAGGGGTTCCTACCAGAGACAATCTAGAAGCTGCTACCTGGAGCTCAGTTCATACATTCACCAGACATTACCATTTGCCTCTCTTTTCTAAATCCAGAGCAGGCTTTGCCACTGCTGTCCTGCAGGGCCTTATAGCTGCTCCTAATGCTGTATAAGTCCATCCTCCCAACCTTAGCTTTGGGATTCTACTCAAATGTAATGACTGCAACAGTGAAACACGAAGAACATAGTACAGTTGTGTAGACTTACCATAAATGTAGATGTTCGAGTGTATTCACTGTTGCAATCCTCGTTACCCACCCACCAGCCCCCTATTTTTCTCCTGATATACCTCTTCTTCCTTTTACTGTGCTCAAAAGCCTCTCCGTCCCGCTTGATGCCTGTGACAACCTCTGCTCCTTCTCCAGCCCCAAAGCGTAGGGAACCTATGCTCCAAGACACCCCATCGGGTGAACCCTCCTCTTCCGAAACCTCCCCAGAGCATTCTGAGCAGGCTTTCCGGAAGAAAAAGTACAAGAGGAAGCACCAAGACTTCCCTGAGTCTGTCACCTCAGATACATACCTGGATGAATTGGAGGGGTCCCCAAGGCCCCTCTAAAGAGGTTTCCTTTTTGGACATCCTTAAGATTCTCAGGCAGAGGTGTAGCTGGACTTTCCTAGCCCCCTCTGAGGACGAGTCTGTATACCTGGATGCATTTGGTTCCCGACCTTTGCCACCTGGGTGCCTCCATCTTATGATCCACTTATGTCTGTAGTGTCTCAAAAGGCTTGGTCATCTCCATATTCCATGGAACCTATCCCGAGGAGACCCAATAAATTTATCACAGCTCCCCAGGACAAACAATTTTTGATTAAAGGTGTGCTAGTTGATGCCATGGTGGTAGCAGCAGCCACAAACAGAGAGTTAGCTGAAACCTCCTCATCTGTCCATCCACTGAATAAAGCCCCTCGTACGATAGACAGATATAGGAAGCAAATGTTCTCATCAGCGACCTTCTCCTTTAGGTCCCTGAACTATCTTTCACATTTTACCAGGCTTCAGAGGGATCTCCTAAAAGAGCTTGGAGATACCCTACAAGATCCCACAGCTGAGGTAGCTTCAGCCAAGGTAGCTACCCAGCTGGCGACTCTTAATTCAATAGTCAACTCCTCCATGCGGCTTATTTCATACTCAGCCGATGGAGCGAATAGAGCTGCAGGAACAGGAGTGGCTCTTAGGAGACATTCTTGGCTGTGGCTGTCAGTTTTCGGAACCTTTCAAGGTGTCCTTTAGCAATACCCCCTTTGATGGCTCCTCTCTCTCTGGGCCTCAGGTGAAAGACATGCTTGCCAGGTGCTAGCAGAAAGGCAAGACGCTCTCTGATGTCTGAGTGCGTTTTTCCACTCCTACCAGGTCAGAAGTGTGGAAAGGTGTGGTTTCGAAAATCCCAGGGGAACCCTTGCCTGATGCACATGGTGAGTTTTCCCCCAGGGGCAGAGGGGGAAATAATGGCAGATGCCGCCCTCATGGCAGAGGGGGTCTGCAAAATCAGGGTGACAGAGATACGTTCTCTTCCAAGCCCTATCAACATCCCTGAAGGGATGCCCGACTGCTCAACTCTGGAGGCAGTCGGGGGATGGTTTTCATTGTACCCAACCATCTGGCAGAATATTACAAAAGACAAATGGGTACTAGCCATTATATCCTGAGGTTACAAGATTCCCTTTCATCAATCCCCTTTTGTTTAAAAAAAAAAATCCATCCCAGATGTTCCACCCAATCTAAGGGATCAGGCAGTCACAGAAGTTTTAAGACTGCTAGAAAAGAGCCATCCAGGAAGTCCCCGCAGACCAAGTAGGATCCGGAACTTACTCAAGATTTTTTTAGTGCCCAAAAAGACAGGAGACTGGAGACCACTTCTGCATCTCAGCAGGTTAAACAAATCTGTATAAAAAGAAAAGTTCCTGATGGTAACACTAGAGTCCATTCTCCCCTTTCTGGGTCAGGACAATTGGATGTGCTCCATAGATCTTCAGGATGCGTACTATCATATAAAAATGGACAAACGGTCCAGGAGATTTCTACGCTTCCGGCTAGGGGCCAGTCATTACCAATTCAGAGCTCTGCCCTTTGGTCTCACCACAGTCCCCAGGATGTTTACCAAATGCATGGCAGTAGTCACTGCTCACCTGAGATGTCAGGGATTCCAGGTGTTTCCTTTGCTGGACAACTGTCTCCTCACTGCTAGTACCAGGTAACTTATAGAGGCACAAGATTGCACCATCACATCCTGTGCTCAACTAGGCATCACACTAAACTTTGAAAAATCTGCCTTGTTGCCCTGTCAGTCTATTACATACATAGGAACAGAGGTGAACACAAGAAAAATGATTGTAAAATTACCTCAGGAAAGAGTTTCCATTATTCGAAAACAGGTGTCACTTCTCCTGAGGAGCAAAATAATTCAAGTCAGATATGTTCTTCAAGCTCTAGGGTCCATGGCAGCAGCCATTCTTCTAGTTCCCTTGGCACGCTTTCACATGAGAATCCTTCAGTGGCTTTTTTTCACACAATGGTCCTTCCAGGATTTACCCATGTCTCACATGATGCTAATTACGTAATCTTGCAAAAGACACCTTTCTTGGTGGATGGTCTCCCCACTAGTTACTCAGGGCATACCTTTCATGGAACCCCATCCGGTCACTGCAGTGACCACGGGCGCTTCCCTGATAGGGTGGGGGGTCATTATCTAGGGAAGACCGTCAAAGGCACTTGGCAACCTTTTGAGTACCACTTGCACATAAACGTCCTGGAGATGAGAGCGGTGCTCCTAGCTTTGCAAGCTCTTCAAGACTCTCTCCCTGCCGGGACTATTGCAATACAGGCGGCTAATATGTCAGTGGTTTGGTACATCAACAAACAGGGTGGAACCAGGTCTTACCCCTTGTGCAGAGAGGCCCTCAGACTGTGGCAATGGGCGATTTCCTCCCAATGTTTTCTGACAGCAACGCATATCCCTGGGACATCCACCGTAATAGCAGACAGGCTCAGCAGGGCTGTCCTCATGCTGCACGAGTGGTCTCTGAAACAGGAAATTGTGGATCTTATTTATCGCAAATGGGGCCAGCCTTGCTGCAGTCTCTTTGCCTGTCCCCTCAACAACAAATGCAGCAGCTACTTCTTCCTTGTTCCTCCTCCAGGTCAGACACCCAGGGACGCTCTAGTCCACGATTGGCCTCAGGGACTCCTTTATGCATTTCCCCCCTTTCCCCTAATTCCAAAAGTCATTCAGAAAGCAAAATCGTTGGGTTGCAAGATGATCCTCATTGCCCCCTATTGGCCTCGACAGATTTGGTTTCCGTTCCTTCACCCCCACCTTCTAGCCCAGCATTGGATTCTGGACCCAGTACCGGACCTCTTGATTCATCAGTCAGGTGGGCTACACCAATCCCTTCAATCTCTCAAGCTCACAGCTTGGTTACTCCACTTCCAAATCTAGCCAGGCTCCCCAATATTTCCCCAGCAGTGCGTGCTATTATTGTTTCCTCCCATAAGACAAGTACAAGGAAAGTCTATGCTAGCAAATGGAAAAGATTCTCTTACTGGGCAGAATCCAGGAATTTAGAGCCGTTTACAGCTCCTGTACATGAGATTTTAGATTTCTTAGCAGAACTGTTTCATTCTGGTGCAGCGGCTGCAACCATCAGAGTGCAACTAGCTGCCATTTCAAATTTTTATGTTGGAGTTTCTAACTCCAACATGTCATCTCTCAAACTCTGTAAGGCCTTCATGAGAGGTACATCTCTACTTAGACCCCCAGTGAAAGAGCCCCTTCCACCTTGGGATCTCAATTTGGTTCTGGCCTCCTTGATACTGCCACCCTTTGAACCAGCAGCATCATGTTCCTTGAAATTTCTCTCTTGGAAAACTCTCTTCTTAGTTGCTATTACTTCTGCCAGACATGTTTCAGAACGTCATGCACTTTGTGTTCGCCCTCCATACCTAGTTTTTTCACAGACAGAGTTTCTCTGAGAACCAACCCATCTTTTCTACCTAAAGTTTGTTCAGAACACAATTTGAATCAATCCATTGAACTTCCTGAGTTTTTCCCTAATCTTTCCAACAAGGCAGAATACAGATTACACCAGCTGGATGTGCATAGACAACTACGTTTCTCATCTCCATAGAACTAAAGAGATGAGAAAATTAGATCAGTTGTTCCTTTCATTTGCTAACAACAAACAAAGCCTTACATTTTCTAAAGTAACATTGGCTAAATGGTTATCGGACACCATAGCCCATACCTACCATTTGCGACAAAAAGATCTTCCAGCAAAACCCAAAGGTCATTCAACCAGGTCAGTAGCTACTTCGGTAGCTTTTCAATCTAGATTGCCCATAGATTCAATTTTTGCAGCAGCTACTTGGGCGGATCCTCATACATTCATTTCTCATTACAAAGTAGATGTGGTCTCCTAGGGCAAGGGCTTCCTTGGGTTCCACGGTTCTGAAGAGAGTCTGTTCCAATGGGTCACCCAGGATTGAGGTGCTAGGGACGCTGTCCCATCCAGCAAGAATGAAGGCAGGATTGGACAACTTAACATAAAGAAGTTGTGTACCTACCACAACGTTCCATGTTAGTTGTCCTTCATCTCTCCTTCCTTCTTGCGTCCCTCCCTCCTACCCCCTTCCTCGAGGATTGAGTGGGGTTTCTCAATGGTTTCACTGGCTAATTTGTTTTATTAGTTACTTACCAAGCAAACCATGACAATTAACTGTATGTCCAGGTTTATTTATGGATTATCTTCTATAATTATTTTTAGTGTGAGCTATCTCAAATGAGATGTGGGTAGCTGACGCTGGGCATTCTGGGATAAGGGGTAGCCTCGAGCCAGTAAAGAGCTCTCGAGCTATAGTAAGTGGCCGAGTCGGAGCCGTGAATCTGCTCCGAACCCATCCAGCAAGAAGGAAGGCGAGATGAAGGACAACTAACATGGAATGTTATGGTAGGTACATAACTTCTTTTTATGGTAAGTACGTAACTTTCGTTTTCATTTTTCACAAATTGCTCAGTTACTTAAATTGTTAAATTCCTTCCCTCCCTCCTTTAAATCTCACTCCTCCTGAACATTATTCTGCTTGTCTTTGACCTGCAGATTCCATTTACTTATGTGTAATTTGGTCTTCCTTTCTGATACAGAAAGACAGTTGTCCGATAGATAAAGTTGGAATGGGATTCATAGGTAGGAACTAGGCTATTGGACCTAGGGCCTATGTAAACCTAGCCAAAAAGCTACCCTGGCTTTCGCCACCCAAGAAAATTATTTTCCTGTGCTCCTGTCACGCAGAGCCACAGAGGTGATACTTGGGGTGAATTTCCTATTTCCCATCCAGTCATCAAGATTTTTATTGAGTGCTAATGAGGAGCTTTGTTTGATATAGATAGGTCGTTTGTTCCAGAGTATGGGGAAGTCTCTGGGACAGCAATCTGTCCTTCCAGCATGTTCTGTTTATTGTAGTGACAAGGTTTAGATCCCTAGGGCGTGTTAGCTGGGGTGTCCCTACTCAAGATTTTGGCCTAAATTAAGATGGAGGTGTCTGTTTAATATGCAAGTCCGTAGGCCTGAATACACCCTCAGAAGCCGGTGCCTGCACAGCGGCTCCAGACCCATCCAATGTACAGACATCCGCAAGTTCCACAGTTAAAGCATCTCGCGGCATACCGGACTCCGAATGGGTCTAAGTAGAGGCCTGCGAGTCAGAAGTAGTGGGTATCGGGGGCTGCGAAAGCGCCTCACTGAGTACCGGCGAACTGCCCACTGGCTTAGGAGAAGCGTTGTCGGCAGTTTTGGACCTTGGCGGCCTGTGTCTGTCTTTATCTTTATGATTTTTCAGAATCTCGGTAGTCTGATGGCTAACAGGTGACATTTCTGGATAATTAAACAGAGAACCGAAATATTTAGAGGCGAAGATATACCGATGACGGATAGTGCGTGGATTAAATAAAGCACAAAACCTACAGCAAGGTAGTTAGGGCCTAAGCAAGGAATACAGTACGAATGAAAATCGTTGTGAGGTATTTGTTTTCCACAAGTAATGCAATTATTAACTTTTACTGACATCGGAAAGGAGCAAGAAAAAGTTTTCCCAACGGGGTACTTAGCTTTAGTTGAAGACTTCGGTTCTGAAACTTAAAAACGAAAATTTCAGGAGTCTGCCGACCAGCACTTGTGAACTGCTTCTGCTTCGGGCACCACACAGCAAGAAAAACTGATGTAATGGCGTCAGCTGCATGTTTTATACACCTGATGACCTGACGTCATGGAAGAAGGGACAACAACCAACGCAGGACCCAAGACTTTGTTAATCAGGTTGACTGAGGGCTACTGCAAAGGAGATAACCCAAATGTAATGACTGCAACAGTGAATACACTCGAATATCTACATTTATGGTAAGTGTACACAACTGTACTTTCCCGGGGTCCATGGTGGCTCCCCTTTTGTCGAGTGGGATAACCGTTGCTGTGCTCCATTCAGTGAGCACAAAGCCTGAGGTGCTTAGGTGGGGTGCCAGTTCATTCTGCAGTTCGTGTAGAACGCAGCCTGGGATGTTGTCAGGTCCCATGGATGCTGTGTTTTTGGCTTTGGAGAGTATGTTTTTTTACCTGTGCAGCAGTGATTACAGGAACTTTGCATTCTTCTACTATAGAGATGGATCCTTTAGGGGGTGAGAGGGCGGTAACGTTAGCACTGAACCTATCTGCCAGGATGTTGGCAGTATCAGTTGGTTCTGTATATTTAGTGCCATTGTACTGTAAATCAGAGCAGATCTGAGTTTTGCCACTGAGATTCTTGACATAGCTATAGAATGCTTTGTGGTTGTCGTTACAGTCAGTGGAGATTTTGTTTTCATAACTAGCTTTGGAGGATTTTATGAGGGATCTCAGCTTCTTGCGGAGGCTGACCAGGGAGTTTCTCCACTCATGGGATTTTACTCTTTTTTGCAACAGTTTCTTTCTTCTGTTGTAGAGTTTGTTTATGGCAGGGGACCACCAAATTGGCTTCCTTTTTTTGGAGGATAGCATCTTGGTTCTGTTAGGGATAGCACGATCCATGCATCTAGTGTAAGTGCTTATAAAGCGCATTTGTGTAGGATTCAGCAGTCATACCTCTATTGTCCGTCTGCATGGGTGTCGTGAAGTTTGCCGGTTCTGTCTTAAGAAGCGTGAAGTTGGCTTTAGAGAAAGATGTTAAGTTGTCAAACTCGCCTTCATTCTTGCTGGATGGGTTCGGAGCCGATCCTCTGCTCCGACTCGGCACTTGCTAAGCTCGAGAGCTAATTTTACCAGCTCGAGGCAACCCTATATCCCATGATGCAAGGCGTGACTACCCCAGATCTCGTTTGCCGCTTCGAGAAGAGGTCTTTTTACCAGCTCAGGCAGTGTTTTTGTATTTAACTTTACTACAGTTAAAAATCTTCACTTTTTTCTGTGTGGGTGAAATTTTAGTACTAGTGTTAGTCTTTCTATAGCCTTCTCATAACCCTATACTCCCTCAACCTATTAGGTTTAGTTATTTTCCCCTTCAGGCCTTAAGCCTCCCTTTTCATTAGTTCCTGTCAGGGTGTTTGAGTGTTGTACTTAGTCCCCCCCCTTCTTTTAGTTAATTGTGTAGGTGAACTTTGTGTGTGTGTGTGTTTGTGCACTGGACATTATTATGTCCAAAGAATCGAAGGTCTCAGGCTTCAAGAAGTGTGACTCGTGCTGTCAGAAGATGTTTCTGACAGACGGTCACACTTCTTGTGTGTACTGCCTGGGACCTCTACACCTGCAGGACTCCTGTGCCATTTGTCATTCTTTTAGTCACAGAGTCCTGCAGGAACGTAGGAATAAGTTAATCCTACGAGGCTTATTGAAGCCTGAGAGCTCCCCGATCAAGACCGGGTCGGGGAAGCCCTCTAAGCCACCTAAGCCCCAGGCTTTAAGTTCGAAGCCTTCGGCTGTGGCTCCGACTCCTTCGGAGTCGAGGTCGGCTCCGGCCGGAGCCGACCTTTCTATCTTAGAGGCGGTGGTATCGGTGCCGGCCGGCTCCGATACGCCTGCATCTAAATCGATGTCGGCTCCGGCTGGAGCCGACATTCCTATGTCCCAGACTGGAGCCGATAAGTTATTGGATCCGACTGGAACCGAAGGGTCTTCAGCTCCGATGGTTCCGACTAGGAAGAGATCTCTGTCTCCTTCCCTGGAGTCGATTCGCTCGGCTCGGATCTCTGCATTCGGAGCGGAGCCATCGGAGCCGATCTTCTAGGTCTTCCAGGCTCTCTGACCACGACTTGGAGAGAGTGGTAAGCAGATTGCTGAAATCACAGGCACTGGCCCAAATGCTCCATAGCCCGTCTCAGCAGACGACCGCTATCACTCATCCTCCTGAATTTCCTCCTTCGACTCTCTTCCAGAGTTCGGAGCCGGAGCTTCTCGAAACCTTGACTGTTGGTGCGTCGGAGCCGATGCCACCCCTTTCGGCTCCTTCGTCTTCGACTCCAAATTCCTCCATGATACCTTCCATGGAGGGATCCGGTCGTCGTGACTCCCTCGTTGGCTCCGAGGGGGTGAGTGGCTTCGGTTCCCCCGGTTCCGGTTGCCACAGTCACTTTGGATGCCTCTCTGATCGGGTGGGGGGGCATTATCAAGGCAGGATGGTCCATGGGACTTGGCAACCCATAGAATACCATCTGCACATAAATGTCCTAGAGATGAGAGCGGTGCTTTTAACGTTGCAAGCCCTCAGCGACTTTCTTCCTTTAGGGACTATTGCAGTTCAGACGGACAACATGTCTGTAGTCTGGTATATCAACAAACAGGGCGGGACCAAGTCCTATCCACTGTGTCGAGAAGCTCTCAGACTTTGGCAATGGGCAATCTCCTCTCATCGGTTTCTGATAGCAACGCATATCCCCGGGAAATCCAACCTCTTAGCAGACAGACTGAGCAGAGCTATTCTCATGCCACACGAGTGGTCTCTCAAACAATCAGTAGTGGACGAGATTTTTCAGAAGTGGGGCGTCCCTTGCTGTGACCTTTTTGCTACACCCCAAAACAGCAAATGCCCAGACTTCTTCTCCCTCTTTCCACTACCAGGCCATCCCCCCAGAGACGCTCTAACCCAGGATTGGCCCCGGGGACTTCTTTATGCCTTTCCTCCATTCCCACTTATACCTCAAGTGATTCAGAAAGCTACCGTCTTGAGAGCCAAATTGATTCTCATTGCCCCTTACTGGCCTCGACAAATTTGGTTTCCATCCCTACATCGTCATCTCTTGGTTCAGCCTTGGCATCTGGATCCAATTCCAGATGATCTGACCCACCTTTCGGGTCATCTGCACCAGGCCATTCATTCTCTCAACCTCACTGCTTGGTTGTTCCACTTCCTTCCTTAGCCAGGCTTCCTATGATTTCTAATCCCGTCCGAGATATCATAGTAGTTTCTCTAAAGTCCTCTACCAGAAGGATTTATGCTAGTAAATGGCAGCGTTTTTCCTTCTGGGCAAAGTCCAGAGACATAGATCCCTTTACTGCTCCAGTGCAGTCAGTCTTGAACTTCCTAGCTGAGATTTTTCAATCGGCCTCTTCTTCCTCGACAGTTAAGGTTCAGCTGGCAGCGATCTCAAATTTTCATGTTGGCTTAGCGGATCAAAACATAATGTCTCACAAGCTTTGCAAAGCCTTTCTTAGAGGGATCTTTCTGCTGAAACCCCCAGTCAAAGATCCCCCTCCGGAATGGGACCTAAATTTAATGCTGGCATCCTTGATTCTACCCCCCTTTGAACCGGCCGCTACATGCTCATTGAAATTTCTTTCCTGGAAGACACTTTTTTCTGGTTGCTGTTACTTAAGCCAGGAGGGTGTCTGAACTTCACGCTCTCTGTGTCCGTCCCCCATACTTGTTTTTTCACAAAGATAGTGTCTTTAAGAACTAATCCATCTTTTTTGCCCAAGGTTGCTTCCCAGACGAATATTAACCAATCTATTGAATTGCCAGTTTTTTTTCCCTAATTATTCTGACAGAGCAGAACAGAAACTTCATTGTTTGGATGTCCATCGCCAACTCAGATATTATTTGGACAGAACTAAACAATTCAGAAAATCTGATCAACTGTTTCTTTCTTATGCAGAAAACAGGAAGGGTCTTCCGGTCTCCAAGGTGACCTTGTCCAGATGGCTGTCTTCTATCATTTCTCATGTTTATCTCCTTAGGGGCAAGCAACTGCCCTCGAAACCAAACGCACATTCTACCAGGCGCCTAGCCACTTCCACAGCATTTCAGGATAGGCTGCCTATTGACACCATTTGTGCGGCAGCCACTTGGGCCACTCCTCACACATTTGTGTCTCATTATAAATTGGACTTGGCCTCCAGGGACAGGGCTAAGTTTGGTTCCACAGTTCTCAAGAGTCTGTTCCATTGAGCCACCCAGGATAGAGGTGCTAGGGACGCGGTCCCATCCAGCAAGAATGAAGGCGAATTTGACAACTTAACATTAAGAAGTTATGTACCTACCATAACGTTCTATGTTAGTTGTCTTCTCTCGCCTTCTTTCTTGCGTCCCTCCCTCCTTCCCCCTAGCCTAGACTGACTTGAAGTTGTACTCTTCGCTGGGTACAGTTCATTCTCTCTATGGACCCCCAGTAGGAAGTGCCACTAGTCTCTAGTGGTTATTTGCTTTGTTTCTTTCCACATTTAGTTCCTCTTCTTCCTTTCTAGGAAGAAGGTTTATGGCAGGGTTTTTTCATAGCTACCAAACAAGATCTGGGGTAGTCACACCTTGCATCATGGGATATAGGGTTGCCTCGAGCTGGTAAAATTAGCTCTCAAGCTTAGCAAGTGCCGAGTCGGAGCCGAGGATCGGCTCCGAACCCATCCAGCAAGAAAGAAGGCGAGAGAAGACAACTAACATGGAACGTTATGGTAGGTACATAACTTCTTATTTTTTACCGTGGTTTCCCTAATGGGGGGTGGGGTGGGATGTGGATGTCTTGGGTGATTAGCTTGTGGTCAGATCTGACCAACGAGGAATTGACCTCTGGTGTGGAACACTGTTCGCCCATGTTGGTAATGACCAGGTCAAATATCTGAGCTTTCATGCCTTAGTGTTTTTTAATTTCTCCAAATCTTTTGGGTTTCTAATAATATTACTGGAATGGACCCCATTCCTGCCTTAGTGTTTTTTAATTTCTCCAAATCTTTTGGGTTTCTAATAATATTACTGGAATGGACCCCATTCCTAAGTCACAGCACATTTGAAGTTCAAGAAATTAGTATTATTTCAATCTTTGTCAGCCAGCAGTGCTCTTCGCAGCACCCACAATGTTCCCAGTAATGACTCCTCCTGCAGTTCGTATGGAGTTACATATACTGGTAACCTATCTAAATATGATTGTAAATTCTTTTTTATAAGGCCCGTTGCTCCTACTACTATTGGAAATATTTGGATATCTTTTTTCCACATTTCTCTCATTTCTGCCTGCAAATCCTGATATTTTATGACTTTGTCTCTCTGTCTGCAGGACACTGTAGTCACTGGGTGTGGCAATTTCAGTGATCAATGCAACTTTTGTATTTTTTTCACTGACCACTATATCTGGTTTTCTAGCATCTGTCTTTTGGACTGTTGGCAATGGGTGATCCCATGTGATGTAGACTTCACTTTCTATGATGCTTTGTGGCTCATGTTTCCAGTATTTTTCAGGTACTTCAGTACCATTTTTCTTCATTTGGCTTTTCCCGGTTAGGGGTCGCCACAGCGGATCACCTGTTCGCTCATGAGTGGCAGTGGCGTTTTACAGTGTCGAGTTGCCAGCCTGGCACCCAACCTTCCACAGAAGGCAGACACATGCACGCACTCACACCTTGGGCCAATTTAGTGTGTCCAGTCCACCTACAGCATGTCTTTGGGATGTGGGAGGAAACTGGAGCACCCGGAGGAAACCCACGCGACCACAGGGAAGACTTGCAGACTCCGCACAGAAGGCACCCCAGCCGAGGATCAAACCTGAGAACCTCTTGCTGTGAGGCAGCAACACTAACCGCTGCACCACCGCGGCCACCCAGGTACTTCAAATGTTTGCATAATGCCCAGTGCCAACAGTCTTGCCACATTATTATGTCTTTCATTATACATTCCTTCTGCCATCAGTGTGTGTTTTCATTGCTTTTTAATTTCTCCAAGTCTTTTGGGTTTCTAATACCATGACGGGAATGGACCCCATTCCTAAGTCAAAGTATGATTAAAGTTCATGAAATTAGTATTGTTTCATTCTTTGATGTCAGCCAGTAGTGCTCTTCGCAGCACCAGCAATGTGCCCTGTAATGACTCCTCCTGCAGTTCATATGGAGTTACATGTATTGGTTACATATCTAAATACGATTGTATATTCTTTTTTGCAAGACCCGTTGCTCCTACTACTATTGGAACTGTCTGGGTATCTTTCTTTCACATTGCTCTCGTTTCTGCCTGCAGTTCCTGATATTTTATGACTTTGTGTCTCTCTATACGCAAGACCCTGTAGTCACTGGATGTGGCAATTTCAGTGATCGATGTTTCTTTCCTTGGACCACTGTGTCCAGTTTTCTAGCCTCTATCTTTTGAACTGTTGGTAATGGATGATCCCATGTGATGTAGACCTTCATTTTCTGTGATGCTTTATGGCTCATGTTCCTAGTGTTTTTCGGCCACTTCAGTATCATAATGTTTGCACAATCCCCAATTTAACAAGTCTTGCCACATTATTATGCCTTTCAGTATACAGTCCTCCTGCCATTAGTATGTCACAACCAGCAATGAGGTCTGCAACTGTTTCCAGTTTGCTTTTACAAAACCTACATTTGTCCGTTTCTTCCACATGTTCAGTGGACTTTATAAACCAACGTGTATGCAGCCCACTGTCTTAGTCCACCAGTATTAACCCTTTCATCTCTTGTTTTGAATTCGCCTTTCTTTAACCATTTCTGTGTTCGTTCCTGATCAACACGAGGTTCTTCTAGAAGTTTTCTATACTTGCAACTATATTTATGCTTTTTCCACATTTTTTGCCGTCTCGTCTGATCCTTCACCTTATTTTCTTTTTTTGTTTTTTTTTTTGGCACATTCAGTTGCTGCCTCATTTTTATCCATTTTTGGTTTGATTTCCATTCCTGCTTGACGCTGATAAGCTTCTGCTAGATTAAGCAGAGATGTCATCTTAGATTTAGTCTCCTCATGTTTTAAAACTTTCACTATGTTTGGGTCTTGAGGTCAGCAGATATGTGTGGAGTCCCACAATTGTAGATCTGTACATATAATCCGTTTCAAGGAGGCCCGTCCCTCCTTCAGAATAGGGGAGTATATAATCTTGGTATGCACTGCTTTTTATAAATCATTTGAACATGAAGCATCCTTGTTTTCCTATCTAATCTATCCAACTCGTTTTGGGGCCAGTCAATCACTCCAAAACTGTAAGTTAGGACAGGAAGAACAAATCGGTTTATAGCTTGGATTTTGTTCCTAGATGTCAGTGCAAGTCTTCTCAAGTATTCCTTACTAAGTTTTGTTTGCATTTGTTCATGTTTTATTGTTGATCCTTCATCAATTCCCGAATATTTATACACTCCTCTTTGCTCAAATTCTTTTATTTCACATTCTTTTCCCAAACTGATGTTTTCCTGCTTTAAAGGTTGCTTTTGCACATTTATCGAGACAAAATGACATTCTTATATCATCTGAAAAAGTTTTGACAACTTGCAGTTGTGCTTTCAGTTCCTCATCTGATGGAGCTATACAGTTTTAAATCATTGACAAAGAGAAGGTGAGAAGTCTTTACACTTCGTTGTTTTCTAGGAGCCAGATTATAGCCATGGCCTAAGCTGTTGAGTAAACAGCTTAATGGATTAAGGGCAAGGCAGAAAAGTAACTGTGACAGAGTTACCCTGGAATATCCCCGTTTTAATTTTTATCCCTGGGATAACGATGTGTCCTGTGTCATGGCTTAATTGCAGAGTTGTCTGCCACTGTTTCATGGACACTATAATGTAGTTGATCAATGTGGGGGTGTATCTTATTAATTTTTAAGCACTCTTTTATTCATAAACACAGTCCACAGAAGCGTTACATTAGGAAAGACACAGGCAGGTAAAATCTGTTGTAGTTTATTCCACAAATAAATAAGGATAAGCACTTTCACAGAAAATAAAAACTCTGCTTCTTCAGATTCAACATATTCACAACAGAAGCAACTTAAATATTACATACCCTACCAATCATGAGCTAAATTGACTCACACACCCTTTTTCATTTAAAGGTACAACTACGTACAACCAAAGACATATTGTAAAAAAACATTCATGTACAACAAATGCATTTAAAATAGTCACCTAAACAGCCTGTGTGCTTTCAGTACAGGTTTAAGAGGGACATTCTCATTTAGTCCAAACCCTTTGTGTGCTTGCATCCTAACAATCCACTCAAGTTCCTCAGTCTCTGTTTGACTCCTGATGTCACCCATTCTCAGGGTTTCGAAAACCCTAGCAATAACTCTAAACTTGAACTTATGCTCAGCTCCCTTCTCCACTAGATATTTCGCTAGAGCATTTGACATGTAGATATTAATGGGATAAATGTGTTCCCTTATATGCTCCTTAAACTTCCGATTGCTCTTCCCCACATAGAATAAAGAGCATGTGACACAGTGCACTAAGTAAATAACACCTTTAGTGTCACAGCTAGCAGAGACTTTAAAATAAAATCTCCTGCCATTATCAGGATTCACAAAAACATTATCTGTCTCAATATATGTGCAATATTTACATCCTCCACATGGAAATGTGCCACTTCTTTCAGTCCCCTCTCTTCACTCCTTAACTCTATCGGGGTAGCAAAGGAGCTGCTTTTTATTTTTAAACACAAAGGCAGGGTCATCACCCACAATAGTCCTAATCTTCTCATCAGTCAACAGAACTGGGCAATGCTTCTTAACAGCATAACATCATTCACGTTACTGCAATATGTTATTGGTAAACTGAAGCGTCTAAGTGGTTCCTCTTAATGTTCTAAGATGTTCATCGTGTGACACTGCTGCAGTCATTACACTTGGGTTATCCTGCTGTCAGGCGGTTCCCCAGTTGGCCTGAGTTCCAAAGTCTTGGTCCGACGTCTGTTGCTGTCGCTTCTTCCCTGACGTCAGTGCGGCCAGGGGGATATAAGATGCAGCCAATGCCATTTTCTTCAGTCTTTCTTGCCGCGCGGTACCCGAAGCAGAAGCAGTTCGCAAGTGCAGGTTGGCCGACTCCTGAGATTTTCATACCGAATCCAGAACCGAAGTCTTCTAAAAAGCTAAGTACTCTGTTAGGGAAACTTTTTCTTGCCTCAGACCGATGTTGTATTTCTTGTGGGAAGCAAATACCTCATAAGGATTTCCACTTGTACTGTATCCCATGCCTAGGCCCTGACCATGACGTCTCTGGTTGTCGGTTTTGTGCTAGGTTTAACAAGCGCACTATTAAACATCGGTTTGATTTTGCCCATTATTTTGGCAGAAAATTTAATTACACTATGCCGTCTGATCTTCCGACGACTGGAATTCATAAAAAACGCAAGGACAGGCATCCGAGGCCCAAAACTGACGACGAGGCCTCTTCTAGGCCGGTTCTGCGGTTTTCAGCGAGGCACCTATGCAGCCCCTGACGACTGCTTCAATAGAACCACAGACCGCCTCTGACCCCCACGTGGAGCTGGCTGGGTCTTCGGACGCCCCTGCAATTCAAATTACCGAGCTTAATCCTACAGAGGGAACTGAAGTAGCTGAACTTTCCACAGCTTCAGAGGGTGTTTTCAGACCTACACAGTTAACAATTAAACCCTCTGTTAAGTCTAAGCCTCCCATAAAAGCAAAGAAACAGACACAATCTCCAGGGCAGGCTTTCATGCCTAAGAAACAAATGCTTAAAATGGCCGAAGACCTAATCACCCTGATCAGAGGGTCCCAACCCCCTCCAGATAAAAGGACCAGACAAGAAGCTGACTATGAATCTTCAGACCAGGTGTCCATTTCCTCAGACTCTTCCTCAGACCTAGGGTATTCCTTTACCCCCTTATGAGGATTCTGATGCTGAGGAATGCATTCCATCAGCTTCTCCGCCTGAGGACTACTCCTATGGGGAGACCTTACATACCATGAGGGAGCATTTCCACTGGGAAGGCCAAGATTACTCAGAATCCAAGAAAAGGCTCAGAGACTTCCTTTTATTGCCTCAACACAGACCCCTCGCTATTCCGCCAGTGTTAGATATTGTGGATGATGTATACACCGAATCCAGCTTAAACCCTGACTCCTTACCACCAGCCCCAGTTAAGCCGGATAGATATTACAAAGTCCCTGACTCTCACAAATTTTACACAAAAATCCTGTTGCTGACCCTAAAACTATTTCTCTGGGACCCAGGGGGATTAAGGCCTCATCAGCTAAAAACCCAGTCCCTTCTGACAGAGATTCTAGAGCATTAGACAGATGGGGCAAGAATGTTTATACATCTGCAACTTTAGCCAGGAGAGCCTTAAATTGCCAGTTTCACAAGTTAAAATATCAGCAATTCTTAATGTCTCAGTTGAAACAAAAGATGTTTCCAGATTCAGATCCTCCTAATTTGAAAGAAATGCAGGATTTATTGCATGCAGCTGAACAGGTGGGAAAACATACTTTGCAATGTGGTTTTGATTCCTTAGAGGCCTCCTGTAGAGCAGCAGTTACAGGCTCTGTCATTAGAAGGCATGCTTGGTTAAAAGAACATATGTTACCAGAACATGTGAAGGCCAAATTACTGGATGCACCTTTGCAACGGGATGGTTTGTTTGGAGTTAAGGCAGAGGAGGTATTAATAAAGATGGAAGATGAGGCAAAATCCAAAAATCCATAAAGGATTTTACTCAAGACTCTTTCTGGTTCCCAGAAAGGACAAAGGCTGGAGACCCATTCTGGACCTTTCTTCTCTGAACATTCCGAAATTCAAAATGTTGACACTACAGCAGATGTCCTTCAAGAATGCAACTGCAGTCATAACATGTGGGTTGTCCTGCCTCAGGCAGCCCTCGGTCGGTTGTCCTGCCTCAGGCAGCCCTCGGTCAGCCGGATTCCAAAGTCTGGGTCCGACGTCGGCTGATGTCGCATTTCTCTCCGACGTCAGAGTGGCTGGAGTACATAAGCATCAGCCGACGCCATTTTCTTCAGTCTTTCTTGCCGCGCAGTGCCCGAAGCAGAAGCGGTTCGCAAGTGCCGGTCGGTCAGCTCCTGTATTCTACAATACCGAAGTCATCAAAAAAGCTAAGTACCCCGTCGGGGACCTTTTCTTGCCTCAGCCGATGTCAGAAATTACTGAAAAAGTTAACAATTGTCTTTTTTGTGGTAAACAAATACCTCATAAGAATTTCCACTCTTACTGCCTCCCTTGCCTGGGCCCAGACCACGACGTCTTGGCCTGTGTAGCCTGTGCTCACTTCAACAAGCGCACTCTCAGGCGCCGGGCGGAGTTCGCTGAAGACTTTTTCGGCGATAAATTTGCTTACATCATGCCGTCGGATCTTCCGACATCGCAAACTCCCAAAAAGCGAAAAGACAGGGACCGACATCCTCGGCCCGCGTCTACCACCGACTCCACGCCAAAACCTAGCGCGAGTGCTCAGGTTCCCTCTGAGACGGTCTCTCCACCGCTCCGAACCGAAGACACCGCATTACCGACGACTCTGATTCCAGACATTACTCCGCCAGTTATAGAGTTTCCTCCGGATACCGAAACCGAGGAAATGCCCGAGACCATTGCTGTAGACAAGGTCACTCCTGCACGTGGAGCTGCCAGGCCTCCTATGGCCATGTCTATTAAGGCCTACACTAGGGCTAAGGTAGCCAGCAAAACAAAGCATATTACTTCTAAATCCTTACCTCAGCCGACTCCGGAGACAGAAATTATGTCCATGGCTGCTGATTTAATCTCCATGATTAGAGGTTCACAGGCCCATCCTGAGAGAGCATCCCAGCCTCCTCCTGATAAAAGGCCCCGGGTTGAACCCTCTGACCCTACTCCTTCAGATGAAGACTCTGAGGGCTCTGTCCACTCTGATAGTCAGGAAGAGCTCTTCCAGACCTATGAGGACTCGGATGCAGAAGATTCCATTCCTTGGCCTCCCTCCTGAGGATATTTCTTTTGGGGAAGTTCTGCACACCATGAGGGAACATTTCAAGTGGCAAGGTCAGGAATATTCTGATTCTAGGAAACGCCTTAGGACTTTCCTTAAGAAGCCTCAGCACAGGCCCTTAGCTATTCCTCCTGTACTTGATGTTCTGGATGATTTGTATTCTGACTCTAGTGCTACCCTGATTCTCTTCCTCCTGCTCCAGCCAAGCCAGACAGGTATTACAGGGTCCCAGAAACTCATTCCCATTTATTCAGGGCCCATACTGCTGATTTGGAAACTATTTCACAGGGGCCTAAAGGAGTTTCAGCCTCCACCTCAAAAATCCTTTGCCCTCCAACAGGGAAGCGAGGTCATTAGAGAGATGGGGCAAAAAGGTTTACACATCCACTACCTTATCTATGAGAGCTTTAAATTGCCTTTTTCATATGTTACAATATCAGGATTACCTCTTAGAAGATTTACAAAAAACATTAGCTTCTCCTGATCCTTTAGACAGGAAGACCTTGCAGGAAGCTGTACATAACACTCAGCAAGTAAGCAATCACTTCCTGCAGTGTGGATATGATGCACTGGAAGCTTCATGTAGGGCAGCTATGACAGGGGCAGTGATTCGCAGACATGCTTGGTTAAAAGATCAACCTCTACCAGATCATGTAAAAGCAAAACTTCTGGATGCACCTTTGGAAAAGAGCAAGCTTTTTGGTGCAAATGCTAAGGATGTGTTAAAGACCATCGAAGAAAAAGCAAAATCAGTTCAGACTGTGAGATTTCCTCCAGGTTCAACCCCCCAGATTCAGTAGGAATTGGCCTTCAAAAAACTGGTCCTTTCCTAATCCAGAAAAGTTTCAGAGGGGTAAGAACAGACGTGGCCGAGGAAGAGGCCAATACAGAGGCCCTTACAGGGGACGACAATGGCAGCCAGGAAACCAAAGAAGTGACACAGGGGTTTCACCTGCCAAACAACCACAAACTCAATGACTTTCCTCTACTACCGCCTACCAGGGAACAACTAGAAGCTCCCTTGGGCGGGAAATTATCTCTGTTTGCAGAAAACTGGCACAGACTAACAAAGGACAAATGGATTTTGGACATTATAGACCGAGGGTACAGGTTTCATTTTCATACCTTACCAAGAAAACAAGGCATGCCAAACCTACCACAAAATCAGAGGGCAGAGGCTATCAAGCAAATCACTCTGCTGACTCGAATGAAAGCAATAGAAAGAGTTCCACAACAAGAACAAGTCCAGGGGTTTTACTCAAGACTGTTCCTTGTTCCAAGAAAAGAAACTCAATGGAGACCAATACTGGACTTGTCCGCATTAAACACCTTTCTCATAGTACCAAAGTTCAAAATGCTGACTCTACAGCAACTCCTTTCCATGCTGGGCAAGGAGTCGTGGCTGATTACTCTGGACCTCAAGGAGGCATACCTGCATGTCCCTATCAGACACAGCTGCAGAAGATACCTCAGATTTCTTGCAGGGCCAGAGCATTATCAATTCTCAGCATTGCCATTTGGCTTCTCTACTGTGCCCAGAGTATTTACAAAATGCCTGGCTTCAGTAATTGCTTATTGCAGGCTCCAGGGTATACAAATTTACCCATACCTGGACGACTGCCTCATACAAGCAGACGACAAATTGATGTTGACAAAAAACCTGGATTATGTCATATGATTACTTCAAGCTCCGGGATACACAGTCAACTTCCAAAAGTCAAGACTGCAGCCATCCCAGCAAATAATCTTCTTAGGAGCCAAACTAGACACAGCCTCTCAAATGGCTTACCTGACAGAAGACAAGCAAGAGAAGTTAACTCATTACTTCAAAGGTTTAGCAAAACTCACCCAGATGACTGCAAGGAGATTCCTACAGGCCCTGGGTTACATGGCATCCTGCATTTTACTGGTTCCATTAGCAAAACTACACATGAGGAAGCTTCAGTGGTACCTAAAAAGCATTTGGTCTCAACACAGCAACAACATGGAGACAATCATACCACTCATTCCATGCCTACAAAAGGAATTCCTATGGTGGGCCTCGGTGAGCAAGGAAAACACAGGTATGTCATTCAAAAAAACACAGATAACACAGACCATGACTACAGACGCCTCAGACCTTGGATGGGGAGCGCACATGGAAGGCAGGTGTATACAAGGACAATGGTCTCCAAAGGAAACACATCTGCATATAAACCAAAAGGAAATGCTGGCAGTAATGCATGCCATCGAGGCTTTTCAACACCAACTCCAGCAAGGCCATTTAATGATACAGACAGACAACACCACTGTGATGTGGTACATAAACAAGCAGGGGGGCACCCACTCTTACCCCCTTTGCAGACTGACAATGCAGCTTTGGGAGAAATCACTGAGCCTAAACATCCAGTTACAATCCCAGTTTGTTCCAGGAAAAGACAATGTGTTGGCGGACAGCCTAAGCAGGAATTTCACAGACCCACACGAGTGGAGGTTGCATCCGAAGGCCTTCAGACAACTCACTTCGACATGGGGCAAGCCAGAAGTGGACCTATTTGCCTCTCACCTCAACCATCTTCTACCAAAATTTTGCACAAGGACATACCATCCAAAAGCTTGGAAAATAGATGCCCTCTCATTTAACTGGAACTCCCTAGCAATCTATGCATTCCCACCTCTGCCACTGATGACCTCAGTATTACTAAAGATCAAAGCAGAGAAGCCCAAGGGAATCTTAATAGCTCCGGATTGGCCAAGACAACACTAGTACCCACTACTACGGAGCATATGTCACACCAGGAGGTGGGCCCTCCCTCAGTGGCCTCTACTTTTGACTCAACACAATTTTGAAACACTGCATCCAAATCTTCAGACACTGCAGCTCACAGCCTGGGAGATCCCATAAATAACTTCAGCTTATCTCTCTCCAAGGAAGTTCAGCGGATACTAACAGAGGATCGAAGACCATCCACCAGAAAGGTTTACTTAGCAAAGTGGAAAAGATTCAGCAATTGGAATACCAGCAAGGAACGTGATGCATCATTGTTGAACATCCCACTCATCTTGGAATATTTGGCAGATATGTTAAAGAACGGCCTCTCATATTCTTCCATAAAGATACATGCATCTGCTATTTCAGCTAGATACAACACTGATCCTCCTGTTTTCTCTCACCCCTTACTAAGACAGTTCCTCAGGGGAATCAAGAACATTAAGCCACCAAGAAAGGCCCCAGTGCCAGCCTGGGACCTCAGTTTTGTATTAGAAAAACTGACTCAACCTCCTTTTGAGCCAGCAGCTTCAGTTGACTTGCAATTTCTCTCATGGAAGACAGCTTTCCTCTTGGCAATTACCTCAGCAAGAAGGGTTTCGGAGCTACAGGCCCTAATGGCAATACCACCCTTTATTATTTTCCACAGAGACAGGGTTTCATTAAGGACCAACCCTACTTTTATGCCAAAGGTGGTATCTAGGGTTTCTCTAAATCAAGCCATTCACCTGCCTGCTTTCTTCCCCAATCCTGAGAATAAGGGGGAAAGACTTTTGCATACCTTGGACATTCACAGACAACTTCGATACTACCCGGACAGAACCAAGACCAGTAGGAAGTCTGAACAACTTTTTGTAGCTTACGCCCCTGCTGTCCAAGGAAAAGCAATTTCAAAACAGACTATTTCTAAATGGATTGGACATTGCATCAGATTCTGTTACTCCTTTCATGGAAAGACTGTTCCAGCCAATGTGAGACCACATTCCACCAGAGCTACAGCCACCTCTACAGCATTTTTAAGAGGGGTGCCTACCAAGGACATTCTAGAAGCTGCTACATGGAGCTCCGTGCATACATTCTCCAAACACTACAATCTCCCTCTATATTCCAGATCTAGAGCAGGCTTTGCTTCGGCAGTCCTGCAGGGTTTGATTGCCACACCATCTCTTTCCTAGAGCATACCTCCTCCCCCAGCTAAGCTATGGTATTCTACCCACATGTTATGACTGCAGTTGCATTCTTGAAGGACATAGTACAGTTTTGTACCTACCATAAATGTAGATGTCCGATAGACATGCAACTGCAGTCGGATTTCCCCTCCCTCCATACCCCTCTATGCCTAGGGTCCACTCCTATCCCTGTTACTCTTAGCTGGGGATATCTGTTATGGTGTATTTGTTTTATTGCTCATTTATTTGTTTGGAATTCTGTTTTTGTCTTCCAATTTGATTACAGCCTTCCTTGGAGGGCACCTGGCATCTGGGGCAAGAAACACTGAAGAAAATGGCGTCGGCTGATGCTTATGTACTCCAGCCGCTCTGACGTCGGAGAGAAATGCGACATCAGCCGACGTCGGACCCAGACTTTGGAATCCGGCCGACCGAGGGCTGCCTGAGGCAGGACAACCGACCGAGGGCTGCCTGAGGCAGGACAACCGACCGAGGGCTGCCTGAGGCAGGACAACCGACCGAGGGCTGCCTGAGGCAGGACAACCCACATGTTTTGACTGCAGTTGCATGTCTATCGGACATCTACATTTATGGTAGGTACAAAACTGTACTCTTCTTCCCATGCTGGGCAAGAAAGCTTGGCTCGTGACTTTGGACCTCCAAGAGGCATACCTGCATGTCCCTGTCAGACTGCAGAATATTTTATATTTCATATCTCATATTTCTAGCAGGTTCAATGCACTATCAATTCTTTGCACTGCCCTTTGGCTTATCTACTGCGCCCAGGGTCTTCACAAAGTGCCTGGCACCAGTAATTGCATTTTACAGGCAAAAAGGAATTAAAATTTACCCATACCTGGACGACTGCCTAATCCAAGCAGAGAGCAAGGACATTCTTCTAAAGCATCTGGCGTACGTCAAACAGTTAAGTTGCCTGGAGTACACAGTAAACGAAAAGAAATCAAAACTTGTGCCCTCACAACAGATAATATTCCTGGGTGCCAGCTTAAACACAACGGCCCAGATGGCTTATCTCACGCCATACAAGCAAGGACAACTGACTCAGTATTTTAATTTAATGGCAGCAAAAACCCAACTCCCTGCAAGAAAAAGTCTGCAGGCCTTGGGCTACATGGCATCTTGCATACTACTAATTCCATATGCCAGACTGCATATGAGGAAACTACAGTGGTACCTAAAGAGTGTATGGTCTCAACACTGTCAACGTTTTGAAACAGTTATACCACTAATTCCTTGCCTACAGCAGGAGTTTCAGTGGTGGGCTCAAGCTCGTCACCTCAACAAGGGACAGCCTTTTTACTCAGCCCACAGCCAGGCAGACACTGACAACAGATGTATCGGATTACGCCTGGGGAGCACACATGGCAGGAAAATGTATTCAGGGCGAGTGGCCCGCAGAACAGACATCTCCACATCAATCAAAAAGATATGTTAGCTGTACAAAATGCAATTATATCTTTCAAGGACCTGCTACATCCAGGCCAACTACTACTAAAGACAGACAACACCACAGTTAATGTGGTACATAAACAAGCAAGGGGGCACACACTCCTACCCCCTCTGCAGACAAGCCATGAACTTGTGGAACACAGCTTTAAACTACCAAGTTCATCTGCAGGCACAATTCCTGCCAGGAGAGAAAAACAACACTGGCAGACGACCTAAGCAGAAACATCATGGATCCTCATGAATGGCAATTGAGTCCACAAATATTCAGAATGATAGCACAAAAATGGGGGAAACCAGACCTAGATCTGTTTGCAACCCCAATGAACTGCCAACTACAGAAATTCTGCACAAGGAGCTACCATCCACAAGCATGGAAAGTGGCTGCCCTCTCATTCAGCTGGAAAAAACTACAAGTATACGCTTTCCCCCCTCTACCTCTCCTTCCAAAGGTACTCATAAAAGCCAGACAGGAAGAGCCAAAGATGATTCTGATTGCACCAGACTGGCCACGCCAGCACTGGTACCCAATCTTAAAGAACTTAGCACAAGAACCACCCTGGATTTTGCCTCAAATCTCACAGCTGTTGACACAACACAACAATCAGATACTTCACAGCCAGCTAAAGACCTTAAATCTAGCTGCATGGAAAATTCCTTAACCAAGCAAGCATTGGCTCTCTCCAAAGCTGTTGTGGATGTCATTCTGGAGGCCAGAAGGCCTGGCACCAGGAAAGCTACTCTGATAAATGGAAGAGATTCTGTGCCTGGAACCAAGCACGCAGCCTTGACCCTCTTGTACCAAACATTCCTCAGATACTTCAATACTTAACTGAGATGCTGGACAAGGGCCTCTCCTCCTCATCCATCAAGAGTCATGCCTCAGCCATTTCTGCTCATTACAACACGGATCCACCAATTTTTTCAAATCCTTTGCTCAAACAGTACCTCAGAGGGGCTAAAAACATGAGACCACCCCGTAGAGCACCTACACCAACTTGGGACCTCAACTTTGTTTTGGAAAAATTAACTTTACCTCCTTTTGAGCCAGCTAACACAGCAGATTTAAAATACATCTCTTGGAAGACTGCTCTGCTACTGGCAATAACATCAGCAAGAAGAGTTTCAGAATTACAGGCACTAATGGTAGTGGAACCTTTCCTCATCTTCCACCAGGACAGGATGTCCTTAAGAACTAACCCTACGTTTATGCCAAAGGTGGTATCAGGTGTGGTTCTAAACCAAACTATTCACTTGCCAACTTTTTATCCAAAACCACAGAACAAAGGAGAGACTACTACGTTCCTTGGACATTCACAGACAGTTACGCTTCTACTTGGACAAGACCAAAGCTTTCAGAAAATCTGAGCAATTATTGGTAGCATACGCTGCAGGAGCACAGGGAAAAGCCATTTCAAAGCAGACTATTTCAAAATGGATAGCTCACGGTATATGTTTTTGCTATATCCACCATGGGAAACCTGTACCTAGCAGCATTAGATCTCACTCCACTAGGGCAACAGCCACTTCAACTGCCTACCTCAGAGGAGTGCCTACCAAGGATATTCTAGAAGCAGCAACATGGAGTTCTGTCCATACCTTCACCAAACATTACCATTTGCCTTTATATTCCAAATCCAGAGCTGACTTTGCCACTGCTGTGCTGCAGGGCCTTATAGCCACCCGTAATGCCTTATAGATCCATCCTCCCTACCTCAGCTTTGGGATTCCACCCAAGTGTAATGACTGCAGCAGTGTCACACGATGAACATAGTACAGTTTTGTACCTACCATAAATGTAGATGTTCGAGTGTAGACACTGCTGCGGTCCAGGTT
The DNA here is from genome assembly GCF_019279795.1 of Protopterus annectens. Taxonomy (NCBI): domain Eukaryota; kingdom Metazoa; phylum Chordata; order Ceratodontiformes; family Protopteridae; genus Protopterus; species Protopterus annectens. Next base: position 841,794,140 of record NC_056750.1, on the reverse strand, counting down.
ACCCTCCCTCCTTCCCCTCTTACTTTCTGTTACGTACCTAGGTCTTCTACCCTCATTTCCTAAAGGGAGTATTTGCTGGTAATTAAAAATGGTTGTTTGCTTTTCTATTATATATTTTACTAGCAATTTGAAAGGCCTACCTATTTGGGGGCACCTGACATCTGGGGCAAGAAAAACTGAAGAAAATGGCGTCGGCTGCATCTTATATCCCCCTGGCGCACTGACGTCAGGGAAGAAGCGACAGCAACAGATACCGGACCAAGACTTTGGAACTCAGGCCGACTGAGGAACCGCCTGACGGCAGGATAACCCAAGTGTAATGACTGCAGCAGTGTCTACACTTCAACATCTACATTTATGGTAGGTACAAGTACTTTCTCTTCCCTATATTTCCTACAAAGGTATGGTCGCGCTCTATCAGATCATAGATGGTGACTAGCATCAAGTCCAACTTCCACTTTTGTGCTTTTATATCCCATCTCCTTAAAATTGTGTTCTAAAACAGCCAATTCGTCCTGGAATCCAGAATCTTGAGCATTAAGTCTAGATGCTCGCATGCCCTTTCCCTTAATGACATTACAAACTACATATGCCGGGTGCATATTAGTCCTCTGTAGGCAGGAGTTCCTATAACACTTCTTCCTATATAACATGGTGTGAAATGTCATATCTGGTAGTCTTAACCTTCAGGTCCAAGAACTCTGATCTCTTCGGGTGAATATTTGATCAGAATGTTCAAAAAGGAAGTGGTACTATGTATATAATCCAGAAAACATAGTAGCTCCTCTTCATCTCCCAGCCACAGCATATAAACGTAATCAACAAACCTATTATATAGGCTAATATACTTAAAGAATCTATTTCTTCCATTCAACACATGATCATTCTCCCATTGGGCCATGACCATTTTGGCGTAGCTATTGGCACAGGATATGCCCATAGCTACGCCAGAGGTCTGAACATAATAGCCTCTATCAAACAGCAACGCATTATTTTCGAGAATTCACTAACCAGCTCTATGCCATCCATATTTGGGATGACCGTGAAGAGTGAATTCACATCTGTGGTAACCAGTAACATTGCTGTTATAATACCATCTTGCACATGTTCATATAGATTCCCAAGAAACTGTTTGGAATCTCTCAGTACTACTGTGGAACCATCTAGCACTGGTCTCAATAGCTTTTCAACAAAGATAGAAAAGGGTGCCATCATCCCTTACCACCCGCTACTATGGGTCTGAAGTGGGGGGGGTGTATGGGGTCCTTGTGTATCTTGGGTAACCTGTGATAAGCAGGCACAGACGGATGTTCAGTAGTCAAATAACTAGCTAAATCAGCTGAAATAGATTCACCCATAAGACAATCTTTTATAACACAATGTACTTGAGAAACCATGCATTGAATTTCCCTTGATGTGATTTTAACATATACAGTAACATCACTCAACATAGAAATAGAATTAAAATAAAATTCCCTATCCATGACTACGATTGCCCCCCCCCCCCCCCCATCTGCAGGGCAGATAACAATACCATCATCTCTTCGTGGTCTATCCAGAGCTTATACGCTTATCCTGGGACAAATTTTTAAAATTATGATGTCCACCATGTCCATCAGAGATCTGTTGTAAATCATCTTCGCATAATCTCATAAAAGCTTCCACCAATGGGTGATTTGGTGGTACAAACGTATTTGGTTTTCTAAAAACAGAATCAGTCCGATTATTACCATTACCATCATTATAAATCAATTTCAGCATCAAATTTCTCCCAAAAACCTTTGTCAACAACAGTACCTGCCACATCATCTTTACCAGCAGGTATAAATGATGATCCCCTGCTCAGTACAGCGTTCTCAGAGTCTGATAACATTCTATGTGAGATTATATATCAAGGGCTCTGAACAGTTTGCCACATCTTTTTTATGGTCTTGTTGCCACCCATATCTGTGGGTTGTTTGCATTTTCTTCTGCCTTGATTCGGTTGGCCCAATGAATGATTGATTGGTCCCATGCTGAAATGGAAGTGGTAGGCAGAAAAAAACTGGTTTAAGGGGACCAAGACTGTTCTCAGTATCCTTAAAGCCCCCAAGATTTGTTTTACGTCTGACAGCTGGTTCCTTAGTTGTTTCAGTACCATCGCCCCTCGGGGTCTTATAAACAGAACCATTAGAAAGACCCAACCTCAGATTTAGCCCTTTCATTAGTAATAACTACAGGGCTAGTTATACCATTATTGTCACTGGTGGATGCTCGTACAGAAGTTCTCCTTGTATTAACATTAGCCTCACTTGGCCTGCTGGAGTTCCTGGGTAAAGAAAACACATTGCCCTGGTTAAAATCATTAGTATCACGATCTAGAGTCTTTATTCTTTTGTATGAGAAATCTCTTTTCATATAATACTATATTATCAATTATGCACTCAGCATTACATTGGCCAATTCAGTGTCAGCCAAGTTATACAACTCATTTTGTTGTATTTTAATTTTATCCACCAGGTCATACTGCATTGGTTTAAAAAAGTCTGTTAAGTTTAAGGTAATTAAAACTTACTTCCAAGTTGAGCTTCTGCCATCTCCCTTGTAGTTCAGGATAAACATCCCCATATGTGGTAATTTTTAAATCCTCAGTCCCCTCAGCACCACTCTCAGCTGCAGGCATGCCTCAAAATGAAAACGCTGTAGTTGAAGGCATTTTAAGTGATACAGGTCATTCTCCAGGGCACGTACTTTAAAATGAACAGCACTCTCTGTCTCTGCTCCATTGCCATCTGGTTTCCCAGTGTCAATAAAGGCAGAACTGAGTAGAGAGTTCTCTTCTCCAACCAAGAACCTATGTAACCGGCTACTGCCCAGACTCAAGACTCCATTCTCCATAGTATTCTCTCTGTTGGAACTCTGAGCCATATCCCTGAGTCCGTAGTATCAAAACACAATGCTGAAACACAGCTGTGCACAACTCAGGTAAACCACAAGCAACAAACCGCCAACAAATGTATAAACACAGTCCACAGAAGCGTTGCACTAGGAACGACACAGGCAAGTAAAATCTGTTGTAGTGTATTCCACGAGTAAACAAGGATAAGCACTTTCACAGAAAATAAAAACTCTGCTTCATCAGATCCACCATATTCACAACTCTTTTATTCATGAATGAGGGATACTATCAAATGCTTTTTTATCGTCAGTCCATGCCATACGTAGATTTCTTCCCCTTTTTACAATTCCCGACTATGACTTTAAGAACAAATGATCCTTTGTTCCATATGACTTTCTTTTATTGCTCTTTTATTCTACTGCCATAATTGAGTTTTCTTCTAAATGACCATAAACTCTGTCAGCATCAATTCCCATGTATAGTTTATACTTCGTCGGAGGGCATTATTGGGCTATAATTTTTAGGGTAGCTTGCAGGTTCACTCTTAAGTAGGAGCATTGTTTTTCCTGTTGTTAGCCAGGTTGGTGTCTGTTCTGGGTGCACATATAAATAATTCTTACTCATCGCTAAATCTTTGTGCAAGGATGTTGATACTTTTAACCAGAAGTTAGGTACTGCATCTGGGCCTGGAGTTTTCCAATTAGAGGCTTTTCTTAACATTGTTTCAATCTCTCTAGCTGTTACTTCATCTCATTTCATGTTCTGTACCTTTAAACTTCTTATTCTTTCTTTTACTTTTTCTATCCGTTTAGCATCTTTGTTCCACAGGATCTTCATAGATACTTCTCCAAAATGTTTTTTTTTTCTTCTTCTTTTGGCGGTCTAAATTCTTTTTACTTTATTTCCCAGTTCTGTATAAAACCTTTTTGGGTCATCAGTAAATTGCATATTTTGCACTTTTCCTTTATATTTCTCTTCATATCTTCTAAGTTATTTCCTCCCTATGGTGAAATTTTTAGTTTATTTGCTATAGTGCATGATAAATCCTGATGTGTTCAGTGCGCCTTTCTTGGTGTCCACAAAGAGAGGTTGAGCTTAACTGCTAGAAATCCCTTTTGATTGCCGAGGTTTCTGAGCTGTCATTGAGACAGTCTGTTCAGTTGACATTCTTTTTTTTTTCTAATCCTAAAAAGTACAGGAGAGTGCAATTGCACTGTTTTGAATGTCATAGAACCCAATGACTTCAGGAAGGAGCATTTCTTTTCATTTTAAGAAAGAGGGAGGAGCAGTCTGTAAACAGTTACTAAGTGTTGGTTCGCTGCATTATCTGCTTTACGGACCAGTATGTAAACAGTTACTAAGTGTTGGTTTGCTGAATTATACTCCGCTTTACAGCTAGTTGTAAGAGTGTTAAAGAACCTGTTGGGCTGCATACCACCAGAGGTACAGTGGCCCTACTACTTTCTTTGAGGGGATAGATGCTCAAGATCTCCTGAAAGTATTTGCCTTGTTCTCTCTCCACACCTCCGCGAAGCATTGCAGATTGAGTTTGGTGGTAAGATGCAGTTTTGGCTTCACGTCTGTCATACTGTAGAGTTTGCTGCAGCCTTGGGAATCATCTCTTTGGTTACAGTTACTGTAGCAGTGATCCATTCAAAGAAAGTAACGTAGCTTTGTGAGGAAATTACCATAGCAGAAGATATTTGGAGGATCACTCTTGTTGTATGTATCCCCTCCTCTCTGGTTGGGCATCCTAGGAAAGGGAAGGCACTTGCTCACCTTACCCCTCCTCCTTCCATGTTCCTCACACCTACAATTCTAATAGGAGCTCTGGCCTTCCCCTGTGACAGATGCCTGAGGGGGAGATCCTATTTTGTTTTTCTTTTTTCTTACCTCGCTGCAGAGAGCAAATTGTGGTGAGGTCTCCCTTAGTCTTTGAGTATCTTGCCAGGGTTAGCCTAGCAAAGGCTCATGTCTTGGTCTCATTAGACAAGGAAGAACCAAAGACTGCATGATCTGCTGCTGCTGCTTTTTTACTGGAACTGTGCGTATTCAACTGGGGGGGGGGGTGCAAAACTCTGCAAGTCTGACCTTGTTGTATGGCTTCCATTTGTGCCAGAGACCCCTTGGGTGGTAGTTATTGCAACCGAGATTCTACTTGAATGACTGCTAGTTCCTTAAATGGTTGTACTTTGAGTTTGTCGATTGTTTTGTACCACCATTCTTATGAGTCACTCTGAGATACTGAATTAAAAAATTATTTTTAACCATGTAGTTAATTTCTTAGCTTATTCAGTGAAAGCACTGCCTAGTAGGTGGAAGTAGATAGCTGTTGCTTCTTGTCTTAACATTTCATTAGACAGTGTTTCACTATTTACGTTTTTTTTTTCAGGATTTGCATCACCTCCTTCAAGCACTGCTTCAACTGTTCCAAAGTCCGAAACATCTGTAATGGCAACATTTACTGCAGCTGCTGCTTCTAATCTGTTGTCTCCATCCTCGCAAGCCCCTGCTGCTTCCGGAGCACTTTCGTCATTCTCATTTGCAGCAGCTTCTGTGAAGCCTCTTCCTACCTCAGCTTCTTCAAGTAGTTCATTCTCCTTTGCACCACCAGCTCACCAGACAGTTCTCACTAACTCCTTTACAGCTCCCTCATCCTTCTCCTTTGCTTCCCCATCTCTTTCTGGACCATCTGCTGCATTGGTTGGAAGTCCTGGACTGAAACCATTTTTAGAAGCTTCTGGTCCTCCAGCCACAGTGAATGCCAGCTTGAACATGAAAACGAGCTTGACCCAGGGTCCAGTTATTTCTGCCGCAAAACAAAAGTCCAGTGAAAAGTAAGTATTTACTTGATATTACTTGACTGCATGCTTAGCACACAGATTCAGGAATGTCAGGAGCTTTTCAGTTTTTTCATTCAGGGGACATGATGACTCCCTTTTTGCCTCACATTAGGATTTTTCTGGCTTGCATTCTTAACCCATAGTTTTGATTTCTATTCTGTTCTTACTTGGAAATAATAGTTTATCTTTCTGAACTTAAGGTGACATGATATTCACTGTTTATGGAACAAAGGTGTAGCCTTCATTGTATTAAAGTCACATTAAGCCAAGTTAGCAATTTTTCTTATTCTGGTATTTACTAAAATGAGAGAAGTAAGCTTTAGTTTGTAAAGTGTGTGTATTTTGAAGGCCATTAAAAAACTGTTGCTAGACAGGAGTGTGGTATGATATTGCAAATGTTTTTTTCCCTTCTCCTCTCTGGCCATTTTTTGCTGACCAGAGCTGTTTTGCTGGTGTACCTGCACTTGGGTCCCTAGCCATTACAGGAATAATATTGTACGAATGCAGGCAGTCTGTCTGCCTTTCTTGTAGCAACCTACCTGGCAGTCGCATCCTCTGAGACTGAGCTGTTCATTTTAAATCTGCTGAAGTAGATGTCCTTCAAGGATGCATCTGCAGTCATAACAAATGGGTTGTCCTGTCGTCAGGCAGCCCTTCGGTCGGCCGGATTCCAAAGTCTGGGTCCGGCTTCGGCTGATGTCGCACTTCACCCGACGTCATCTCTGCTGGTCTTCGGGTATAAAGGCATCAGCCGACGCCATTTTCCCCAGTCTTTCTTGCCGCGTGGCGCCCGAAGTAGAAGCTGTTCGCAAGTGCCGGTCGGTCAGATCCAGAGATTACTACTACCGAATACTACTTCGAAGACTTCTAATAAGCTAAGTACCCCGTTGGGGACTCTTTCTTGCCTCAGCCGATGTCAGAAAAAGTAAATAACTGTTTAACTTGTGGGAAACAAATACCTCATAAGGATTTCCACTCTTACTGCCTACCTTGTTTAGGCCCAGACCACGACGTAGCAGCCTGTTTAGCCTGTGCTTCCTTCAACCGACGAACGCTTAGGCGTCGGTCAGAGTTTGCTGAACAGTTTTTCGGCTCAGATTTCGCGTACATTATGCCGTCAGATCCTCCGACTACCCAAATTGTTAAAAAACGCAAAGAAAAAGACCGACACTCGCGGTCCGCGGTTTCGGCCGAAACCACGGTTAAGCAAACCGCGAGTGTCTCGGTTTTGGCCGAAACCGAGAAAACGGGTCTATCTTCAGCCGAATCCATGACTACTACTGAGGCTTCTGCTACCTTAGTTGAATCGGCCTCTGAAGTTTTGCCTACTACTGTGGTTCCTAGTGAATTATCAGACACCATCCCTTTGGATGTCTCTACCCCAGCACGTGGTGCTGCTAGGCCTCCTGCAGCCATGTCTATAAAGGCCTTTGCCAGGGCTAAAGCAGCCAAAACTGTTAAATCAGTGCCTGTTAAAGCCCCCTCACACAGGTCCACTTCTAGTTCACAAATGCTTACTCTGGCAGAGGATTTAATCTCCTTAATTAGGGGACCCCAATCTCACCCAGACAGGGCCTCTCAGCCTCCAGAAAAGAGACCTAGAGCAGAGCCCCCCGAGCCAGTGTCCTCTGATGATTCTTCGGATGACTCAGACATTACAGATCAGCCAGAGGCTCCTTTTTCTACTTATGAAGATTCCGATGCTGAAGAATCCATCCCATCTGCCTCTCCACCAGAGGAATTTTCCTTTGGGGAAACCTTACATGCCATGAGAGAACAATTCCAATGGCAGGGACAAGATTTCTCAGATTCAAGAAAAGGCTTAGGACCTTTCTGCACTTACCACAACATAGGCCCTTAGCTATACCTCCAGTTCTGCCTGTTGTGGATGATGCATTTAATGATGTTTGCACTGCTCCTGATACTTTACCTCCAGCCCCTGCCAAACCAGATAGATTTTACAGGGTGCCAGACACTCATCACCACCTATACAAGGCCCCACTTGCAGATCCTGAGACTATATCCCAGGGGCCTAAGGCAGTAGCTTCGACCTCAGCAAAAAAAACCCCTCTCCCTTCTGAAAGGGAATCCAGGTCCTTAGAGAGATGGGGTAAAAAAGTTTACACCTCTGCTACTCTCTCAGCTAGAGCTTTAAACTGTCAGTTTCACATGATCCAATACCAAGAGTTTATGCTTGATCAGTTAACTAAGAAGCTGTCCTCTGATGAATCCTTAGATAAGAAATATGTTTTAGAAATGGTGAATAACATTCAGCAGGTTAGTAACCATTCTTTAAAATGTGGCTATGATGCACTGGGGGCTTCATTTAGATCAGCCATGACTGGCACCGTGATAAGAAGGCATGCATGGTTGAAAGAACAGGTCTTGCCGGATCATGTTAAAGCAAAGCTGTTAGATGCTCCTATGGATAAGGCCAGTCTATTTGGTACCCCTGCTCAGCAAGTAATGAAGAAAATGGAAGAGAAGGCAAAATCTGTACAAACAGTTAAGGATTTCTTACAGGTTCAGCCCCCAAGGTTTAGCAGGAACTGGCCTGCCAAAAATTGGTCCTTTCCAGACTCCTCAAAATCTCAGAGGCAGGAATAGACGCTCTAGAGGCAGAAATCAATCCAGAGGAGGTGCCTATAGAGGACGCCAGTGGCAAGGCAATAACCAGCGAGGCACATACACAACCACTGCCACTGCAACTGGACAATCACAGTGACTTGGCTCTGACTCCGCCTACCAGGGAGCAAATAGCAGCACCTTTAGGCGGAAAGTTAGCCTTATTTTCGAAAAATTGGCACTATATCACAAAAGACAAGTGGATTTTGCAGACCATAGACCAAGGCTACAGGTTCCACTTCCACACGTTACCAGTAAAAAGTGGAATGCCAAACCTACCTCCAAATCAAAAAACAGAAGCTCTAAAGCAGATAGCTCAATTAACAAAGATGAGAGCTGTGGAAAGAGTACCAATAACACAACAGGGCAAAGGATTCTACTCCAGACTCTTCCTAGTACCAAGAAAAGAGAAAAGTTGGAGACCTATTCTCGACCTGTCCGTCTTAAACACATACATCATTGTCCCAAAATTCAAAATGCTGACCCTACAGCAACTTCTTCCCATGCTGGGCAAGGAGTGTTGGCTGGTAACTCTAGATCTCAAGGAGGCATACCTGCACGTCCCCATACGACCAAATTGCAGAAGATACCTCAGATTTCTTGCAGGATCAGAGCACTATCAATTCTCAGCATTGCCCTTTGGCTTATCTACTGCCCAGAGTATTCACAAAATGCCTGGCATCAGTAATCGCTCATTGCAGGCTACAGGGAATCCAAATTTATCCATACCTGGACGACTGCCTGTTACAAGCGGACAACAAAAGCAAGCTGACAACAGATTTACAAAGAGTCATTTGCTTACTACAAGCCCTGGGATACACAGTCAATTTAAAAAGTCAAGACATACCATCCCAGACAAGAACATTCTTGGGTGGAATTGGACACAGTAAAACAAATGGCATTCCTAACTGCAGAAAAACAAGAACAACTCCCTCTTTACTTCTTGGCATTAACAAAGCAGAACAAACTAACAGCAAGAAAAGTACTGCAGGCCTTGGGCTTCATGGCATCATGCATTATCCTGGTCCCCCATGCCAGACTGCATATGAGAAAGCTACAGTGGTACCTAAAGAATTTATGGTCTCAACACAGGCACAGCTTAGAAACCGAAATCCCACTAATCCCATGCCTGAAACAAGAGTTCCTATGGTGGGCTCAAGCATGCCAGTCAAACCCAGGCTTGCCCTTCCACAACTTTCAAGCAAACCAAACCATCACAATGGACGCCTCAGACCTAGGCTGGGGGGCGCACATGTTGGACAAGTGCATACAAGGATTGTGGACTCCAGACCAGCTGCACCTACACATAAACCAAAAAGAAATGCTGGCAATAAAACTAGCAATCCAGACATTCAGACCATTCCTCAAAGAAGGCCATTTAATGATAAGGACAGACAACACCACAGTCATGTGGTACATCAACAAACAGGGAGGCACTCATTCATACCCCCTATGCAGAATGACTCTGGACCTTTGGAATATGGCTTTGAGCTACAACATCAGTTACAGGCAATATTTGTACCGGGAAAAGAAAACACCCTAGCAGACATGTTAAGCAGAACCACTTCGGATGCTCACGAATGGATGCTACACCCGGACCTCTTCAAGGCCGTCACAAAGAAATGGGGAATACCACAAATAGACCTATTCGCATCCCCACTCAATCACCAGCTCCAAAAATTCTGCACAAGGGCATGCCACCCACTTGCATGGAAGGTGGACTCTCTATCCTTCAGTTGGAAAGGCCTGACAGCATATGCATTTCCACCTCTTCCTTTGATGCACAAGGTACTACTGAAAATAAAAGAGGAACGTCCAAGGATAATTCTGATAGCTCCGAATTGGCCAAGACAACACTGGTATCCTTTGCTGAGGAGCATGTCTCAGGGGAGAATGTGGTCAATACCCCTGATGCCTTTGATGTTAACTCAGAACAACTACAACATCATGCACCCAAACCTAAAAACCTTGCAACTGACTGCCTGGAACATCACATAACAGCAACTAACCCAGACTTATCCCAAAGGGTTAAAGACATTATCCTTGAAGCCCGCAGACCTTCAACAAGAAGGAACTATGCAGGAAAATGGAAAAGGTTTGTCATCTGGAGTACTGAAAGAGGAAAAGACGTGTCGAACATAGACATTGCTAACATCCTGGAGTACTTGGCAGAGCTTCTACATACAGGCCTGTCCTATTCCTCCATCAAGATACATGCATCAGCTATTTCTGCAGAATACAGCTTCGATCCACCTGTCTTTTCGCATCTTCTACTCAGGCAATTCCTCAGAGGGATCAAGAATGTAAAACCTCCTAGGAAAGCACCATTACCAGCATGGGACTTGAATTTTGTGCTAGAAAAATTGACACTCCCTCCATTTGAACCAGCAGCAACAGCAGATCTTCAACACCTATCATGGAAAACTGCTTTCCTACTGGCAATTACTTCAGCAAGGAGGGTTTCGGAACTACAGGCCTTAATGGCAGTACAACCCTTCCTAATCTTCCATCAAGATAGAGTGTCCATGAGAACTAATCCTACATTTATGCCTAAGGTGGTATCCAGAGTGTCTTTAAACCAGGCAATCCACCTACCTACCTTCTTTCCCAATCCACAGAACGGGGGGGGAAAGGCTGCTGCATACCTTGGATGTACATAGACAGTTACGCTACTACCTGGACAGAACCAAAAGTAACAGAAAAACTGACCAGCTTTTAGTAGCCTATGCAACAGGAAGGGAAGGAAAAGCAATTTCCAAACAGACAATCTCCAAATGGATAGGAAATTGCATAAGATTCTGTTACTCCTACCATGGAAAACCAGTTCCACAGAAAATAAGACCTCATTCTACAAGGGCTACAGCCACTACCACAGCTTTCTTACGAGGAGTGGCAACCAAGGACATTATTGAGGCGGCTACTTGGACCTCCGTGCATACATTTGCCAAGCATTATAATTTACCTCTATACTCTAGATCCCGAGCAGGGTTTGCAACTGCTGTATTGCAAGGGATCCTAACTGCACCATAATTCTTCTTCCTCCTCCCCTAGTTTGGCTATGGTATTCTACCCATTTGTTATGACTGCAGATGCATCCTTGAAGGACATAGTACAGTTTTGTACCTACCATAAATGTAGATGTCCGAACAGGATAGCATCTGCAGTCAGGATTACCCACCCTCCTTCCCCTCTGTGGTACTCCTAGGGTATTTACCCTCCTAATAGCCAGCTGGGGGGGGAGTCTCTTATGGTGTATTTGTTTGTATATATGTACATACATGCTTATTTTTTGTATTTGCCTTCTACTATTTTGGAAACATTGGCATTTCTCCAAAATTTAGCTTTCCTAGAGGGCAACTGGCATCTGGGGCAAGAAACACTGAGGAAAATGGCGTCGGCTGATGCCTTTATACCCGAAGACCAGCAGAGATGACGTCGGGTGAAGTGCGACATCAGCGGCGGACCCAGACTTTGGAATCCGGCCGACCGAAGGGCTGCCTGACGACAGGACAACCCATTTGTTATGACTGCAGATGCTATCCTGTTCGGACATCTACATTTATGGTAGGTACAAAACTGTACTTTACTGTTCTTACCTGTCTGGGCTGTGATGTGCATCTTCTGTTGCATTTTACATTTACTGTATAGTCTACAAGCCGGAGAAAAAGCTTTGAATGAGCTGATAGCATGTATGAGCCTGACACTGAGCAGCATTCTGACCACTCCAAGTAGGAGGTCAGTTTATGAGCAAAAAATACAATTTGATAACTGGCCTAGTTTTTGGTGTCATTCAAAGGGGGTCCAGTTTTTGTCAGCCTGGAAGGATATGATTGACAGACCTTGCTACTTCACCAGGTATGACCTGCATCTGTCCCCTCTAGGGTTTTGGTTATTGGCAAATATATTGTCCACCCCAATAGGGGCTTTTTTAGGCAATGTCAGCCTGATTAACCTACAAACATAATGAAGCAAACAAAGGAAAATATGAAGGTGTTAACTGATCAGTGCTAGGAGCCTGAACAAGAAACTCTACTCCCTACAAGCCCTTCCCATCCTAGAAGACATTGACATCTGTGTTGTGACTGAGACATGGTTTAAAATAGCGGCGAGCACACTGGCTGTGCAGGGTTATGTCTTCCACATGTTTAGAACAACTACTGTGCAGGAGGGAAAAGGGTTGGAAGTGTCTTGATCTACGTTAAAAGAGACTTGCGTCAAGGCTGGTAAAGCATCATGACGCAATAGAGCTTCTTCATGTCCAAATAACAGTCAGAAAGGTCTTGTCCCATCCCATTTATTAGCTAGCTGTAGAACTCCCTCTGTGACAAAAGAAAGCTACAATGCCTGTCCACAGGAACTAGAATCACTCAGTATTAAACCCAGCGCCATTGTCCTAGGTGATCTAAACTGTCCAGTATAGACTGGAAAACCTTCACCACCACTAGTGCGCAAGCAAATATATTCCTTAACTTTGTCAGTACAAATGCCTTGGAACAATGAGTACCCACCAGGGGGGAATAACCCCCCAGGCCCAGCTAACTCCACTGAATAGGCAGAAACGTACCACACCAAAGTGTACCAACATGTAAAGAAGTGTGTAGATGCAGCTTTACCCTGGAGGAAAAAGTGCAGGGCAAACCCCCGAAACAGACCCACATGGTGGAACCATAATATTGTGAAGCTTTATAGTAAAGGTATGACAAGTAATTCCCAGAATGTTAGAGCACTTGCCATGGAAATAACTCAGGAACATAGTAAGATCCAGCAAAGCTAAGTTTGAGGCTAAAATAGCTACCCAAGTCAAAGACAAATCACAAAACATTTTTTAGTTATGTTTGTAATCTTAAAAGCACAGTGCAGCAGTACGCTGAGCTGAATGTCGTTACGTACACTTTATCTGAAGATGTAGCTAACCTACTCGCTGATAAATGTAGTTCTGATTTTACCACTCTCTCCCCACTGTCCGTCCCTCAGGATATACCTGAAACTGGCTCACCTCCAGCTATCACACAAGACCAAGTCCTAAAAATACTGCATTGATGAGTCCTGACAATATTGTCCCCGGATACATCTTAAATAGAATGAAGCACTATTTAGCCACACCCTTAACAACACTGTTCAAGCTCAGCCTCCATACATGTTTTGTACCAAGAGAATGGCAAACGGCTGCAGTCATTCCCCTGCATAACGGAGGACCTTCCACACACCAAGGCAATTACACACCCATAAGTCTGACCAGCCTCATATGCAAAGCAGTGGAAAGACTTAATAATAGAATTAATAAACCAGGACACAGGGAACCTTCAAACACTGGACATAACTTGCCTTGACAAATCCAAACAGAGATATGTTTACACAACTTGGTGTTTTTTTTTTTTAAAAAAAGGTCACCAAAGCAGTGGATGAAGGCAGAACTGTATACACCACATAATTCGTCATGGCCAAAGCTTTTGAAACCATTCCCCACTCTGCATATTAGAAAAGCTAAATGAACTGAGAATAAACCCATGTTTCACCAGCTGGATTGTCATCTGACTCACAGATAGCATGCAGGTAATCAAAATATTTGAAATTACCTCTACAAAGAGATCGGTCACCACTGGAGTTTCGCAGGGTTCTGTGCTGGGGCCTCTCCTGTTTAGCATCTACTTTTCTGAAGCTAAAGCCAATGCCAAAGTGCAGTGACTGATAATTGTGCAGATAACTGCAAGCTAGAAGCAGTCTTTAAATCCTAAAATGACTTAACTATCCTGCAGGAGGGTTTGTTTCAAATAACTGGTGTCAGAGTCATGGTTGGAAACTAAATGCCTTGTATCCTTCTGGAAGTCCTGCCCTCAGGGAACAACTACATTGACCATACGCTCCCAAGTGTTAACCCAGTTGTTCAGGATTTGGGAACTTGTGTGGACAGTGACCTGACCTTTGACCAACATGTGTCTATTATTGTAAGAAAGACCTTCTGTAGTGCACAGCTTATAAACAAAGGAATTTTGTCTAGATGTACAGGTGTCATTGTCCCCTTTACTTAGCCCTCATTTGGTCAAATGTTGAATATAATATCTCCTTTGGCATATATCTGTCTAGACACATGCAACATCTGGAATGTCCACAGATACCTTACTAATAGGGTACAAGCCTAAACTGCATGTCCTACAAAGACTGGCTCAAAGCCCTGTCACTGTACTCTTGTTTCCTATAGACTGCTAAGAGGTTACCTGTGCCTGACATACACAAGGCATCTTCTCATCCATTACTGATGGATTTACTGCACATAAGTCAGAGGTACTGGTGTATTTCGCAGAGGATACAGCTACTGTGGAATAGACTCCCCATCCACTTAGTTTATCCCTGTTCATTTTCAAGTGCAACTTAGATCTGTGGATGAGAAACAGAAAATTTACCCCAGAATTGTCCCCTGCATTACTAATGGACAGATGCAGCTTCTAAATGCTTTATATAATGCATGGGTCTCCTGAAATTCTCTATTGTATGATCCCAGTTGTTCTCATTAGGGGTAATATATAATTATTGACCATGGGAGGAGCAAAGCCAGTCAGTCTATAACCAAATAGGATAGGTTATTTCAAATCCAAAAAGGGAAGCTGGCTAGGCTTAAAATGGCCCGCTAGGGCATCAAGTTAGTGGGTCTGTCAAATAAACAAACGCTTGAAATGTCGATCATCATATGGTCGAGGCCATATGATCGACATTTCAAGTGTTCGAAGGCTGACTTTAATGACATTGTACGGTGCAGAATGGGAGAATGTCCCTTTTCTGCACTGAAGTGCGGTCTCAGAGTTGGTATATTTAAGTAGGGGGTGTGTGGGGGTGCAGGGGGGCTTGCCCCTGCTCGCACTGTTAAGGTGCGTTTTCCTTTCTTTCTTTATTTTTTTTTATTATATATTTGAACTTTCAAATATCGATCATATGATCTCGAACATATGATATTCGACATTTTGATAGTTCAAATATATAACATAGACCCATGCTAGTACTTGCTTCTGAACCTATTTCTCCTTAAATGACTGGAGACTGATTTTTTTTCCTGGTTACTAGACTTCTGTTTGAGGTTTGAATGTGCAGTGCTTTAATTTCCCCTGAACTTACAGCAGTGTGCATGTTTGTTCATAGGAGGTTACTAGGCCACTGGCCCTGAGGCCCTTACAAGCCTAGCCAAGAGTTTATCCCCAAAAAATGAAACTTCAGTCAGCACATGTTGCCCCTGTCAATGAGGGACACAGGTGGAACCCCTGGGACAAATTTGTGGTTTCCCATCCACTCATCAAGGTTGGGCTTGAAGAGAGTCAGCGAGGTACTCTTTTTGACGTGTATGGGAAGTCTGTTCCAGAGATGGGGCAGCGTCTGGTAGACAAACCTGTCTCTCCAGCAGGTTTTGTTAATGTTGCATATTAGATTTAGGCCTTTCAAGCAGGTAATGCGTGAGGAGTTAGACTTACAGATATGGAGCATTTCTAGTAGGGCAGGGTCCAAAAATTGCCTTGTAGGCGAGATACAGCTCACCTTTGTGCAGTTTGTATGATACCGAGTAGAGTGATAGTGATATGACCCTGACCGAGTAGAGTGATAGTGATTTGACCCTGTCCGCATAGGACAGGAGATGGAGGCCATGGATTCTCTTTGTGAAGTATTTCTGTGGCCTTTTCCAGTTGGTGCAGGTGTTTGGAGAGGCACATAGCTAACTGGGTGTTATATTCAATTATTGGCCTAATGAGGGAGGAGTACAGAGAGGTAATAACCTCCATTTTTCTGGATGCAATCCCTTTACTTATGAGATGAACCAAGTAAAAGGCTTTTCTGACCACTGCCGCTACCAGATGGTTGAATGCGAGATTGTCGTCAACCCTAGTACCCAGGTCTCTCACCACAGGTTGTGTGTTTAGGGGTTGCTGTTGATGTAGTAATCAGTAGAGGCCATGTTTTTGCCCAATAGTATGATAGTACATTTTTTCCCATTTAACTTAAGGCCATGACTTTGGCACTGTCATCTGTTGCTGTGAGACCCCCTTGGATGTTAACATAATTTTGAGAATCAATGACAGCACCCACGTTGCAGTCTTTCGCAAACTTGGCCAATCACAGGCATTTTATCTTTGCCTGGACCTCTAAGAAGTAAATGCCAAGGTCTCGGGACAGATCCCTGGGGAACACTGCTAGTGACAGGTCTGCTGTCGGAGGTGGAGGAGCCTATTCTGACCTTGTGGGTCCTATCGGTGAGCCACCAAGTTGTGTTAGCTTTTCGATGATGCCCGAATGGGGGATTGTGTCAAAGGCCTTGACCAAGTCATAATCTGTATGTACTGACTTTCCCTCATCCAAGGCCTTGGTGACTGTCTCAAAGAAATCAACCAGGTTCAGCAGGCAAGATCGGCCCTTGACTAATCCAAGCTGGGTGGGCTCAAGTGCTTGGAGATTGCCTATGTCCTTATTTATGAGATCCATAATAATGTGTTGTATGGCTTTACAGACTAGACTTGTCAAGCTAATGGGGCGATACTTTCCATGGCCAGTAATGACACCACCTTTGTGCAAAGGGATGACAGTGGGGTTTCTCCACTGTGCTGGAATGAAGCCTGTACTTTGTCTGTGGTTGAATAGGGTGCTTAATATCAAATCTAGTTCTTGCTGAAGATGGTGCTGAATATAGCCTGAGATACTATCAGGTCCCATAGATGCTGTGATGTTCGTGTTTCACTGTTGCAGTCATCACATTTGGGTTATCTGCTTGCAGTAGCCCTCAGTCGGCCTGATTAACAAAGTCTTGGGTCCTGCGTCGGTTGCTGTCCCTTCTTCTGTGACGTCAGGTCGTTAAGGGTATAAAACATGCAGCTGATGCCATTACATCAGTCTTTCTTGCCGTGCGGTGCCCAAAGCAGAAGCAGTTCGCAAGTGCCGGTCAGCCGTCTCCTGAAATTATCCTTTTTGAGTTTCATAATTGAAGTCCTCAACTAAAAGCTAAGTACCCCATTGGGGAAACTTTTTCTTGCTTTAAACCGATGTCAGTAAAAGTAAATAATTGCATTACTTGTGGAAAGCAAATACTTCATAAAGATTTTCATTCGTACTGTATTCCTTGCCTAGGCCCTGACCACGACATACCTCGCTGTTGGTTTTGTGCCTTATTTAAACCACGAACTATCTGTCGGCAGTATATTTTTCCCTCTAAATATTTTGGTGCTCGGTTCAGTTATCCTGATATGTCTTCGGTAAGCTATCTGACTTAACGACATTCTGAAAAAAACACAAAGATAAAGACAGAGAAAAGCCGCCTAGGTCCAAAGCTGCCAACGATGCTTCTTCTAAGCCAGTCGCCAGTACTCAGTGAGGCGCTTTTGCAGCCCTGATACTCACTACTTCAGATTCGCAGGCCTCTACTGAGACCCATTCGGAGTCCAGTATGCCGCGAGATGCTTCAACTGTGGAACCTGGGGATGGAGCCGCTGTGCAGGCACCGGCTTCTGAGGGTGTATTCAGGCCTACTGACTTGTGTATTAAACAAACGCCATCTTCTTCTTCAGGGCCTAAAACTCGAACCATGCCTAGAAAACTGACGCCCAGACTGCATGGTCAGGCCTCTATGCCTAAAAAGCAAATGATGAGAATGGCTGAAGACCTTATAGGTTCATAGGTTTATACTAGGCTATCTGCCCTAAGGCATTTATAAGCCTAGCCCAAAGTTTTGTGGCTTATGCCACCCCTTATATGAAAAAATACTGTGCCCATTAGTTTGTTGTGCCTCTGTCCAGCAGTGACACAGAGATGATTCCCGGGGTAAACCTACGATCTCCCATCCACAGGTCAAGATTTCTCTTGAACAGAGCCAACGAGGTGCTCTGCCTCACATGGACCTGGATTTTATTCCACAGCATAGGGAGTCTGAGTGATAATTCTATCCCTCCAGCACATCCTATTTATATCCGTGCTAAGGTTTAAGTCACTTGCTCTAGTGGTTTTGGTGGATTTGGATTTTTTGAGGTGGAGCATGTCCATTAATTCCAGGTTGGACATGGCCTTGTATGTCAGGCACATGTCACCTCTGAGCAGACGGTATGCGACTGAATAGAGCTGGAGTTTCTTCAATCTGGCAGCATATGACAGATTTTGGAGTCCCTTTATCCTTTTGGTGAGGAACTTTTGGGGTCTCTCCAATTGCTGCAGATGTCGGGTGAGATACATCCCGAATGGGGCATTGTACTCGATCATTGGTCTGATAAGTGAAGAGTACAGGGGAACAATGACCTCATTAGATCTGGATGTGAATCCCTTCATGATCAGGTGGGCAATGTAGAAGGTCTTTCTAACCACTTTAGCAACGTGAGTGTCAAAAGAAAGGCCACTGTCAACCTGGGTCCCCGGGTGTTTGATAACCTCTTCTGTGCTTAGTGGATTGCCGCCTATATGGTAGCTTGGGGTTACCTTGTTTTTCCCGAAGGGTATGACTATACATTTTTTGGCGTTTAACTTCAGGCCATGGCTCTGGCACCAGCTATCTGTTTCCTTTAATCAGGGGAAGGCAGCCTTCCCCCTCTAAGAGACCTAGGACTGAGTTTGCTTATGATACTTCTGACCAGGATTCTGAAATTTCTGTTTTCTCTGATGATCAGGATTTACCCTTATCTACCTATGAGGATTCTAATGCAGAGGACTCTATTCCCTCTGCTTCTCCCCCAGAGGATTTTTCTTTTGGTGAAACCTTGCATACTCTTGGGGAGCATTTTCGTTGGGGAAAGTCAGGGTTTCTCTGATTCTAAAAAGAGGCTTGGGGATTTCTTACTACTGCCCCAGCACAGGCCTTTAGCCATACCTCCTATACTAGACATTGTTGATGCCTTTTTGGAATCTAGCTTGGCCCCTGACTCTCTACCTTCTGCTCCCAGAAAACCTGATCGATATTGCAGGGTCCCTGACTCTCAAGTTCCGTTTTAAAAATCTTACTGCGGATCCTGAGACCATTTCACAGGGACCCAAGGGCATTAAAGCTACTACTGCCAAAAATTGTACCCCCTCTGATATAGAGACTCCAGGGTGCTGGATAGATGGGGTAAGAAGGTATACACTTCTGCAACTTTGGCCATTAGGGCTTTAAACTGCCAGTTTCATATGTTAAAGTATCAGCAGCATGTTATTGGATTGCTTAAACAGAAAATGATGATTCCTGATTGTGCTGAAAATAAGGATTTACAGGATTTACTGCATTCAGCTGAACAAGTTGGAAAACATACTTTGCAATGTGGTTTTGATTCACTAGAGGCATCTTGCAGGGCTGCTGTAACTGGGTATGTACTTAGAAGGCATGCTTGGCTTAAGGAGCAATCCTTGCCAGATCATGTTAAAGCAAAATTACTGGATGCCCCCTTAAACCAGAACTGCCTGTTTGGCAACAAGGCCGAAGAAGTTCTTAAAAAGATGGAGGAAAAAGCTAAATCTATGCAAACTGTTAAAGATTTCCTGCAAGTACAGCCTTCAAGATTTAGTAGGCATTGGCCCTCTAAGAATTGGTCCTTTCCTGTCTCTTCCAGGCTTTCTCAATCCAAACCCAGAACCAGCAGAACACTCGGGCTTTAGTCCCAAGGTATGCACAGGACTAAGCAGTGCGGGGCTCCCACTTCCAAAGCAGGGAGTAATAAATCTCCCCCCTATGGTAAACTGTCTCAATGACTTATTTTAAAAACTTCCAAGCACTTCTCAACTGACTGCCCCTTTGGGGGGAAAGATTGTTCTTCATGTGAAGAACTGGGAACTCATTACCCAGGACTACTGGGTTTTAAATAGTGTCCAAGGGATACAGATTTCACTTCCACATGTTACCAGCACCAAGTGGATGGCCAGATCTACCCCCAAATCAGTGGACAGAGGCCCAAAAGCAAGTACTTTCTCTCTTAAGCATGGGGGCTATTCAGTTGGTACCAGAAGAGGAAAAGGGACAAGGTTTCTACTCAAGACTTTTCTTGGTACCCAGAAAAGATGGTTCATAGTGTCCTGTCCTGGACCTGTCTACACTAAACACCTTTTTGGTGATTCCAAAATTCAAGATGCCTCTTCACCAGTTGCTCCCTATGCTAGGCAAAGACGCCTGGTTGGCAGCACTAGATTTAAAGGAAGCATACCTGCACATCCCAATCAAGGAATCTTGCAGAAGATACCTACGCTTCAAAGCAGGCTACACACACTATCAGTTCTCTGCACTGCTCTTTGGCTTATCTACTGCACCCAGGGTATCCACAAAGTGCCTAGCTCCAGTCATTGCATTTTGCAGGCAAATAAATATTCAAATATACCCATATCTGGACGGTTGTCTAATTCAGGCAGAAAGCCAGGACATACTTTTGAATCATCTGGCCTTTGTACAAAGGGTGCTAACTTGTCTGGGGTACACCATAAACGAAAAGAAATCACACCTGGTACCCTGTCAACAAATTATATTCTTGGGAGCAAGCTTGAATACAACTTCCCAGATGGCTTTCCTCACGCCAGAGAAACAAATTCATTTGAAAACCTACTTCAAACAAGTGGCCACAAAAACCCTGCTATCTGCAAGACAAATACTGCAAGCCTTGGAGTTCATGGCCTCCTGCATTCTTCTAATTCCATATGCAAGACTGCATATGAGGAAACTACAATGGTATCTAAAAAGCCTATGGTGTCAATATTCTCAGGATCTAGAAGCAATGATTCCTATCATACCTTGCCTACGCCTAGAGTTCCTTTGGTGGGCAGAGGCTTGCCACCAAAACAAGGGACTACCATTCACACCTGCAGCCCAAACCCTAGCAACAGACACATCAGACTATGCATGGGGGGCTCACCTGGCAGGGAAGTGCATTCAGGGCAAGTGCATCCAGGGCAAGTGGAACCCAAGTCAAATGCACCTGCATATCAATAAAAAAGAAATGTTAGCTGTACAGAATGCTCTGACAGCCTTCAAGGACCACATTCTTCCAGGACAATTAATGGTAAAGACGGACAACACCACTGTTATGTGGTACATAAACAAGTGGGGGGGGGGTATACATTCTTAGCCCCTCTGCAGACTAGCCATGGCATTGTGAAACACAGCCCTGAGCTACCAAGTGCATCTACAAGCTCAATTCCTGCCAGGAAAGCTAAATACACTGGCAGACAAACTAAGCAGAAACCTCATGGACCCACATGAGTGGAAATTGGAACCAAGGATTTTCAACATGTTGACATGCAAATGGGGGAGCAGAGATATAGACCTGTTTGCCTCCCCCAGAACTATCAGTTGGGCAAATTTTGCACAAGGACACCCCACAAACAAGCTTGGAAAGTGAATGCTTTGTCCTTCAGCTGGAAAAATCTATCAGTTTATGCCTTTTCTCCTCTGCCTCTCCTCTCCAAAGTACTACTAAAGATCAAACGAGACAAACCAAGGAAGATTTTGATTGCATCAGACTGGCCACGCCAACACTGGTACCCCCTCTTGCGCAGTGAGTCACTGTTGGCCCCATGGCACCTGCCTCAGACTCCTACCCTATTGTCTCAGCAGGAGAACCAGATTCTGCACCCTTAGCTTCAAACACTGAACTTAGCAGCCTGGCTAATTACCTAATCTCTCCTTTACCATCCCTCAGTAAACCAGTGAAGGATATCATTTTAGAGGCAAGGAGGCCTAGTACTAGAAAATCTTATGCTGAAAAATGGAAAAGATTCTGTGCCTGGAACCAATCTCAAGGGATGAGCACAGCAGTGCCCAATTTACCTCATATTTTACAATACTTAACTGAGATGCTTCACAAGGGCCTGTCTTTCTCCTCCAAGATTCATGCCTCGGCCATTTCAGCTCATTATAACACAGACCCTTCCCTCTTCTCTCACCCACTGCTCAAGCGGTTCCTCAGAGGGGCCAAAAATCTACGACCACCCAGGAGACCTCCAACTCCAGCCCGGGACCTTAACTTTTTATTGGAGAAACTCACTCTTCCTCCTTTCGAGCCAGCTGCTACTGCAGACTTAAAATTCCTTTCTTGGAAAACAGTTTTCCTTTTAGCAATCACTTCAGCAAGAAGGGTATCTGATTTACAGGCCCTCATGGCAGTGGAGCCTTTCATCATCTTTCATGCGGACAGAGTGTCCCTCAGGACCAATCCCTCCTTCATGCCTAAGGTGGTATCCAGTGTGGCCCTTAATCAGTCCATTCATTTGCCAACCTTCTTTCCTAATCCACAGAACAAAGGGGAACGGATACTGCACTCCTTAGATGTGCACAGACAGCTTAGATTCTACTTGGACAGGACTAAACCTCAAAGGAAATCTGACCAACTGCTGGTGGCATTTGCTACAGGGGCAGAAGGGAAGGCTATTTCAAAGCAAACCATTTCCAAATGGATAGGCCATTGCATTCATTTCTGGTATAAGCAGCATGGAAAACCTATCCCACAGGGGATCAGACCCCACTCCACCAGGGCTGCATCTACCTCTACAACCTTTCTCAGAGGTGTCCCTACCAGGGACATCCTAGAAGCTGCTACCTGGAGTTCTGTACATACTTTCACCAAGCATTATCATTTGCCAATTTTCTCTAAATCCAGAGCTGGCTTTGCCACTGCAGTCTTGCAGGACCTTATAGCTGGCCCTAATGCTATCTAAATTCCTCCTCCCTACCATAGCTTTGGGAATCTACCCAAATGTAATGACTGCAACAGTGAAACACGAAGAACATAGTACAGTTGTGTACACTTACCATAAATGTAGATGTTCAAGTGTATTCACTGTTGCTGTCCTGGTTACCCTCCCTCCAGCCCCCTTATTTCTTTTGGCTATACCTCTACTGTCCTTCACTATGCTCAAAAGCATTTTGGTGTATTTGCTTTTTTGGTGGAGGTATGACCTTGTATATCTATAGATTTAGTTGCTTCCCATTAGGGGGCGCCTGACATCTGGGGCAAGAAAAACTGATGTAATGGCATCTGCTGCATGTTTTATACCCCTGGCCACCTGACGTCACGGAAGAAGGGACAGCAACCGACACAGGACCCAAGACCTTGTTAATCAGGCCGACTGAGGGCTGGCTACTGCAAGCAGATAACCCAAATGTGATGACTGCAACTGTGAATACACTCGAACATCTACATTTATGGTAAGGTACACAACTGTACTTTCTTTGCCTTGGATAGGGCCTTTAACACTTGGTCAGTGGAGATGTGAGGTGCGGGACAAGTATCGGGGATGTTGAGTGGGCCTTTGTGGGGGGACAGGGGAGTGAAGTTTATGCTGAACCTATTTGCTAGCAGTTGGCAAAGTCAGCAGGATCAGTGTAAGTGATCTGTTAAGTATGAATTTGGAACAAACCTGGGCTTTGCCATGGAGGTTCATGACATAACTGAAGAAGGCTTTGTGGATGTCCTTCAAGGATGCATCTGCAGTCATAACAAATGGGTTGTCCTGTCGTCAGGCAGCCCTTCGGTCGGCCGGATTCCAAAGTCTGGGTCCGGCTTCGGCTGATGTCTCACTTCACCCGACGTCATCTCCGCTGGTCTTCGGGTATAAAGGCATCAGCCGACGCCATTTTCCTCAGTCTTTCTTGCCGCGTGGCGCCCGAAGCAGAAGCTGTTCGCAAGTGCCGGTCGGTCAGATCCAGAGATTACTACTACCGAATACTACTTCGAAGACTTCTAAAAAGCTAAGTACCCCGTTGGGGACTCTTTCTTGCCTCAGCCGATGTCAGAAAAAGTAAATAACTGTTTAACTTGTGGGAAACAAATACCTCATAAGGATTTCCACTCTTACTGCCTACCTTGTTTAGGCCCAGACCACGACGTAGCAGCCTGTTTAGCCTGTGCTTCCTTCAACCGACGAACGCTTAGGCGTCGGTCGGAGTTTGCTGAACAGTTTATCGGCTCAGATTTCGCGTACATTATGCCGTCGGATCCTCCGACTACCCAAATTGTTAAAAAATGCAAAGAAAAAGACCTACACTCGCGGTCCGCGGTTTCGGCCGAAACCACGGTTAAGCAAACCGCGAGTGTCTCGGTTTCGGCCGAAACCGAGAAAACTGGTCAATCTTCAGCCGAATCCATGACTACTACTGAGGCTCCTGCTACCTTAGTTGAATCGGCCTCTGAAGTTTTGCCTACTACTGTGGTTCCTAGTGAATTATCAGACACCATCCCTTTGGATGTCTCTACCCCAGCACGTGGTGCTGCTAGGTCTCCTGCAGCCATGTCTATAAAGGCCTTTGCCAGGGCTAAAGCAGCCAAAACTGTTAAATCAGTGCCTGTTAAAGCCCCCTCACACAGGTCCACTTCTAGTTCACAAATGCTTACTCTGGCAGAGGATTTATTCTCCTTAATTAGGGGATCCCAATCTCACCCAGACAGGGCCTCTCAGCCTCCAGAAAAGAGACCTAGAGCAGAGCCCCCCCGAGCCAGTGTCCTCTGATGATTCTTCGGATGACTCAGACATTACAGATCAGCCAGAGGCTCCTTTTTCTACTTATGAAGATTCCGATGCTGAAGAATCCATCCCATCTGCCTCTCCACCAGAGGAATTTTCCTTTGGGGAAACCTTACATGCCATGAGAGAACAATTCCAATGGCAGGGACAAGATTTCTCAGATTCAAGAAAAAGGCTTAGGACCTTTCTGCACTTACCACAACATAGGCCCTTAGCTATACCTCCAGTTCTGCCTGTTGTGGATGATGCATTTAATGATGTTTGCACTGCTCCTGATACTTTACCTCCAGCCCCTGCCAAACCAGATAGATTTTACAGGGTGCCAGACACTCATCACCACCTATACAAGGCCCCACTTGCAGATCCTGAGACTATAAACCAGGGGCCTAAGGCAGTAGCTTCGACCTCAGCAAAAAAAAAAACCCTCTCCCTTCTGAAAGGGAATCCAGGTCCTTAGAGAGATGGGGTAAAAAAGTTTACACCTCTGCTACTCTCTCAGCTAGAGCTTTAAACTGTCAGTTTCACATGATCCAATACCAAGAGTTTATGCTTGATCAGTTAACAAAGAAGCTGTCCTCTGATGAATCCTTAGATAAGAAATATGTTTTAGAAATGGTGAATAACATTCAGCAGGTTAGTAACCATTCTATAAAATGTGGCTATGATGCACTGGAGGCTTCATTTAGATCAGCCATGACTGGCACCGTGATAAGAAGGCATGCATGGTTGAAAGAACAGGTCTTGCCGGATCATGTTAAAGCAAAGCTGTTAGATGCTCCTATGGATAAGGCCAGTCTATTTGGTACCCCTGCTCAGCAAGTAATGAAGAAAATGGAAGAGAAGGCAAAATCTGTACAAACAGTTAAGGATTTCTTACAGGTTCAGCCCCCAAGGTTTAGCAGGAACTGGCCTGCCAAAATTGGTCCTTTCCAGACTCCTCAAAATCTCAGAGGCAGGAATAGACGCTCTAGAGGCAGAAATCAATCCAGAGGAGGTGCCTATAGAGGACGCCAGTGGCAAGGCAATAACCAGCGAGGCACAGACACAACCACTGCCACTGCAACTGGACAATCACAGTGACTTGGCTCTGACTCCGCCTACCAGGGAGCAAATAGCAGCACCTTTAGGCGGAAAGTTAGCCTTATTTTGAAAAATTGGCACTATATCACAAAAGACAAGTGGATTTTGCAGACCATAGACCAAGGCTACAGGTTCCACTTCCACACGTTACCAGTAAAAGAGGAATGCCAAACCTACCTCCAAATCAAAAACAGAAGCTCTAAAGCAGATAGCTCAATTAACAAAGATGAGAGCTGTGGAAAGAGTACCAATAACACAACAGGGCAAAGGATTCTACTCCAGACTCTTCCTAGTACCAAGAAAAGAGAAAAGTTGGAGACCTATTCTCGACCTGTCCGTCTTAAACACATACATCATTGTCCCAAAATTCAAAATGCTGACCCTACAGCAACTTCTTCCCATGCTGGGCAAGGAGTGTTGGCTGGTAACTCTAGATCTCAAGGAGGCATACCTGCACGTCCCCATACGACCAAATTGCAGAAGATACCTCAGATTTCTTGCAGGATCAGAGCACTATCAATTCTCAGCATTGCCCTTTGGCTTATCTACTGCGCCCAGAGTATTCACAAAATGCCTGGCATCAGTAATCGCTCATTGCAGGCTACAGGGAATCCAAATTTATCCATACCTGGACGACTGCCTGTTACAAGCGGACAACAAAAGCAAGCTGACAACAGATTTACAAAGAGTCATTTGCTTACTACAAGCCCTGGGATACACAGTCAATTTAAAAAAGTCAAGACTGATACCATTCCAGACAAGAACATTCTTGGGTGCTGAATTGGACACAGTAAAACAAATGGCATTCCTAACTGCAGAAAAACAAGAACAACTTCCTCTTTACTTCTTGGCATTAACAAAGCAGAACAAACTAACAGCAAGAAAAGTACTGCAGGCCTTGGGCTTCATGGCATCATGCATAATCCTGGTCCCCCATGCCAGACTGCATATGAGAAAGCTACAGTGGTACCTAAAGAATTTATGGTCTCAACACAGGCACAGCTTAGAAACCGAAATCCCACTAATCCCATGCCTGAAACAAGAGTTCCTATGGTGGGCTCAAGCATGCCAGTCAAACCCAGGCTTGCCCTTCCACAACTTTCAAGCAAACCAAACCATCACAATGGACGCCTCAGACCTAGGCTGAGGCGCACATGTTGGACAAGTGCATACAAGGATTGTGGACTCCAGACCAGCTGCACCTACACATAAACCAAAAGAAATGCTGGCAGTAAAACTAGCAATCCAGAAATTCAGACCATTCCTCAAAGAAGGCCATTTAATGATAAGGACAGACAACACCACAGTCATGTGGTACATCAACAAACAGGGAGGCACTCATTCATACCCCCTATGCAGAATGACTCTGGACCTTTGGAATATGGCTCTGAGCTACAACATCCAGTTACAGGCAATTTTTGTACCGGGAAAAGAAAACACCCTAGCAGACATGTTAAGCAGAACCACTTCGGATGCTCACGAATGGATGCTACACCGGACCTCTTCAAGACCATCACAAAGAAATGGGGAATGCCACAAATAGACCTATTCGCATCCCCACTCAATCACCAACTCAAAAAATTCTGCACAAGGGCATGCCACCCACTTGCATGGAAGGTGGACTCTCTATCCTTCAGTTGGAAAGGCCTGACAGCATATGCATTTCCACCTCTTCCTTTGATGCACAAGGTACTACTGAAAATCAAAGAGGAACGTCCAAGGATAATTCTGATAGCTCGAATTGGCCAAGACAACACTGGTATCCTTTGCTGAGGAGCATGTCTCAGGGAGAATGTGGTCAATACCCTGATGCCTTTGATGTTAACTCAGAACAACTACAACATCATGCACCCAAACCTAAAAACCTTGCAACTGACTGCCTGGAACATCACATAACAGCAACTAACCCAGACTTATCCCAAAGGGTTAAAGACATTATCCTTGAAGCCCGCAGACCTTCAACAAGAAGGAACTATGCAGGAAAATGGAAAAGGTTTGTCATTTGGAGTACTGAAAGAGGAAAAGATGTGTCGAACATAGACATTGCTAACATCCTGGAGTACTTGGCAGAGCTTCTACATACAGGCCTGTCCTATTCCTCCATCAAGATACATGCATCAGCTATTTCTGCAGAATACAGCTTCGATCCACCTGTCTTTTCGCATCCTCTACTCAGGCAATTCCTCAGAGGGATCAAGAATGTAAAACCTCCTAGGAAACCACCATTACCAGCATGGGACTTGAATTTTGTGCTAGAAAAATTGACACTCCCTCCATTTGAACCAGCAGCAACAGCAGATCTTCAACACCTATCATGGAAAACTGCTTTCCTACTGGCAATTACTTCAGCAAGGAGGGTTTCGGAACTACAGGCCTTAATGGCAGTACAACCCTTCCTAATCTTCCATCAAGATAGTGTCCATGAGAACTAATCCTACATTTATGCCTAAGGTGGTATCCAGAGTGCCTTTAAACCAGGCAATCCACCTACCTACCTTCTTTCCCAATCCACAGAACCCTCATTCTACAAGGGCTACAGCCACTACCACAGCTTTCTTACGAGGAGTGGCAACCAAGGACATCATTGAGGCGGCTACTTGGACCTCCGTGCATACATTTGCCAAGCATTATAATTTACCTCTATACTCTAGATCCCGAGCAGGGTTTGCAACTGCTGTATTGCAAGGGATCCTAACTACACCATAATTCTTCTTCCTCCTCCCCTAGTTTGGCTATGGTATTCTACCCATTTGTTATGACTGCAGATGCATCCTTGAAGGACATAGTACAGTTTTGTACCTACCATAAATGTAGATGTCCGAACAGGATAGCATCTGCAGTCAGGATTACCCACCCTCCTTCCCCCCTGTGGTACTCCTAGGGTATTTACCCTCCTAATAGCTAGCTGGGGGGGGGGGGAGTCTCTTATGGTGTATTTGTTTGTATATATGTACATACATGCTTATTTTTTGTATTTGCCTTCTACTATTTTGGAAACATTGGCATTTCTCCAAAATTTAGCTTTCCTAGAGGGCAACTGGCATCTGGGGCAAGAAACACTGAGGAAAATGGCGTTGGCTGATGCCTTTATACCCGAAGACCAGCGGAGATGACGTCTGGTGAAGTGCGACATCAGCCGAAGCCGGACCCAGACTTTGGAATCCGGCCGACCGAAGGGCTGCCTGACGACAGGACAACCCATTTGTTATGACTGCAGATGCTATCCTGTTCGGACATCTACATTTATGGTAGGTACAAAACTGTACTTTTCCGTGGTTTCCCTTGTTTTGGAGGCTAGTTTCGATTCATAATGGCTTTGGAGGTTTTCACTAGTGATCTAATCTGCTTGTTGAGGCTAAAGAGGGAGTTTTTCCAATTTGGAATTTGTTCCTTTTTACCCGTGGACAACAGTTTCTTTCTTTTGTTTGCAAAGCCTGTTGATAGAGGATGCCCACCAGACAGGTTTGTTTTTCCTTGAGGCGCAGGTTTCAGTTCTGTTGGGTACGGCAGAGTCCATGCAGTTGTGCAGGTGCTTGTATACTGCACTGGCATACTGTTCAGCATAGTTGTCTGCACCCTCTGAGAGGGGGCAGTGGTGTGATGCTACTGATACCTTCCCTTAGGAGGTTGTAGTCAGCTTTTGAGAAGATTTTTAGCTTGGCTACAGCTGGGAGTGGGATGGTATAGAAACATCGAATGAGGCAGACCAATTCATAGGTTGGTACTAGTCTGTCAGCCCTAGGGCCTATACAAGCTTAGCCATAACAATTCCCCTGGCTGTTTCTTCCCACAATATTTACTTCCCTGGACCCCTGTCTAGCAGGGCGACTGACGTGATCCCCGGGGTGAATTTCCTGTCTCCCATCCAATCTTCAAGGTTCCTTTTGAAAAGGGCCAAAGAGGCTCTCTGCTTGCCATGTATGGGCAGTCTGTTCCAGAGTCTGGGGAGTCTCTGGGTCAGGAACCTATCCCTCCAGCATGTTTTGCTCATTGTGATGACAAGGTTAGATCCTAGGAGTGTGGCTCTGAGGGATTGCGATTTCTTGTGTAGCATGTTCAACAGCTCTGGGTTTGACATGGCCTTGTATGTTAAGCAGAGATCGCCTCTGAGTAGACAATATGCGACAGAGTATAGCTGGAGCTTTTTTTTTTTAGACTGTCAGCATAGGGCATCTTCTTTAGACCGGTGATTCTTTTAGTGAGGTATTTCTGCTGCCTTTCCAGTAGTTGCAGATGTCTTGAGAGATACATACCAAATGGGGCATTGTATTCTATAATGGGTCTAATGAGGGATGAGTAGAGTAGGACAGTGACCTCCTTTTTTCTGGATGAAAAGCCCTTAGTGATGAAGTGTGCCACATAGAAGGATTTCCTGACTGTTGTGGCGATGTGGTTATCGAAGGTGAGACCACTGTCCACCTGTGTCCCTAAGTCTCTTACTGCACTTTCGGTGTTTAGTGTACTGCCACTGATGTGGTAATTTACGGCTGCATGTTTTTTTCCCAAAGGGAATAACTATACATTTCTTGGCATTGAGCTTGAGCCCATGGCTCTGGCACCAAGCATCTGCTTCTGTAAAGCCCTTTTGTAAAATGTCCAGATCATTTGGGGATTCAATAATGGCTCCCAATTTGCAGTCATCTGCGAACCTTGTTAGCCAGAGTCCCTTAGTGTTGTCCTGTACTTCAGGGAAGTAGATGCCAAACAAGAGTGGTCCCAGGACTGAACCCTTAGGTACTCCACTTGTCACTTGCCTGGAAGTGGATTTGGAGTCTGCTACTTTTACAGTGTGGGTTCGGTCAGTAAGCCAGTTGGCAACCCATCGAGTGACGTAGGGATTAATACCCAGCTTAGTAAGTTTATCTATGATTCCAGAGTGGGAGATGGTGTCGAAGACCTTGGCGAGGTCCAGATAGGCTGTGTGGACCGGCTTACCCTCGTCCACAGCTCTGGAGACTGATTCAAAGAAGTCAGTCAGGTTCAGGAGACAAGATCAGCCCTTCAGGAACCCAAACTGGGTGGGGTCCAGTGTTTGATGGTTGCCAATGTCTTTGTTTATAAGTTACATGATAATACGTTCCATGTCCTTGCAGATCAGGCTCGTTAGACTGATGGGGCAGTAGTTTGCAGGATCCAAGGTGTTCTGATCTCACCAGGAAAGAATGTACTATGGGAATGGTGCAGCAGTTGTTCATGTTAGTGAGAGTGAAGTCCAGAATGTTACCTCCCCTTGTGGGGGTTGAAATGAGCTGGTCTAGTGTGTTTAGAACTGATGAAGTCAAGGAATCGTTGGGTGAGTGCATTAGTGGATGAATAGTTCACCCAGTCTTTGGTGGGGTAGTTTAAGTCACCAAGGATCAGGGTGTTGGGGGGGGGGGTAGCTTAATGGAGTGAAGTAGGTGCAAGTAGGAGGAGTGGGTGTCCTGAGTTATGGTGGTGGTCTTATAGGATCATAGGAGGTTACTAGGGTATTGGTCCTCCTATGATACTATAAGACCACCACCATAACTGTGTGGGATCAAGTGTTTGGAGGATGCCAATGTCCTTGTTAAAGGAAAACTCCACCCTAGAACTAAAAAAAAAATGTTATTTTCAGTCTCTCTGTTTCCAGACCTATTTTAACACCTCAAAATCACGCCACGTGCTTTATTTTTAATTTTAGCCCGTTTACCATAACGTGGCTACCGATGGGGCTTGATACATCAACGTGGTCATCTTCTCCTACAGCCCTTTCTCTTTCACATAAAGTATTTCAAGTCTCCTTTCTATGACTCATGCCAGACATAAGGAAGTAACTGTGAAATCCCATGCCATTGACATGTAATGAGAAATCTGTGTCTCACTTGTCAGTTTGTATTCCTTTTGTAAGAGGCCAACTTCCTTTCTGTTGCAAATCACCCTCATTTGTTTAGCTCACAGCTTTCTTTAAGTTTATACTATAATCTGAATTTATCTAGTGGCAGCCAGAGTTGTAGCTAAACTGGATGCCTTTGTCCTAGGTGTTCTTTTGTAGTCCAAGATGAATTGACACTCCCCTCCTCCCATACTACTGTAGAGGTGTTAAAACTGGTCACTGCAACTGACAGCTCAGAACTGAAAGGAAGGAGTGCCATTTGAAATGTCTTCCCTCTGCCTTTAGCAAGATTTAATTGTTTTGGCAGCAACAGACATATTTAAACAAATTCACTTTAATTTTTGCAAGCAAGTTTCTGCTAATTGTTGATTTCATTGTGTTTTACTACTATTGTTTTTTGATTTATCCCTATTTCTGCAAAACATTATTAATTTATTTTTGCTTTCCAATCATTTTCAGCAACAGCAGTCTTGTGGTATGCTGTTTCTGTAATTTCCTGCCGTTCGCATAATCTCCACACTTTTAAATGACAGCACAACAGTAGTTTGCAAACCTGTGTCTATGATACTGGCACAGTAAAGGAGTGTACTGAAAACTGACTTATTCTACAGCCCCTCCAGTGAAGTTTGTTTTAGTGGGGGTGGTAGGGCCTACTGTATGTTTTGGGAAAGTAAGTATCACTTGCATTATGCAGATAACTTCAGCATTTTATGAGCTTAATATGATATTCTCTAATTCAGCTGAAACTATTTAGCAATCCTCTATTCTTTTAACTGAATTAGTAAATTCTTTGAGGCATACCCTGTATTTGTGCATATTTCCAATCTTACTGTTAAACTGCTCATATATTGAGTTGTTAATTTGCAGCCGACAGAACTCAGACAAGAACAGTTCTTTAGTTTCATATTACAGCTTTTGACATGGTCTCTCCACAACTAAGAAAGAAATGTGTGCAGTTTGCACAAAACACTGGTTAGAAGGGTTTACACCCTTCTGTAAAGTAAGGATTGCAGCATCCACTTTGAAGTTGTGCTAACTACACTTGTCAAGTCAGGCAGTAAGTGCACAGGACTGAACTGCTACTGTCAGGGTCATGAGTACAGACTGACAATTTTGCCTCCATATTTTTCCTGTTGACCTGATTAGAAGTCACTGTACCAGGCCTTGGTGTGTGGCCCTTGGGAATAATGCACATCTTACTGCAAGTTAAACTAAATATTGTAGCCAGAGATCCAAGACTTCATAGCACGCTCCTCATTGTGGAAAATGTGTGTGGGCCCTACAAATTACTTAAGAATACCAAAAATACATGTATTGCATCACACAGACCCCTTTACCATCAGCTTTGAGAGCTTCATAATGTAACGCTGTCTCACACTGTGCATCAGACATTAGTACATGGTCACACAACTTAGTGTGTCAAGGGTACCAGCCATCATCATCTGCACGGGTGACAGGGAGCACACTACACAATGGCTTGGACTATAAATACTGTTAGGAGGGCATAACTGCTACACAGGATTTTGAACAGTGTGATTGATGTGTGCCATGTGACCACACACTTGCTATTCAGGCTCATGTCTAGCAACGAATGGCTTCTTATAGATTGTTCAAGTGTCAATGGAAATTGGTTCTTGCTATTTACATATGCTACATATGTTTTTTGTTCTTACAATAGATACTTCGTAGATGCATGCCATAGGTTCATAGGTTCATACTAGGCTATCTGCCCTAGGGCATTTATAAGCCTAGCCAGAATGTGTTTGACTTTCGCCACCCATTTTAAATTTATTTTGCTATGCCTTTTTTCGAGGTTAGTATACTGTGCCTCTGTCTAACAGTGACACAGAAGTGATACCCGGGGTAAACCTACGATCTCCCATCCACTCATCAAGATTCCTCTTGAAGAGAGTCAATGAGGGACTCTGCCTAACCTGGACTTGGATTTTATTCCAGAGTGAAGGGAGCCTCTGGGTTATGAATCTGTCCCTCCAGCATGTCCTATTTATTTCATTGCTGAGGTTCAAGTCTCTCGAGTGCGTAGCTCGATGGGATTTGGATTTTCTGAGGTGCAGCATGTCCATTAATTCCGGGTTGGACATGGCTTTATACGTCAGTCACAGATCGCCTCTGAACAGGCGGTATGCCACTGAGTAGAGCTGGAGTTTCTTTAACTGGGCAGCATATGGCATCTGTTTGAGCCCTTTGATCCTCTTGGTGAGGTACTTTTGGGGTCTTTCCAATTGCTGCAGGTGTCTGGTAAGGTACATCCCAAAAGGGGCATTGTACTCAATTATGGGCCTGATGAGGGATGAGTAAAGAGGCACGATGACCTCCCCTGATCTAGATGTGAATCCCTTCATGATTAGGTGGGCTGTATAAAATGTTTTTCTAACCACTTTGGCCACATGGTTGTCAAATGAGAGATTGCTATCAACTTGGGTCCCCAGGTCCCTAATTACTTCTTCTGTACTTAATGGATTACCGCCTATGTGGTAATTTGTGGGCACTTTGTTTTTACCAAAGGGGGTGACTATACACTTTTTGGCATTTAGCTTG
The DNA here is from genome assembly GCF_019279795.1 of Protopterus annectens. Taxonomy (NCBI): domain Eukaryota; kingdom Metazoa; phylum Chordata; order Ceratodontiformes; family Protopteridae; genus Protopterus; species Protopterus annectens. The sequence goes on along the minus strand of NC_056750.1, from coordinate 841,759,870 downwards.
AGGCCATGGCTCTGGCACCGTTTGTCTGTTTCTATGAGGCCCTTTTGGAGGATGCTTGTGTCGGCTGGAGAGTCGATTATGGCACCCAGTTTGCAGTCATCTGCGAACTTGGTCAGCCACAATCCTTCCGTGTTGGCCTGTACCTCCGAGAAATATATACCGAACAAGAGAGGTCCCAGGACTGAGCCTTGTGGGGACACCACTTGTAACTGGTTTGGAGTCTGACATGGCTCCAGCAATTCTAACCATGTGGGTTCTGTCCTTGAGCCAGTTTGCAATCCATCTAGTGACATAGGGGTTTATATTTAAGCTGGTGAGCTTATCTATAATGCCCAAGTGGGGTATTGTATCAAAGGCTTTTGTGAGGTCCAGGTAGGCTGTGTGGACCACCTTTCCCTCGTCAATGGCCTTGGTGACTGTTTCAAAGAAATCAACCAGGTTTAAGAGGCGCAGGATCTGCCCTTAACAAAGCCGAACTGGGTAGGATCCAGTGTCTGTAGGTCCCCAATATCTTTATTTATGAGGTCCATGATGATCCTTTCCATAGCTTTGCAGACCAAGCTAGTCAGGCTTGTGGGGCGATAGTTTCCAGGATCCGTGGAGGCACCACCTTTATGGAGAAGGACCACTGTTGCTGTACGCCACTCTTTGGGCACATATCCTGTAGTAAGGCTGAGATTGAACAGTAGTTTTATGTTTGGGTTTAGCTCTTCTTGGAGTTCATGTAGGACGCAGCCCGGGACACCGTCTGGTCCCATTGATGCTGTGTTTTTTGCTTTGGAGAAGGCGGCTCTTACCTGAGCATCTGAGATGTCAGGGGGGCAGCACTCTGCTGGGATAGATATTTGCCCTTTTGATGGGGAGGGGGGGAGAAGTTTGCGCTGAACCTGTCAGCTAGGATGTTGGCAATGTCTGTGGGTTCGGTGTATTTTTTGTCATTTTGGACTAATTCTGAGCATATCTGGGAACTACCACCCAGGTTCCTAACATAACTAAAGAAAGCCTTGTGATTATCCTTGGTGTCCTGTGCAATTTTTCTCTCAAAGCTGGCCTTAGATAATTTTATGAGTGCCCGTAGTTTTTTGCTAATACTGATCAGTGATGCCTTCCCTTTTTGGGATTTTGCTCTGTCATTTAGTAGCTTCCTCCTTCTGTTGTATAGTTTGTTTATGGCTGGGGTTCACCAGACAGGACGTCTGCCTTTGGAGGATTGGGTGTTGGTTTTATTTGGGATCGCATGATCCATGCATTCCTGAAGGTGTTCATAGAATGCGTTTATAAAGGATTCTGTGGTCTGGGCCATATTTTCCACAGGCCCGGGGGGCTTTGAAGGATTCCACCTCGGTTTTGAGGAGTGTGAAATTTGCTTTAGAGAAGTTTTTCACTGTGGTTTTCTGGGCAGGCGGTGGGGTCGGGATGTGAATATCCAGTGAGATTAGTTTATGGTCTGATCTTACCAGAGAGGGCTACACTTCTGGTCTGGAGCATAGAGTCCCCATGTTGGTGATGATCAGGTCCAGTATGTTTTCCCCTCTTGTGGGAGTGGTAACAAGTTGTTCCATAGCATTTGAGTTTATAAATTCTAGGAACCTTTGGGCTAGGGTGTTGGAGCTAGAGTAATGCTCCCAGTCTATGTTTGGGTAGTTGAAGTCGCCCAATGTAATGGTGTTTGGAGAGACCTTCATATTTTCCAGTGTTCTTAGGAAGGCCGAGTGGGGTTCCTGGGTTTGGGAGGGTGGTCTGTAGCAGGCTATAAACTGGAAGGCAGTTTTACCCACTGTTAGTTGCACATGGATAGTCTCTGATGCTTCGTGCTTTGCCACCAACCTGGAGGTGTGGGTATCTTTGATGAATATCGATACTCCCCCCTCCTTTTGTGGTTCGGTCCAAGTTTTGGGGCCGAAAAGCATGGTATGAGGTATAACCTGGTAGTGCCGGGGTGCTCTCGGGAGCCCTGAACCAGGTTTCTGTTACTGCACAGATATCGATGTTCTCCATGCTAAAGAGAGTTTTGAGTGTGTGCATCTTGAGGTCTAGACTTCTGGCGTTGAGTAGCATTACTCTTAGTTTCTTATCCCTTGTGATACCTATGGAGGTGGGTTTGTCTTTTGAGCCTTGCCTAAAAAAAGGCACCATGGGGGTAGCAGGAGCCTTTGCCAGTATCCGAAAGCCCAGGGGTGACAGGTGCAAGCCATCCCTAGCGAAGCATTGTGGCTTGTCGAGCATATCATCCCAAGCTGACAGGCACTGGATCCCCTTTGAATGACACCAGTACTTAAGCCAGTTGTTGAAATTGATCATCTTGTTTTCATATTGTGGCATCATTCTTGGTGAGGGTAAGATGCTACTCAAGGTCAGGGTCATACCGGCCTGGGCTACATGCTCAGAGAGCTCCTCTATGTCTCTTTTCATGTAGTCCAGGGAGGTACGTCTCAGGTCATTCACACCAGCATGGACAATGATGGAGTCATATTTGTACTTGCCTTGGAGTGACCTGAGTGCTTGTGTTGTGGCGGATCCTAGCGCCCGACAGGCTGCTCACCGTGACCCTGTCCTTGTTCAGCCTGATGAGCGGGACGTCAGTGTGCCTGACGATAGAGTCACCTATTACAAGTGTATCAGGTGTGTTGTTTAGTCTTAAGGTCTGTGACTGTTCGGCACACTGGCTTTGTGAGATGTGTTGCACGTGTTTTGTTTTGGGGTAGCGGTTGTTTGCAGAGTTTGATTCTTTTATTTACCTCTGTCTGTGGCCTCATGAAATTCAGGGCCCAGTTGCAACTAACACAGTCTAAAATGGAAAATAATTTTCTTGGGTGGCGAAAGCCAAGGTACATTTTTGGCAAGTTTTAATTAGGCCCTAGGGCCAATAGCCTAGTACTTACCTATAAATAGTAAAGCCTTGCAAGTAAAAATAACTATGTGACTACATATATGAAATTGGCCTGTACACAGTAAAAGTAATAATTCCACTGTGCTTGAGCAGCAGTCGACATATCCCATGGGTGTGCCTCCATCAAGTGTACCAAATTTTGGTTACAAGATTTTCAATTTAATTTTTTTGTTACAATTAGTGGGTGCACCCATCACTGCATTTTCCTTCCCGTATCAAGTCAACAGACCATTACCATTGCATTTTACTTCCCTTACCACATCCAAAAACTTAGTGGCACACCCATCATCTGTTCAGGTCACCAGACAATGACCATTGCAAGTGTTAAGTGATTCAATTCCACCAGTCTAAAATTAAATCAACTTACTGCCACTGAAGCCTCCAATTCCATTTTCTTTGAAAGTGCATCATGCAACAGGCACTTTCACCGACCATACCTGGCATGAGTCACATTCTCAATGTCCGTCATCCATTGCTACAGCATGCCTCCGCAGTGTTCCTGTCCAGCAATGTGCAGCATGCTGAGACCTGTTCTACCTGGTATTCCTGAATGAGGTGATCACTATAACCACTTTGAATATGGTAACCTTGAATCAGTGTGTTTTATTACTGGTGACTTTTAATTTAACACTGTTTATGTACACAATACATTATAATGTTAACTTATTTTGCATGCCTATTTCCTTATGAGGAACAGCTGTCTGGTGACATGTTTTCTTTTTTTAAATTTCCAGACCACCTACTCGTCTCCATATTTTTTTAATTACATCAAAACAGTAATTTGCCCTAAAAGAATGTGCTGAAATCTCGCTCTATTCTACAGTCCATGCAGTGAGCATTTTATTTTTGGAGGGGGGGGGGGGTTGCTTACTAAATATTCTCAGAAAATAAGTAGCACTTGCATTACACATATAAGTACTGCATTTTTTGCAGTTACTATGATGTTCTCAAAATCAAAAGCAAACTATTAAACAATTCACTAGTCCCTGGCCTGCATCAGAAATTTTTCTTTGAGCCACTCCTGTCTTTCTGCATATTTTCAATTCTAATGTTAAACTGCTCATCGATCGAGTTGCTAATGTGCAGCAGAGATGCTACTCAGCCAGAGTCCTTCATCTTTTGACATTACAATTTATGCTACTGTCTCTCCAAAAACTAAGAAAAAAATTGTGTGCAGGAAACACAGCTTAGGAGGCTTGCAACCTTTAGTGAATTGAGGAATGCAGCTTCCAATTCCATTTGTACTAACTGAACTTGTCAGGTCAGGCAGTAATGCACCAGACTGCAGTGCTATTTACAGTGTCATGAGTACAGACTGTCTACCTTTGTACAAGTCACTGTACCAGGCCGCGCTGTGTAGCCTTTTGGAATATTGCACATCTTACTCAAAGTTCTCCTGAATACTGCAGGCAGAGATCCACACACATACGTCATAGCACTGTGCTCTTTGTGTAAATGTGTGTAGACCATACACAATTTTTGGATACCAAAAAAAAGCATCACATTACACATACCCCTTTGCCATCAACTTTGTAACAGCTGTGTAATGTAATTCTCTCGCACCGTGCATCAGACATCAGTACATGGTGACACAAGTTAAAATGTGTCACGGGAACCCAGCAATCATCATCTGCACAGGTGACAGGGAGCACACTACACAACGGCTTGGACTATAAACACTGTTAGGAGGGCGTAAGTGCTACACAGGATGTTGAACAGTGTGATGCCTGCCGAATGTGATCACCCACTTGCTATTCAGGGTCATGGCTAATAATGGTAATTGCCAGTAACAGAAATAATTTAAGAGTTGTACACATCTGTCTTTCCATTGTAGGTGTTGCTGTGTTTTTGGAGGGATTACAAATAAATCAGTATGGCACCACAAGGAAGCCACAGTTATGCCCTCCTAACAGTATTTATAGTCCAAGCCATTGTGTAGTGTGCTCCCTGTCACCTGTGCAGATGATGATTGCTGGTACCCTTGACACACTAAGTTGTGTGACCATGTACTAATGTCTGATGCACAGTGTGAGACAGCGTTACATTATGAAGCTCTCAAAGCTGATGGTAAAGGGGTCTGTGGATAAATGCGGACAGATGCTGGGTTTGAATATTTATATTCCCCAGGCGAAATCAAACATGTTGTTGTCGCAGGTAAGTTCATGTTTATAGACATGGATGTCCCAACTCACCAGATTGAACAAAAAGGCCACGCTCAGCTGTCTGCACACTCCCAGGATCTAGCACATCACACACGTACTCAAGTGTCCCAACAGCAGGCACTGTTAAACGACTGCATCCTACTTCAGGCTGGGGTGTGTGACATCGCTGTCATGGAATACAGGAATAGAGACACTACTGCCTTCTCTGCTTACGTCCCATTACATAGGTGTGTATCTACCATTACCTAGGATAACTAGTCAGCATAGACAGAAAAAGTGCTTGCTTCTACATTTATTTCTGTTTTGTGGGTCATTGTATGTCTATTCAGTGCCTGTCGCCCATGGTTGATATGGTGGATAACACCAAGACTTTTCCAGACATGCTATCCACCGATTCCCTCTTGGCTTTACACTGCAGCTGAGGACAGTGGCATCCCACATTAGGATTCCGTGCAGGTACTTCAGTTGCGATTAAATGTTGTTAGGAAACCTATTCCAGTCAATGCCAGCTACAGCACACCCTCTATAACTCAAGACTTCCACTCTCTGTTTGGATCTTCTCGAGTCTATCAAGATACATCCAAACACCATGGTTTTGGGCAACTTTAGCTACCCGTCCATTGACCTGTGTAAATTACATGTGCTCTGACTCGCTTGCCCACAGGTTCCTTGACCTTGTAAACTGCAGTGCCCGGGATCTGGATGGTTAACACCTCCACAAGGCCTGGCAACATCCTGAATGTTGTGCTTACCAATATGGGGGGAGGGGAGTACTGTAGTGCACCCACTCTGAGGTCTTATCTAGTGAGAAGTGAACCCAAAACAGTATATTTTGCTGTAAGTAGCAGACCATGCCCTACCCATCAAAAACTAACAAACTTCTCCAAAACAGACCATTACTTTTTACAGGGGAGGGGAGGGGAGGGGGGGCATCTGTACTGCACCCCCCACCTCAGATGGAACCAGCGAGTAGGACAAGTTACACATCAAACCTTCATGCAAGCGCCTGTGTAACTGCATTGAAGTGGCTGTACCTGATGGGGCCAAAACAAGCTCCTACGGAAGAGCAAACCTGCCTGGTGGACAACCGCCATTAATAGGCTTTACAATAAGAGGAAGAATTTGCTGTCTAACAGTAAGCAGAAGCAAGCCATAAACTGGAAACCCTCCTTCCTCAGCTTATACAAGCAAATGAGATGTCTTTTAAAGTCTTTCGAAGAAAACTACGAGTGCAGATTAGCTGCCTCAGCTAAGGACAACACTAAGGCATTCTTTAGTTGCATCCTTAACCTAAAAGGAAAGTCCCACATTTGTGCCAAAATTATAGTTAATGATACCACATGTACTGAACCTGTGGAGATTGTTAACCTGTTAGCCGACAGGTGTTGGGAAAACTTCACTCCCCTGTCCCCACCACAAGTACCCATGACCTCCCCACCGACTGTCCTGTACCTTGTATCTGTAAAGAGCAGGTCATACACACTCTCTCCAAGGGAAAAATCAAACTGTATGTGGGACCCAACAGCATCCACAGTTGTCCTGCATGATCTCAAGCAAGAATTAGCAACAACACTGGTTACTCTTTTCAAGTATATTCTTATCACTGGCTTCATACCAACTAAATGGAAAACGGCCACTGTTATGGCCTTGCACAAAGGGTAAACTACGTAGGTAAATGAGCGCCTAACCTACATACACGGTAGCTATATAGGTAAACCAGTGCTGACCCTTAACCATCCCATTAGAGTAATATGATCCCATGTTGACACACTCCTTTTCTTGGAATTTGGAATTTCTCAATTTGTCTTCACTAATGGCAGGGAAGCCATATAACAAACTGCACTACTCAGAATTGATCTAATGTTATCATGACATACTTACCAAAACAACTTTTTATTCTTTCAGCACTCCAACAACACAAGATGCACATTCATCACAGTGGTTGCAATTACAAAAGTACCGCTGTACAGTTTACAAAAATACATTTAGTTGCTCTCCAAGCAACATTTAATCTACTTTTCAGTTATTGCCTGTTTAACTTAATCGACTCGGTCAGTTCCTTGCATATCATGTACTCTGTTTCAGCTTTAGGCGCACAGAGTTTGGAAGATGCTTCCTTATTCTCTGAAAGGCTTCACATTGTCAAAGACATCAGAACTGAGCTGCTGACTTTCTTCAAGCAACTGCTAAATTGTCATTGCGTTACAATTTCAGGCATTGCTTGAAGGGTCTATTATCCAATCAAATCAATTTTTTTCTATTCTTCATGCCCCTTATCTCCACTTCCAATATGTTCATGTTTGGAGATTAATGTTTTCCTACTTACTCCTGGTACTGGAGTTTCTAAACTTATGCAGTGAAGCGTTTCAAAACGGTAAGTATCTTCATATATGTTTGTGAAATACGTAACTAATGGCATCCGTCTTAATTTCTTATAATGTCAGCCATGTGAAACAGAGAAACTGCAGCTTTTGTAAAGTATACTGCAATCATATCTTTGTTGCTCCTTTGGGTCATAGTCTGTACCGGAAATGAGTTTCGACTGCATTACTGCATGGCAGTGCTCTAAACATTCCACTAAAAATACGCTACCAATACATGCAACTCCACACGAACTGCAGAAGGAGACATTACTGTGCACATTGCAGGTGCCGCGATGACCAGTTTTAGCTGACATCAAAGTATGAAGCAATACTAATTTCATGAACTGTACTCGTACTTTGAGTTAGGAACGGTGTCCATTCCTGTCATGGTATTAGAAACATAACAGATTTCGGCAAATTTAAAAAAAGGCATAAAAAGGCAAAGGTGGATATTCCAGGGTGACCCTTTGTCACCGCTGCTATTTTGCCTTGCCCTTAACCCATTAAGCTGTTTACTTAACAGCGTAGGTCATCTATCTAATTCAGCTCCTAGAAAACAACAAAGTGTAAAGACTCTTCACTTTGTCCATGATGTAAAAAAGTTATTTGTTTTATTTATTTTTATTTTATATTTGTTAACTGGGAGAGTCCAACTGGATACATGTCCATTTTCGGCAGAGGCCCGGGGAGAAAAGCTCCACATGTGCAAAAAAAAAAAAAATGACAATCTATATTCGTGGTTACAAAAAATGCAAAAATTTAAAAAAATAAGTGATTATATATGTACATGGTTGCATTGAAATTTAGCATCTTTGTAGGTTTATAGTACGAAATATGTTCAGAAGTCATTATACAGCATTAGAATGTATAGAATGACACGTGACACAGATCGATGTCACGGATGACGATCAGAAAAAAGGTGGTTAGTTAAGAAGGGAAGTTGTTAGAAATTAGATGTGGAAGGGTTAAAAACAGCCTTAGAATGGCTAGGATAGCAGGTTATAATAGAAGGATTAAAAAACATAGCTTTAGAATGACTAGGATAGCAAGTTGTCATCCTTATAATATTTTTCTAAAGGATGTTGAGAAGTGTATTCAGTCTGGGTAGGTAAGGTTTAGAAAGTTTATACATATAGGTTAAGGAAGTTATTATTATTATAAGGGTATTTCACCTATTTGAGTTGTGTTTTTATTGGGTTAGTCTGGGTTTAGAAATGGACATAGCCAGTGCCTGTTTAGGTGTTTCTTTAGGGATATTTTGAATTAGGGTAAGGAGGATGTAGTGATAAGATCTTGGGGGAGCGAGTTCCATTGTTTTCCAGCAGAGTTGGAGAATGATTCTCCGGCTGAGTTGTTGGCTTTGGTGGATTGTATTTGCATTTTGCTGGATGAATGGAGGGATGATAGGTTGCTGTAGGGGGTGATTATATTTGTCAGAATGGGTGTACTGTTAGGTTGGTAGAGGATTTTATGAATAACTATGAGTTGGTTATACTGGAGTTGATTTGATAGTTCTAGCCAGTCTAGTGTTTGAAGATTTTGACAGTGATGGGTTCTGTAGGCTGTGCCTGTGGCGAATCTCGCTGTATTGTTGTAGCAGCTAGTAAATTTGTTAAGGTTTGCTTTGCTTAGGTTTACGAGGATGGGTGAGGCATAGAAGAAGGGTCGATAGGAGATAAGTTTGAGCTATGGCTGTTCTGGCAGGTGGGGTTAGGAATTGTTTAATCCTATACAAGGAGCCTAGTTTTTTAACTGTTTTGATGGTTTTGTCTATATGAATATCATACCTCAGATTATTATCCGTTATTACACCAAGACATTTTTTGCATGGTTCTGGAGAGATTATAGTACCATTTTTAGACGAGATTGTAATATTTGGGGATGTGAATTTACGGGTAGGGGAGAAAAGTAGTAGTTTGGTTTTGTTTGGATTTGATAGGAGACTGCGACTATTGAGCCAGTCCTCTACTTCGTTGAAGGTGATTTCGGATAAGGATTGTAATTCTGAGGGGGTTGGTGGCAGAGCAGATAAGGGTAGAGTCATCTGCATACTGAATACATGTTGCATCTGGGATAACTGTGGGTAGGTCATTGATGAATATGGAGAAAAGGAGGGGGTCTAATATAGATCCTTGGAGGACACCAATGGTGATTGGTAGAAGGGGGGATAGGTTGCCTTTCCATAATACAGCTTGTTGTCTGCCATGCAGGTAAGAGTGGAACCAGTTGATTACTAGGTTGTTTAGGCTTTGTGATTTTAGTGTGTCTAGGAGTAGGCGGTTGAGTTACATTGTGGTTGAGCCTGGAGTTTTCCTTTAAGTACACAGATACACACAGAGAAACACACAGTAATGTCTGTGCGTGCGACATCCACTTTTACTACAGAGTCAAACATGGTCAACCCTGCAAGGGGCAAAACAGTAGGAGATTCTCTCCCCCAGTTCATCTAATTAACTTAATAGCATATGCCTTTGCCAGGACGGGTGTCTGAAGAAAGCCATATCAGTGCTTACAATGAATGCAGAGTACTTCTCTTTTCGTGACTTCAAAGCATTTAGCGCAGTCAGGGGTTGAAGGCGAGCTAACACCTCATGACAAATTTACATATACAGCTTAGGGTAAAATGGTACTGTTTACTAAATGGTTTGAAAGATGATTAATGGGTGTTTACAATTTCACAGCAGGAAACAGATAAATCAAAGAAATGTGTGTGTCTACTGACTGTACCCCAGCATGTATTTGGATCGGAGGCTTCAGACCAAATGCATCAAGAAAGTCTGTAGATAATGATTTGCAGGATCAGTGGCAACAGCTGCCTAGCGGCCTGCTGTTTCGGTTATATCCTGATATTCTACTCAGCTCCACATTTTTTAAATTATAGCATATCAGTAAACTGCAAATGTGACTACATGACACTGGCACAGTAAATGCATGTACTGAAAACTCACTGTATTCTACAGTCCATACAGTGAAGCTTTTTTTTTTTGAGGGGGTGGTGGCTACTGAATATTTTCAGAAAGTAAGAGTCACTTGCATTATGCATATAACTGATGCGTTTTTTTGAACTTAATATGATCTTGTCTGATTTAACAGTAAACTATTAAGCAATTCTCTATTCCTTTAACCCCATTAGTAATTTTCAATTGAGCCACTCGCTGTCTTTGTGCCTATTTTCAATTATAATCCGTTTCAGACCTCATATCCTTCAGAAAATGTATGGTAACACATCACCTTTGATGCTAGCAGCTTGTAAGCTTTCAAGAGCAATTTTTTCATTTTTTTTTCTCTTTATTATTGTGTCTTTGCTACCATCATTATTTTTGACTTTGTCCAGATTTTTGGTGTAAAGAGGAGGAGAGCTATGAGGTCTCCCCAGTCTTGAGAGATCCATTATTTCCTAGTAACTCGGGCCATGGAGGGCACTTTCCATTAATAGTACAAAGGGTGTAGGTAATAGAACCATACAGTCTTTGCACTATTTATCGATAAACTTCCCACAGATCTTATGCCTATGCCAGTATTATTAAACACAGATGATATGGTGATATAAAGCCCATGCCCATCTCGGTCAGTGATCAAAACATCAGCTAAAAGCATATGTGCTTACTTGGCCATTAATTCAACATACAAAGTAAACCAAGGTCATAGTCTTTGAATCCTAGCCAAGGCTGGCCAAAAAACCCAGTAATTGGACCATTGGCAGCTGTAGTCAGGAGGCAACAGAAACAGTTCAATTTTAGAACTGCTTTGGTGTCTGGTTAGATCCTAATCACAATGTATAAAGGAACATACAAAACACTAAAGCCTAAAGTAAAGATTCTGCTGTTCTGGTCGAATAAATATCTCAGTTTTTGTCTCTAGCAGGAAGAACTGCCACCGATAAAGGAGTTGTGTTCTCCCAGCTGGAGTATGGTCTCCCTATCACTTTAAATCTCTGGAAAGTACTTGCCATAGCATCTGTAAATGTAATCACAATAGCTCTGAATTAAAAGCAATGCTGCTTCCTCCTTACAGTTTTGGAGTAATTGACTGGCCACAAAATGTATTGCATGGATTGGACAGGAAATCAAGAAGGATGCTTCCTGCTTACCAAATTATTTTAAAAAAAGTCAGTGCATACCAAGACTACATTTTATCCGTTCCGAAGGAGGTATGGGTCTCCTTGAAATTGATTACATGTATTGATCTGAAATCCTGTGAAGGCACAAATATCAGCTGACCTCACAAGACACAATTGTAGAGAAAGTTTTGGAACATGAAAATACATCTAAGAGGACTTCTGTGCTTAGTCTAGTAGAAGCTGGAATGGAAAAGAACAGAAGTAGATCAAAGTCAGGCAACGACTGAATGTGCCAAAGAAACAGAGGAAAGAATGTAAGGTGAAGTACCAGACGAAAAGTCCAAAAGTGTGGAAAATGCATAAAGAGAGTTGCAAGTATAGAAAACTTCTGTAAAAAGTTCATGTTGATCAGGATTGAAAGCAGGAATGGTTAGTCAAGTTGAAACCAAGACATAAAAAGTTATCGTCCCAAGGTAGTGGGCTTAAGTGCATGTTGGTTTACAAAGTCTACTGAACACATGGGGGAGACGGACAAATGTAGGTTTCATAAAACAGAATTGGAAACAGTCGCCCACCCCGTTGCTGGTAGTGACATATCAATGGCAGAAGGACTGTTTGCTGAAAGGCATAATAATGTGGAAAGACTGTTGCATTGGGGATTGTGCAAAGATTATAGTATTGAAGTGGCAGAAAAACACCAGAAATATTAACCACAAAACATTATAGAAAATAATGAAGTGTACATCCTGTCGCATCACCCATTTCCAACAGAAAAAAATGATAGATGTTAGAAAACTAGATGTGGTGGTCCATGAAGAGAAGGCACAAGTAGCATTGATCATTGAAATAGTTACAAACAGTGACTACAGTGTCTTGCAAATATAGAGAGACCTACAGTTACAAAATTTTAGATTTGCAGGCAGAAACAAAAGGTACACATACAATTCCAATAGTAGTAGGAGCAATGGGTCCTACAGAAAGTCTAAAATCATGCTTATATATGTTAGCAGTACATATAACTGCATACGAACTGCAGAAGTCATTACTGGGCACATTGCAAGCGATTCAAAGAACACTTCTAGCTGACCAAGATTGAAGCAATGCTAATTTCATGTACTTGACTTAGGAAGGGAGTCCATTCCCATCATGGAATTAGAAACCCAAAATACACACACACACACACACACACACACACACACACACACACTTTTTGTTGGCAAATTGTTGATAATTCATTGAAGGTCTAAGTCCAAAAATAAGGTCTGCCGTTTAAGTTTCAGACTTCATACTCTCTAGGAAATTCTTGGTAATGTAAAACCTATGATTCTGTCAACTTTCTAAGTTTGTCAGAGCAATATTTAAAATGTGTCCCTATTTTTCAGGCTTTGTCCCACCATTTCTTCTGGCATTGTCTAGATTTTTTGTTAAAAGAGGTTGGTATGGCTATGATTGAGCAATACTCCCCCTCAGTAAGAGCCCCTCCAAAAGCAAAAAAAAAAAAAAAAAAAAAAAAAGAAAGATTTCACTGTAATAAGCCGATCGATACATTGTAAGCGATCAGTTTATTACAGTTGCATATATAACTCACTGCTCTAAGTTGCAGTGGCACATAACAAACTTGAATTTCAGTCAAAAGCTAAAAAATATTAAAAATAAATAAATAAATTAGTGAATGTTCCATTTTCCGGCACACTAAACAGATTGCCAGATGCATGCCCCCCCCCCCCCCCCCAAAATACACACAGACACACAAAGGCATTCAGGTTTCAGACATACACTATTCATTCATTTACTCGTGCATCGGCAACTCTCTCTGTCATACACTCACAGACGCAGTCTGTTCAGCATTCATACACACATACAGGCATTCTGCTTTCACGTATGCATTGTTTAGTACCTCAAGCATCGCTTGCTCTCTCTCTCTCTCTCTGTCTCTCTCATACATACGCATACAAAGCCTTTTCTGCATTCACACAGACATACATACTGCTTTCGCACACACACTGTTCTTTCTCTCCTGCATTACTCACTCTCTCATTCACGCATACACAGCATTTCCTGCATTCTCAGAGACATACATACTGCTTTCTCGCACGCAGTGTTCATTCTGTCATGCATCGCTAACTCTCTCTCACAAGCGCACACACACAGTCTTTTCTGCATTCACACACTCAGACATTCATCGCTAACTGTCTCATACACATGCTTACACAGTCTCTTCTGCATTCACATACACACAGACATTCTGCTTTCACACATGCACTGTTCTTTCTCTCATGCATCGTTAACTCTCTCTCACACACACATGCACAGTCTCCCTCACACACAGACATTGTGCCTTCACACATGCATTCACGAACCCACATGCTGTCAGAAGAGAAACACGGTCATACACATACGTACACACACAAGCTGAAATATGCTCGGCACACCACTCAACTACAGATTTTCACAGGAACATCCTGATTTATGGCTCATTTTTTTTCCGTTTTTATGGTTTTATAGCAATATGTTTTCAGACAAACTGGGGGTAAAAGTTCCTAGTTAAGAAAATACCGGCAGTGCTGTGATCAAGCACCGTCCACACCCCTCCACAAGTGCCCCTCAAAAAAAAAAAATGACTTCACTGTAATAAGCCGATCGATACATTGTAAGTGACCGGCTTATTACAGTCGGATCTATATGCTGTCTGTTGGATTTCAGTTTGGCATAGAAAGGAACAGAAGCACTTAGCATTCCAGCTATTTATCACTGCTAGTCTGAAAACCAGATCGCAGACATAGTGTGTCTTCCCTGATTGGTAATTTGTCAACTGTGGGCATTTGGCAGAAAGTAAAATGGTATGCATGCAGACGTACATGCAAACCTGCTAGCAGCCAGGGACAGAAATCGATGTGGTCTATACAGTTTACTGCTAATCTCTGTACAGGTGCTTGTTTACATAAATGATTTTGTGAAAAAAAACAAAAAAAGGATGTTGCATCTGAGCATCTGTTTAGTGTGCTCAAAGTAGCATGTCACCCCTCCCATACACACCGACACACGTAGACATTCTGCTTTCAGACATGCACTGTTCATTTTTCTCATGCATGGGCAACTCTCTCTCTCATTCACACACAGACATTGCTCACTCTCTCTCAAACACACAAACACAGCCTTTTCTGCATTTACATAGACATACTGCTTTCAGGCATGCATTCGCTTGCACACATACAAGCAAAAACTCTCATACATGCACACACTAAAGCAAGGGTGATCAGAGGCAGCATGGATTTGACGCAGCACTGTAGCAAAACAAAACCAGGAAAATAGTAACTGATAGCCTTGCAGCACAATGTTAACAAAGAAGAGAACAAACACAGAACAAGACCGCATAATAATTTTGCGGAAGAACTGTGGGCAGAACTTTGTATGCAGGCTATGTACAAAAAAACACTTACAGCAACTAGTGCATTTCTCCAAGGGACTTTGCCTGCAGATACGCTGTAGGTAACTCTTGATCCAATGCTGTTACTACTCCGGAAGGAAACAGTGGGCAAAGTAGAGTTCCATAACAAGTTATGTAGGGCTTTACATTAGCTGATAAATGGGCCGTTCTACATAATGTGACTTTACAATTTTTTAACAGGATCAGCAGGTGAGGGAACTACTGATTTGACTGTGTCGAAGGTACGTCACGAAGCTGGAGACCTATTCCACCTGAAAGGATGCGATAGTAAAGAATGGGGGATGGGTTTTCCTGCCCCTCGCTAGGGAAAGTAAGAAATGTAAAACTAACTTGTTGTTGCATTCTGGTAACCACGGATGGCTGGGAACGAGTTTATAGGGATAAAAGAACACATTCGGTTGAGTTAAATTGTGGTCGAGCCCGGAGTTCTCCTTTAATGAGGTCCATGATAATCCGTTCCATGGCCTTGCAGATAAGATTAGTTAGGCTGATGGGTCTGTAATCTCCCGGATCAGTGGAATGCTCCACCTTTGTGTAAAGGTATAACTGTGGCTGTCCCCACCTCAGCTGGGATGAAGCCAGTACTCAGGCTTTGGTGACGAAGCCAGTACTCAGGCTTTGGTTGAATAGGGTGCCTAATGGTGCTGCAAGTTCCTGCCTGAGTTCATGTAGAATGCAGCCTGGGATATAATCGGGTCCTATGGAGGCTGTATTTTTTGCCTTTGAGAGAACAGTGATAACCTGTTCCCTAGATACAAGGGGAAGGGTGCAGGTACTGGGGATGTCCTGATTTACTAATGCGGGGGGGCAGAGAGGTCAAGTTTTCAGTGAATCCGTCAGCCAGCAAGTTTGTTATATCTATGGCATTTGTATATTTGGTGCTCTTTACCACCAGTTCTGAACAGATCTGGGTGCTTCCTTTGAGGTTGTGGACATGTGTGAAGAAGGCCTTATGATTGTCTCTAGTAGATGTGGTCAGTTTGGACTCTGTTTGCTTTGGAGGATTGTTCAGGCTAAAGAGACATTACTTGCAGTTGGGCACCTGCTCCTTCTTGGTCTTGGACAGCAATTTTTTTCCTTTTGTTATAAAGTTTATTTATTGCAGATATCAACCAGACAGGTTTACTCTTTCTTGTGGAGGGTAATTTAGCCCTCTTGGGTATTCCCGATTCCATGCATCTATATAAATGCTCTTTATAGTGCTTTGGTGTCGTTTTGGATATTGGTGCCAGTTCCTACAGAGGAGGAGGGGGCTGTGAAGCGATTTTATACCGTTCCTCAGGAGGCTGTAATCAGCTTTGGAGAAGTTTTAGTCTGATTCTAGCTAGAGGGGGGAGGGTTGGGGGGAGATGATGACTTTGAAAGTGACTGCTTTCTGGTCGGATCTTACCAGTGAGGATGATACTAAGAGATGCTACAGTGGTTACTCATGTTGGTTAATACCAAGTCCAAGATATTATCAAGGTATTGACTAGCTGATGTCCTTCAAGGATGCATCTGCAGTCCTAACAAATGGGTTGTCCTGTCGTCAGGCAGCCCTTCGGTCGGCCGGATTCCAAAGTCTGGGTCTGGCTTCGGCTGGTGTCGCTCTTCACCCGACGTCATAGCTGCAGTTATTCGGGTATAAAGGCATCAGCCAACGCCATTTTCCTCAGTCTTTCTTGCCGCGTGGCCAAGCAGAAGCTGTTCGCAAGTGCCGGTCGGTCAGATCCAGAGATTACTACTACCGAATACTACTTCGAAGACTTCTAAAAAGCTAAGTACCCCGTTGGGGACTCTTTCTTGCCTCAGCCGATGTCAGAGAAAGTTAATAATTGTTTATCCTGTGGGAAACAAATACCTCATAAGGATTTCCACTCCTACTGTATACATTGCTTAGGCCCAGACCACGACGTAGCAGCTTGTTTAGCCTGCTCTTCTTTTAACCGACGGACGCTCAGACGTCGGTCGGAGTTTGCTGAACAAATTTTCGGCTCTGATTTTGCCTACATTATGCCGTCGGACCCCCCGACAGCGCAAATTTCGAAAAAAACGAAAAGAAAAGGACCGACACTCGCGGTCCGCGGTTTCGGCCGAAACCACGATTAAGCAAACCGCGAGTGTCTCGGTTTCGGCCGAAACCGATCTAGCGGTTCTTTCTCCAGCTGAAACCATGCCTTCTACCGAGGCCTCTTCTGGCCTGGTAGAATCTGCTTCTGAAAATCAGCCTTCTGTGGCAGTTTCCCAGGATTTATCGGACACAATTCCACTGGATATTTCCACCCCTGCACGTGGAGCTGCTAGGCCTCCTGCAGCCATGTCTATTAAGGCCTTTGCCAGGGCCAAAGCAGCCAAAGCTTCAAAATCTGTGCCTGCCAAACCACCCCCACACAGGCCCAGCACTAGCTCTCATATGTTATCTTTGGCTGAGGATTTAATTTCTTTAATTCGTGGTTCCCAGCCCCATCCAGACAGGTCCTCTCTCCCCCCTCCAGAAAAGAGGCCTAGAGCAGAACCCCCTGAACCGGTAACCTCTGATGGTTCCTCTGATGAATCAGAACATTCAGAACTTCCTGAGGCTCCTTATTCTCCTTACGAAGACTCTGATGCTGAAGAGTCCATTCCTTCAGCCTCTCCGCCTGAGGAATTTTCCTTTGGGGAAACATTGCATGCTATGAGGGAACAATTCCAGTGGCAGGGCCAGGATTTTTCAGACTCCAGAAAAAGGCTTAGAACCTTTCTACATTTGCCACAACATAGGCCTTTGGCTATACCTCCAGTTCTTACTGTTGTAGATGATGCATTTAATGATGCTTGCTCAGCTCCTGATTCTTTATCTCCGGCTCCTGCTAAGCCCGATAGGTTCTACAGGGTCCCGGACACTCACCATCATTTATACAAGGCTCCCTTGGCAGACCCAGAGACCATCGCTCAGGGCCCTAAAGCTGTAGCTACTACTTCTACTAGAAACCCCCTCCCCTCTGAAAGGGAATCCAGATCCTTAGAGAGATGGGGTAAAAAAGTTTACACTTCTGCAACCTTGTCAGCTAGGGCTTTGAACTGCCAGTTTCATATGATTCAATATCAAGAGTTCATGCTTGACCAGTTAACTAAAAAGCTTTCCTCTGAAGAATCTTTAGATAAGAAATATGTTCAGGAAATGGTACATAACATACAGCAGGTTAGTAACCATTCTTTAAAATGTGGCTATGATGCACTGGAGGCTTCCTTTAGATCAGCCATGACTGGCACAGTTATCAGGAGACATGCATGGTTGAAAGAACAAGCATTACCAGACCATGTCAAATCAAAGCTCTTGGATGCACCCATGGACAAGGTCAATTTATTTGGTTCCCCTGCTCAACAGGTGCTAAAAAAAGATGGAAGGGAAGGCAAAATCTGTACAAACGGTGAAATATTTTTTGCAGGTTCAACCTCCAAGGTTTAGCAGGAACTGGCCCTCCAAAAACTGGTCCTTTCCAGACTCCTCTAAGGCCCAGAGAGGCAGGAATAGGCGTTCAAGAGGCAGAAACCAATCCAGAGGTGCCTACAGGGGACGCCAATGGCAAGGTAACAACCAACGAGGTACAGACACAGCCACCACCACAACAACAACTCAATCACAGTGACTTGGCAGTGGCACCGCCTACCAGGGAACAACTAGAAGCACCTTTAGGCGGAAAACTAACATTATTCTCAAAAAACTGGCACTGCATAACAAGAGAAAAATGGATTTTACAAACTATAGACCAAGGTTACAGGTTCCATTTCCATACTCTACCAGGGAAGACAGGAATGCCAAACCTACCACCTTCTCAAAGGACAGAAGCTCTAAAACAAATATCTCAGTTATTAAGAATGAGAGCTGTGGAAAAGGTACCACCTATGGAGCAAGGAAAAGGTTTTTACTCCAGACTCTTCCTGGTACCAAGAAAAGAAAACAAATGGAGACCCATTCTAGACCTGTCCACTTTAAACACATTCCTTATTGTTCCGAAATTCAAAATGCTGACCCTACAGCAACTTCTTCCCATGCTGGGCAAGGAGTCTTGGCTGGTAACTCTAGATCTCAAGGAGGCATACCTGCACGTCCCCATAAGACCAATTTGCAGAAGATACCTCAGATTTCTTGCAGGATCAGAGCATTATCAATTTTCAGCATTGCCTTTTGGCTTATCTACTGTGCCCAGAGTGTTCACGAAATGCCTGGCATCAGTAATTGCTCATTGCAGGCTTCAGGGAATCCAAATTTATCCATACCTGGACGACTGCCTGATACAAGCGGACAACAAAAGCAAACTAGCAGAAGACTTACAAAGAGTCATTTACCTGCTGCAAGCCTTGGGATATACAGTCAATATAAAAAAGTCAAGGTTGACTCCATCCCAAAGAATAACCTTTCTGGGTGCAGAGCTGGACACATCAAAACAAATGGCATTCCTAACTGCAGAAAAGAAAGAACAACTACCTCTCTACTTCTTGGATTAACAAAGCAGAACCACCTAACAGCAAGAAAAGTACTGCAAGCTCTAGGATTCATGGCATCCTGCATAATCCTGGTTCCTCATGCCAGGCTGCATATGAGAAAGCTACAGTGGTACCTAAGGAATTTGTGGTCCCAGCACAAGCACAGCCTAGAAGCCAAAATTCCATTAATCCCATGCCTGAAACAAGAGTTCCTGTGGTGGGCTCATGCCTGTCAATCAAACCCAGGATTACCCTTCTGCAAAAGCCAACCAAGCCAAACCATCACGACAGATGCCTCAGACCTCGGTTGGGGAGCACACATGCAGGGCAAGTGCATACAAGGCTTATGGACTCAAGAACAGCTGCGCCTGCACATAAATCTAAAGGAAATGCTGGCAGTAAAATTGGCAATCCAGTCATTCAGACCATTTCTCCAAGAAGGCCAGTTGACGATGAGGACAGACAACACCACAGTTATGTGGTACATCAACAAACAGGGGGGGGCACCCATTCATATCCTCTATGCCGGCTGGCACTGGACCTATGGGATGTGGCCCTGACCTACAACATTCAGTTACAAGCAATCTTTGTACCAGGAAAAGAAAACATTCTAGCAGACATATTAAGCAGAACAACCACAGATGCCCACGAATGGATGCTTCATCCGGACATCTTCAAAGCCATCACAAAGAAATGGGGATTACCACAAATAGACTTGTTTGCATCTCCGGTCAATCACCAGCTAAAGACATTCTGCACGAGGACGTACCACCCACTTGCTTGGAAGGTGGACTCCCTTTCTTTCAGTTGGAAAAGCCTGACAGCATACGCTTTCCCACCACTTCCTTTGATACACAAGGTGCTTCTGAAGATCAGAGAGGATCGTCCCAGGATCATTCTGATAGCTCCAGACTGGCCAAGACAACATTGGTACCCATTGCTGAGGAGCATGTCTCGGGAACAAATATGGACAATTACCCCTGAGCCCATTACTGTTAACAGAACAATTACAGCATACTGCATCCAAACCTGAAAACTCTGCAGCTAACCGCCTGGAACATTACATGACAGCAATTAACCCAATCTTATCCCAAAGGGTTAAAGACATAATCCTGGAGGCACGCAGACCTTCAACAAGAAAGAATTATGCTGCAAAATGGAAAAGATATTTCATTTGGAGTACTGCAAAGGGAGAAGATGTGACTCTAGTAAACATGGCCAACATCCTGGAGTACTTGGCAGAGCTCTTCCACACAGGCCTGTCCTACTCTTCCATCAAGATACATGCATCAGCTATTTCAGCACAGTATAGCCTGGATCCTCCTGTCTTCTCTCATCCCCTGCTCAGGCAATTTCTGAGAGGAATTAAAAATGTGAAACCTCCCAGGAAACCACCAGTGCCAGCATGGGACTTGAACTTTGTGCTAGAGAAATTAACACTTCCTCCCTTCTAACCAGCAGCGACAGCAGAATTACAATACTTATCATGGAAGACTGCTTTTCTACTGGCAATAACTTCAGCTAGAAGGGTCTCTGAACTACAGGCACTAATGGCAGTACAACCCTTCCTGATCTTCCATCAAGATAGAGTGTCTATGAGAGCAAATCCTACATTTATGCCTAAGGTGGTATCCAGAGTGTCATTAAACCAGGCTATTCACCTACCCACATTCTTCCCAAACCCACAGAACAGGGGAGAAAGGCTTTTACATACCTTGGATGTACACAGGCAGTTACGCTACTACCTGGACAGGACTAAGTCCAATAGAAAAACTGACCAGCTACTGGTAGCATATGCCACAGGAAAGGAAGGAAAACCAATTTCAAAACAGACTATTTCCAAATGGATAGGAAATTGCATCAGATTTTGTTACTCCTACCATGGAAAGAAAACTCCAGAAAACATTAGGCCTCACTCCACAAGAGCTACAGCCACTACCACAGCTTTCTTACGAGGGGTGGCTACCAAGGACATTATAGAGGCTGCTATTTGGACCTCCGTGCATACATTTGCCAAGCATTACAATTTGCCTTTATACTCTAGATCCCGAGCAGGTTTTGCCACTGCTGTTTTGCAAGGGATCCTAGCTACACCATAATCACTACTCTTCCTCCTCCCCTTGCTTAGCTATGGTATTCTACCCATTTTTTAGGACTGCAGATGCATCCTTGAAGGACATAGTACAGTTTTGTACCTACCATAAATGTAGATGTCCGAGAGGAATGCATCTGCAGTCAGGATTACCCACCCTCCTTCCCCTCTGAGGTACTCCTAGGGTATTTGCCAGCCTTCAGCTAGCTTGGGGGGGATCTATTATGGTGTATTTGTTTGTATATATGTACATACATGCTTATTTTTATGTTTACTTTCTATTATTTGGAATCATTGGCATTTATCCAAATTTAGCCTTCCAGGAGGGCACCTGGCATCTGGGGCAAGAAACACTGAGGAAAATGGCGTCGGCTGATGCCTTTATACCCGAATAATTGCAGCTATGACGTCGGGTGAAGAGCGACACCAGCCGAAGCCAGACCCAGACTTTGGAATCCGGCCGACCGAAGGGCTGCCTGACGGCAGGACAACCCATTTGTTAGGACTGCAGATGCATTCCTCTTGGACATCTACATTTATGGTAGGTACAAAACTGTACTTTCCAAGGCATTTGCATTGACAAAATCAAGGCATCTCTGGGCATTTGTGTTCTGGCATGAGTAGTTCTTCCAGTCTATGTTTGGGAAGTTAAGTCACCCAGGATCAGGATAAAAGGTTGAATCTTGATAGATTCGAACAGGTCCAAATAGGCAGATTGTGCTTCTTGAGCCAGATTTGGGGGCCTGTAGCTAGCTATGATTTGAATAGGGGTCTTGTCAATGGTTAACTTCACCTGGAGTGTCTTCTGTATGTCTCATTGTTTGACCAGCCTGGAGATGTGTATGTCTTTAATGTATATTTAAACTCCACCTCCTTTGGCTTTACTGTTCACAGTTTGGGGTCTGAATGTATGGTAGTATGAGTAACCAGGTAAGGTAGGGGTGCTTTTCGCAGCTTTGAACCAGGTGTGGAACAAATGCCAGCATTTTCCAGAGTTAGCTATGCTTGCAGTGAGTGCAGATGTTCTTCGTGCTTCACTGTTGCAGACACCACATTTCGGTTATCTGCCTGCGGGAAGCCTTCAGCTGGCCTGAATACCAGAGTCTTGGGATTTCTGTGTTGGATGCTGTCGCTTCTTCCATGACGTCAGGTCGTCAGGAGTATAAAACATGCAGCCAATGCCATTACATCAGTTTTTCTTGCCCCAGATGTCAGGTGCCCCCCAAAATAGGAAGCAGTTATATGGTGTGGAACACCCCCAGCAAAAAGCAAATACACATAGTATAAGATATGCCAAACCAAAAAGGATAGTTGAAAGCAAAGAATTGGGGGCTGGAGGGAGGGTTACCAGGACTACAACAGTGAATTCTAGTCAACTCCTAGCATTTAGCAGCATGACCTTCAATTAGTGTTTTGTTGAAATTTTTGTGTTGGTAGTTTTAATCTCATCACCTTTCCTAAAAAAGGCACTGTAGAGGAGGCAAGTGCCTTTGCCTGAAGCCCAGGTGAGACAGATGCAGGCCATCTCTGGCAAAGAATCGTGGTCTTGTGATCATATTTTACCAGGCTGTCAGGTACTGGATCCCCTTGGAATGACACCAGAAACTAAGCCAGTTGTTAAAGTCAATCATTTTCTGTTTGTATTGAGGCATCATTCTGGGTTGATGGCAGGATGCTGCTTAAGGCTAGGGACATACCTGCTTGGGGCACATAATCAGAGAGCTCAATCATGTCTCTCTTCATATAGTCTGGAGAGGTACGTCTCAACTCATTAACACTAACATGGACTATGACAGAGTCATAGCAGTACTTATTGTTCAGAGTGCGTGTGTGAAATGGCAGACTCTGGCACCTGACAGGCAACTAACCATGACTTTCTCCTTATCAAGCCTGGTGAGAGGCATATCTGTGTTGTCTCACAATGGAGTCTCCTTTGACTAATATGTTGAGTTTATGGTGAAGCTTTAGTGGTTGTGAGGCACAGGTGTGTGACTATGCGTGGTATGTGATGTGGAGGGCTGTGGAGATCGCGCGTGTGTTTTTGCCTCGGAGGTCTCTCTCTTTTTTTTTTTTTTTTTTTTTTTGGGTATGTTTATGTGGAGGACCTTATATGTAGGTGTGTGTTATGTAGGTGTGGGTGGTGGTTGAAGTGTAGTGTTTGTGTTGACAACCTTTTCAGTGCCAGATGTACTGGCTTGAGGAGGAGAGAGCTTAGACTCAAGCTTCCTAATGTAATTGCATCTCTCGCAGATTGTGTTCCTCGGTGGTAGTAGTAGATGGTTGTCCGTGTACATGAGGCAGTTGCTACACTTTCAGGATGCCCATATCAACCAGACTGGTGGGAGAAACTGTTGGAAATTATCCATCCGTATTTGTCGGAATCTGAGGGAGAAAGGCCAAGGAGAGCTAAGGGGTGGGCCTAAAGCCCAAGTGCTTAAACCAAAGCTAAGAACTTAGAATAACACTTAACAATTTAGACGGGCTATAAACAAATAGTAATAAATGCAACAGAAAAGATGCAGTTGAACACTTTAGAGAGCAGGCAGCAAGTAGCAGGAAAAAGCAAAGCAAGATGAAGTAACAGAGTAGTAGGAAGAAACACAAATTAGAAACATATAAGCAGCTGAATAAAGTGTCTTTTTTATTTTATAAAGTAAAAAGGGAGAGAGCAGGAAGAGAAGATAATTCAAAGTTATGGGAGTAAGGGGTGTGGTCTTCCCAAATGATCTCTGTATTAGGTAGAATGAGCAGAGATGGGACTGGGAGTGTCCCAGATGAAATTTACAGTAGGGGCGGCAACTGCAAGAGCCACCTACCTTAAAAATATATTTATCAGCTCTATATTTCCAGATTGTTTGAGAAGCACTCTGTCCGAACACAAGCAAATTCTGGCAATGATGTGCTATAGCTGGCTATAACTTGGATGGGTATCTTGCCAACTGTCAGTTGCGCCTGGAGTAGTTCGTGTGTCATGCTGGCAAACCAGTCTGGAGGTGTGCATGCCGTTAATGAAGATAGAGACTCCACCATCCTTAGTCTTCCCAACCTCATTTTGGGGTCGGATTGTGTGGAATGAGATATGGCTTGGTAAGGCAGAGTTGCTCTCCACAGCCCTGAACCAGGTTTCTGTGACTGCACAGACATCTGCATCTTCCAGTGCGAGGAGACCTTCCAGTGAGTGCATTTT
Organism: Protopterus annectens; assembly: GCF_019279795.1. Taxonomy (NCBI): domain Eukaryota; kingdom Metazoa; phylum Chordata; order Ceratodontiformes; family Protopteridae; genus Protopterus; species Protopterus annectens. The sequence continues at coordinate 841,735,222 of NC_056750.1, read as the reverse complement.
CAGGTTAAGGCTCCTAGTGTTAAGCAGCATGACCTTCAGTTTGCTTTTTACAGATCTTTTATGTTGGAAGATTTGTCTTTGGGACATTGCCTAAAAAAGACACAATGGAGGAGGCAAGAGCCTTGGCCAGGATCCAAAATCCCAGTGGTGAGAGGTGGAGGCCATCTCTGGCAAAGCATTGAGACCTGTCAACCATGTCATCCCAGGCCGACAGATACTGAATCCCCTTGGAATGACACTAGAAACAAAGCCAATTATTGAAGTCAGTTATTTTTTGTTTGTATTGTGGTATCATTCTTGGTGAAGGTAGGATGCTGCTTAGGGCTAGGGTCATACCTGCCTGGGACACATACTCTGAGAGCTCAATCATGTGTCTCTTCATCTAGTCCAGGGAGGTATGTCTCAAGTCATTCACACCAACATGGACAATGACAGATTCATACTTATACCTGTTGTGAAGAGACAAGTGCATGCGTGATGTGGCAGATTCTGGCACTTGACATACAGCTGACCGTGACCTCCTCCTTGTCGAGCCTGGTAAGGGGGACATTGGTGTGTCTCACCGTTGAGTCACCTATGACTAGTATGTTTAGTTTATTGTTATGCCTTATGGGCTGTGTTTGTGAGACACTGGTGTGTTGTTTGCTGTGTGTGATGTGTTTGTTGTTGTGTGTGGAATGTTTGTGAGTGTGTTTTGGAAGTGTCTACTGTTTAGGTAAGTTTTTATTGAGGACCTCTGCATAGGTGGGTGTGTGTTATGCTTGGCTGTGTGATGTGAGTGGTGTGGTGTTTGTGCTGGCAATCTTATCTTTGTCAGGAGTGTACTGACTGTGGCACGAGAGAGCATGGATTCCAGGTTACTGATGTACATGTATTTCTCACAAGTAGAAGAATTGTGTGCTAGGAGAAGAGGGCTCTCAGTCAACATGAAGCAGTTGCTACACTGTCTCAGTTTGCCCATGTCACCAGGCTGGTAAGAGAAACTGATGGCAATTGTCCAGACATGGTGTCCTGAATACTTCGGACTTATGGAGAGAGGGTTTTGTCTCTCGTCTAGTCAGGATAAAACGGACAAAAATTTGTGGGTTCAGTTCAAGTGGCTTTATTACACACAAACACATTAGAAATGAGGCTTTGTAACTTAAACTTAAATGCACTTGTAAACAGACTGACTACCGTAGTCATGCATGTTAACACTGTGTCTGTTCTCTCAAAATGGCAATTCTGCTGTCTGCATGTGCTCAGTGTTTATATGCACGTGCTTCCATCTGGAAATGCTTCTTAAAGGTACATACATATTCCCTGATCAACATCCTCCCTCTGAGAAGTAGACCATATATGAAATGACAGTATTCAATGACATGCAATTTACAGAATTGATCTTTTGACATGCAGTTATACAAAACTAATTATTTGACATGCAATCATACAAAATTAGACACGCACAAAACAGTCATGTCCAGGTTGCTGTGCAGTTTACACTGGGTCTAGAAATGAGACCTGATCGTGCAACATAATTCAGAATTGGATCTAGCAATGGGGACCGTCTTCAAGGAATATTCAACTTTGGGGGCATCTCGGGCATAATCAGGAATGAGAATGGATAATGAGACATGTTCTTCGGTACGAACATTGTCAGGGTTGCTCTGCGATCTAAAGTCTGTATCATAGGTACGATGCTGTGATATTGTTTCTTATACAGGAAGATGATGTCTGCAGTTTCTCCTGTATTCTATACCCTCAGATTTCACTAAATAGGATCTCGGCTCGGCAGGTATGCCTCTCACTTGATCAATTTGATCAAAGCCTTTCACAATTTGCATCCTCAGTGTCTGACCACCTTTTAATGGATGAAGAAATCTGCTTGCTTTATCATAGCTGGACTTCTGAGAAGAACGCTTCTTAAGTTGGGCTTTGATTGCTCTGTTTTTAGCATTAGACATCAACAAACTAGAACTGATGGGCAAGGTTGTTCTGTTTTGCCTAGATAGAAGTCTCTGAGTAGGCAAGCCAAGTAGAGTGTCAAAAGGTATATTTCTGAGACTGAGTAAATTTAAGAAAAAAATCAGAATTGTCACACTTTGACCTCTCCAGTAATTGCTTTGCATTCTGTACTGCACGTTCAGCAAGGCCGTTTGACTGTGGATATTCAGGACTGCTAGTAACATGGATAAAGTCCCACTTCTCAGCAAATCTCTGAAACAATTGAATGGTAAACTGAGAATCATTGTCAGAAATAACTTTTTGTGGACTACCATGGACTGTGAAATGACGTTTCATCTCAGTAATGACCGCACTAGACGTTAGGTTAGGTAGCAAATCAATGTCAAACCAGTTTGAACAAGAGTCTGCCAACACTGTAATGCTGATTGTTCCACTCAAATATGTCAGTTGCTACTGTTGATCAAGGTAGTTCAGGAATTTGGCTTAGCTAAAGTGGCTCTTTGCAAATGCAGCTTAGTATCGGTGCACACTGAGCAAGAAGAAAGCACTTTATCAATGACTTTTGCTAGAGAAAGCCAAAATACTAGTCTTCTCCCCCTTCTTTTGGTAGAATTGGAACCTGGGTGGCCACAGTGCAATATTTGAATGTATTCATGTTGTAAAAAGGTAGGAAGAAAAACTTTTGGATCTTTGAAAATGATACCATCTTCCATCAGCATCTGATCTCATCTCTTTGTGGACGGTACACAGGATTGTTTTGACAGTCATCCTACCGTGATGAAATGGTTGGGCTTTTGCAAAATTAGATCAGTCTTCATATGATCTCTTAGCTCATCAAGTCTTGTGGTAGAAAAATTACGCACTTCCATGACATTGATGTTAAAATTCTCTGCATCAAGCTGTTCCATGGTATTTCTGTGCGATCTGGATAGGGTATCGGCCAGATAAAGAAGTTTACCCTTTGTGCGGACCATTTTGAAATTATACTTATGCAATTTGAATATTATTCTTTGTAGTCTTCCTGGAGCAGAATGGATAGGCTTCTTGAAAATAGTGACTAGAGGTTGACTCACTTTATAGCTGGACAGCTCGGCCATCAATATAATCCTGGAACTTCAAATATGCAAACACAATTGCCAAAAGTTCCCTCTCAATTTGAGCATACTGCATCTCCTTTTGGGTAAGAATTCTAGATGTATAGGCAACAGGTCTGCCTCCCTGAAGAATAACTGCACCAAGACCGAACTTTGAAGCATCACTGGAAAGAACTACTGGTTTGTGGACGTCATAATATCTTAATGTAGGCGGGTTGGCAGTTTGCTGTTTGAGGTTATCAAATGCTCTCTGGTGGTGTTTTAACCATGACCATGCAACATTTTTGCATGTCAGCTCTCTTAAAGGCGCTGATAACTCACTAAAGTCATGGTTAAAGTTGCCCAAATAGTTAACCATACCAAGAAAACTTTGTAAGGCTTTGATATCGTCTGGCATCTCAAGAATGGCTGCTTGTTTAGAAGGGTCTGGTCGTAAGACTGTACTGGTAAATAAATGACCTACATAAGTAACATCTGGCAGTCTGACTTTGCATTTCAGAGGATTGAGCATTAGGTTCACTTCCTGCACTCTTTTCAGAACTTTCCTGAGGTTTCTGTCATGCTCTGCTTCACCATTACCTCCAACCAGTAAATCCTCAGCAATTATTGCACAAGGGTAGCCTGAAAAAATTAGCTCTATTGCACACTGAAGACTTCACTGGCAGAATTTATTCCAAACGGCATCTTGAGGAATCTGTATCTACCAAATGGGGTACTGAATGTAGTCCGTAGTGAAGATTTGCGATCAAGCATCACTTTCCCAAATGAACTCTTTGCATCTAAGACAGAAAAAAAAAAAACAGTGCCATTTGGCATGAGGGTGGCAATCTCCTCAACTGTATGCATAGGATGATGAGGTTTTGCGGCAGTGCATATTCTGATTTCATCTGAATTTTTATGAGCAGCTGCCGTGGAAGACTCCCACTCACTTTGTTCTGTGACTGGACAAATCACACCTTGCTGCACCATTTTGCCTAACTGGACCTTGACTTTGACTTACATAGCTATTGCAACTCTTTTTGCTGGTTTGACTACTGGACTGACCTCTGGGTCTACATTCATGGAGTACACAACTGGAAGTTTGCCTAGTTTGTCATCGAACACATCAACATGCTCTCTGAGTAAATAGTCAGTAAAACTGGGACCGGGGCATGTGCTTACATGATGGACTTCTCTGTTAAAAGAAGGCAGTGTGTCTCTGAGACCTAATAATGATTGCACAGATCTTCTGATTACTTAAAATTGCCAGCTGTAACTGTTCCCAGCCGAATAGCATGAAAATACTTCTGAGCCTTTGATTTGAATCTCTTCACCTCCAAAAGCAGCAAACTGCACAACTGGCCAAATTAAGTTGCTCACCAGCCCTTACTTGAGCAAATGTTTCTGCTGACATCACATTACACTTTGAAGCAGTGTCTACTTTGAACTCCGTGGGTTTGCAATTGATCAGGGCAGTACAAAACACTTCATTCTTTGCCAACAAATCTACTGCATTAACCTTTTCACCAACCTCTGGTACACCATCTACATAGAAAGTGGGATTGCAGCCCTCTATATGATCAACTTGAGTGACCTTTCTTAACTGAATGAGGCTTACTTGAGTTACGAAACTATTGAAAGTTCCATTTTTTAGACTTGGGTCATTGCTGACCAAATGCTAAGCACTTCTCTGTTTTAGACTCATGGTTGGCCTCACAGTTACGACAGTTAACAAGACTTGACTTGGGTTGTTCTGACTCGCTCTTATAGTATACTGAGCATGCCCTTTTTACTGAGCTAGTCTTGGACTTACTAGAAAGCAACTGGTTCTCCTTGCCAGACCCACAGGGTTTGAGCTGCCATGTACTTAGGCCTGTTTCTGCTTGCCACATGTTGCATGTTGTCTGTGTTCACTTGGAGACTGTTGAAATCGTGCTTTTATCATTTGCCAGTATATTTATTTTTATTTTATTTTACATTTGTTTACCGGGATAGTCCGACTAGACACAGATCCATTTACAGCGGAGGCCCGGGTGAAAAGCTCCACAGCAAGTAACAATGTAGTTTAGCACATGAAAATACAATGTGCATATATAAACAGCCATAATGCGCATTAATACAGAAACAGCAAATCATGATTAAAACATAACATAGAGAAAGTTACATTTTGAGGTTTGCAGTAGGAATTCCTGAGTCTGCAGCAGATTAACAGAAATGTAGTAGTGTAGCTAGTTTGTTGAAGAGATAGAGGTTTTATGCACACATTTATGTGCGTTTCTGTGAGCTCATGGATTTGACAAATCTGTATGGCTTTGCTTGGCGTTAGATCATTGTCACAAAGCAAAATCTTTCTCACTGCAGCACTATTAACTCGTCTTTCAAGTCACCAAATCTGCACCTTTTAGCTTTTTTTCTCAAGTCTGTGATATAAGCTGCAAAAGTTTCACCTGGCTTTTGGTCTGTTGTATAAAATAAGTCCCTCTCTAATGTAACATTTGTGTTGGGGTTGCACATTTGTCTGAGTTTACATTTTAACCACTTGGGGTCCTCCCTTGATTTAGCCGGTACCACAATATGGTGGTTTTCCACCTCTCCTGCATATACTTCTGGTGCATACACAAATGAACGCTCCCTTTCAGTGGCTTCTGACTCGGTTAAGTTAAGTAAAATGAATGCCCTTGTATGTGCATCTTTGTCAGAAAAAGCTGCTTGTATGAAAATATTGTTTTCCTGCTTGAATACTCTCCAATTCTCTTGTATATTATGATCAAACACAAGTGGACCTGGTCTGTGAAATGCCTCTGCCATATCAGCACACAGTAGTGAAGGTGCTCGAAGTTGTGTATGAAATCGCTATACTTTGTGAAACCACTCAACCGTGTACGAAATACTTTGAAATTACTGTACTTTGCGAATAAACTATACACAGCAGAAAAAGCTTAGAATAATAAACATTTTTGGGATGAATGCACTTTTCAGATAAACTATACACAGCACAAGAGCCTTTTAAATGGTTGTACTTTGCGAAATAGTGCTGTACTGTGCAAGAAACACTCTGAAATGGAGGCACTCTGTGAATAAATGCACACAGCACAAGAAACTTTTCGAAATGGCTGTACTTTGACTGCACTTTGCAGTATAACTGTATTTTGCACAAAGAAATCTCTTTGAAGTAATTGCACCGTAATAAAGCGCACACACACTGCAAAGACTTGGCACATCCTGAGGTACTTCGAACAACTCTAGTTATGCTTTGAATGGCTTTGGTCAGTGCAAAATAGTTTGTGCCCAAACACCGTCTTTTACTAAAAAAATGCAGTCTCCTCACTCTTTAAGCTTACTTTGCCCTTTTATTGTACTCATTATGCCCTTTTCATCTCTTGTCATGCTCATTATACTTTCCTTGTGCCTGTTTTACTTTAAACATGCTCATTACGCAAACCAAAGGTAATTCTGAGCCCCATATGAATACCTCTGCTTGTTTTATCAAATATTGTTGTTTCAAAGGTTAAGAATGCGGTTTTTGCCTTTCATTTGATAAGTAATACGTTTTGTGCTACTCATTTAATAATGCATTTTGTACCTTATAAATGCACCATTTCATTTGCTGTGCAAAATGAAATATTTTGTGCAGTTTTCTTAACTCTGCATGTCATGGCTTGAAGAAGTTGTTTTAATCCTGGTTCTGGCACCATGTATTTAATCTGTCAGTATAAAACAGGTGAACATTCGTTGGTTCATTTCAAGCAGCTTTATTACACACGAACACATCTGAAATGAGGCTTTGTAACTTAAACTTATAAACAGACTACCACACTCGTACATGTTAACACTCTGGCTGTTGTCTCAAAATGGCACTGCTGCCTGCACATGCTCACTATTTGTATGCATGTGCTTACATCTGGAAATGCTTCTTAAAGGTACATGCACACGCTCTGATTTACAGATTTTGATAAGGGTTTATCCACAAGAGTGTAGACCACAAAAACCGTAAATGTAAAGTAACTGGCCTGAAGCCCACATGCTAAAACTAAAACTAAGATGCTTAGAATAACCGATAAATTTAATCAGGGTACTAACAAGCAGTAATAAATGTAGCAGAATAAAAGCACTTGAACACTTAAGAGCACGCAGCAAAACAAAATAAGGTAATCCAGTAGGAAGAACACAATTACAGTAAAAGCAGCTGAGTAGAGTGGAAATTAATATTTTTTTTAAGTGGAGAGGGAGGAAATAGAAGATGATTCAAGATTAAGGAACTATGGGAGTTGACCTTCCCAGATGCTTTCTCTGTACACAGTAGACTGAGATGATGAGATGGGACTGGGAGGAGTGTCCAAAATCTTAGTAGCAAGGGGGGAGTCTTTCCCAAATGATCTCTCTACTCAGTTGAGTGAGCAAATGAGATGGGACTGGGAAGAGTGTCCAAAATCAAATTTACAGCAGGGGCGGGCAGTTCCAAAGCCACCAAATTTAAGAATACAGCAACACTTGGGTGGAAGGGTCGGAAAAACACACTCAATGCAGACAATGAAGCAAATAATAATAAAAAAAAAAATGCAGAAATAAACCAGCAAAATTCAATGAAACAAGTAAATGAAGTACAGCTTTATTATTTTATTTATTTCAGTTTGATAACCGGGGAAGTCCACTGGGCCGCGAGGAGCCCATTTTCATTGGAGGCCCAGGCTGAAAAGCTCCAAACAGTTAGAGAAACAATATAAGCAATCAGTTTTTTAGAAAAAAATACAGTGTATAATACAGTAAATTCACAAAGAAATACATTGTACAGTACAATAAAAAGAATGTGAATTAACACATTTTTGATACAGGCAAATGATAAATGCACGTGACTATATATATTTATATAAATATATATATATATATATATATATATATATATATATATATATAATATGTGTCTTCTTCAAAACATCTAAAACCCATAACATCTAATTTCATAACATTGAGACTAGAACATCTAAAACCCATAACATCGAATTTCATAACATCTAACACTACAAATCACATGAAAACAACCCCATTACATATAATGACACCAAACTACCAAACACACTTTTTGCTATATTTCTGCAGGGGGGCAATCCTCAGTGCACACCCCATGTGGGGGGGGGCTTCGCTCCCTACAACCCCCATAAATAAAATATACCAACTCCAAGATCGGACTACAGTGGGGAAAAAGTTAATTTCTTAAAGCAAAACAAAGACAAAGACAGTATGTTCACCAAAGATATTGGCTCCAAGTAAAACAGACCCACGAACTGTTAAAATCCAAATTGAGATTTCCTTTAATTGCTAATAACAAAAACAAATGATGGACAAAATAAAAAGTCCCTAAAAATCAATATGATAAGCGCTTTCGACAGGTGTCTTCCTCAGATCGTAATACAAATAATTCGACAGGTGTCTTCCTCAGATCGTAATACAAATAATGGGACTAGCACTGTTATTTAAAATGAAGGTCCATGATTATATTGGCCAATCCAAACACAAGTTGGAAGTCTGTCAACCAATCCAAATAGGTAATTCACCATCTTATTTACATGCAAAGGCACAATCACTTCCATTTCCCGCCTTTCTGAAGGCAAACCCTAATATGCAAATCAGGATTCATAAATAACCAATCAAATTTAGCAAGAAACTGATGTACCAATATTTGGTGAAAGATCACATTTCTTATTTAATCATGGTGGCATGCCTTTTCATGACATTACCTAATGAAAAGCCAACAATCCTTTAAAGCTGACTGTACAGAAAAGAACAATCTGTAAACAGCTGCTAGGTAAAACACCAACAAAAAATGTAAAACCGAGCACTCCCTCTGCCGATAAATCATGAACTCTGCTTTGTTGACTAAGTTCAAAGAGATTGTTTCATGAAGTTTTTAGAGTTAGCTGTACAAACAGCTGGCGAATCATCTATTAGAAACCTCTGCTTGATCAAAACATCTTTGACCATTTTATGGCATCCAAACCGCTTCCGCGATTGCGGAAACATGTAAAACTATGATCGCTAGAATGCACCAATATTTCTCGCTCACTTGCGTTGGTCTTAGATATTTTTCTATACCAAATTAAAAGACTTCCCTACTAGTTAATGGCAATAGTCACGAAAGCATGAGAAACATTCTTGTTCGTTTGAAACGGTTGGCATACATCTAGCACTTAGAAGGTCTTTTGCATAAGGCAAAGCAAGAACTTTAAAATATGACTGAGGTGTTTCGTTGCACCCAGGCTCTCCAAAAAACTATATCTGCAACTATATAAAGGGGAGAAGTTGATAATGAACCCAATTCACCTCTGGCCTTTAAAATTGAAATGCCCAGAGTTCTTCAGCATATTCATGTTCTCTCGCAAATTTGATAATAATACAGATTGGATATAACTTTAACTGAACCAAGACATTGCTGCTTCTCTTTTAAGTCCCAAACGAGGATGATAGCAAAGAATCTACTCTGTCCTCATAAGTAGTTGCCTTATAAAAGGGCTTTAGACGCATCGTGTATCAGAAATTGATGACACGAATAACAAAAACAAAGTGGGTTGCATTGAAACTCACATGAAAATTGGCTCCAATGCTTCCAAAAAAAACCTTTTACATCTGTCAGAGATGATCATGCAGGTAGTCTTAGTTTAAAGGAGAAATGATATTCATGGCTGAACAATGCCCCTATTGGGTGGGGGTCAAAATTCAGTTGTTGTAAAGTACTAAAATATCTTTGCTTTCTGTTAATATTCCTCATTAATAGGCTATGTAATACATAGTGTTCTTTCCATGTTCTTAAAGCAAGATGTGCAGGCTAAAATACACAGATGGATGGCCTTTAATGGTGGTCCCTACAACATTAATTCGAATAATTGATACTGAACCCCTTTTTCTGCATTAATTGGTGTATAGACCCAATGTAAGTGCTTACACACAACTAAAAGGCATCACAAAAGGTTTTTTTTTATGATTTTATCAGGGGAAATTGATACTCCTTTGATATGTATTGCTCCAAATATATGGGTACAACACATTCATCAAAAATACTCTTATTTACTTTAACTTGGGTCTCTTAGTTTTCAGAACTGGTTTTAAAGGGACCACGCAATTTAAGCATGGGAAGTGATCAGCCCTCAAATTAATTATCCATTTGATCTCCTTCAATTCAGTTAAATTCTCAACATCACCTCTTCTTGGTCCAACGAAAACATTTTCAATTACTTTGTACATAAATGTGTGACCTCTATTTGAATCAACGTGGCATGCCAATGCATTGTGCAAATCCTTATTAATGATGTCCCTCTGATGTCTTTGTACTCTTCTTTTAAACATCTGGTTGGTTTTTCCTATGTAAAAAGACGAACACTCCTTTCAAGTTGCCAAATAAACAACATCGGATGTTTTGCAGGTCGCCTTGACATTGAAGGTATATTCCTTACCAGTGATGGGATGCACAAACTGATTGCTATTGTCCATCAGTGAGCAAATATTACAGATGCCACATACATGGGTGCCTTTGCATCCTGTTATCGAGTTCTTACTCTTTAGATTGGTGCATAATAGCCTTTTTATGTTTTTCTTATTCTTATAACAGAACTGTGGTCTATCACCAACGATGTCTTTTAACTGCGGGTCCTGGGTCAAAAACAGGCCAAAATTGATGAATCACTCTTGTAATCTGGGCATCATCAGAACTATAAGTCAGAGCAATCGGATACTCGTACTCGTTTAACTGTTTTTTGCTGTGTATTAACCTGAGGTTGTAAATCCTGCTCTTTATACCCTCTTGCTCTAAGGTTATCCCGTAAAAATTTAACTTCTCTATTTCTTACTGACTCCCGGTTGCATCGTTTATAAATCCTGTTCGTTTCATTAGTCATGATGTTTCTAACTATATGTCTTGGATGCATGCTGCTTTTTTGTAGATAGTGATTCCTCCATGTGCTCTTTCTATAGAGGTCAAAATATCCAGGATCAGATCTAATAAGTCACAAATAAGCCTGGTCTCAGCTATGGTTTTCCTAATTGACAGCAACCATCTAACAGAATCTATCCCAACATCGTTTGGAATTGTAGTAAAAAGATTATTGACATCCAAAGTTATTAACAATAGATCACCTTCGACTATGTCCTCCATGGACAATTAATTTATCCAAGAAATCATCCGTGTCTCTTAGTGCTGTGGTATACAGATTAGATGTGATCCTGGAGAATAATTATTTTATATATGAAGAAAAAATCTATTTACAGAAATGGGGGGGTTGCCATGGGCACCCCCTGTGCTAATAGTTATTCTAATTTAGTCCTTGTTGAATGGGAACAAGAATTCGTTTTAAATATCAACAATCCTTGGCAGAAGAACATTCAATATTACGGTTGTTTTGTCAACGATTTGTTTATTTTATGGAAAGGTGACGAAGAGCTATTTAAAAGATTTCACAGATATCTTGATATGACTACTTCTTATCTGTCATTTACATCGGAATGCTCGAAGCACATCATTCATTTTTTGGACGTTAGTGTTAGCTTTAATGATTCAGGTACCTTGGATTTTGACCTGTATAAAAAGAGCACATGGAGGAATCACTATCTACAAAAAAAGCAGCATGTATCCGAGACATATAGTTAGAAACATCATGACTAATGAAACAAACAGGATTTATAAACGATGCAACGGGGAGTCAGTAAGAAATAGAGAAGTTAAATTTTTACGGGATAACCTTAGAGCAAGAGGGTATAAAGAGCAGGATTTACAACCTCAGGTTAATACACAGCAAAAAAGTTAAACAAGTGAGTACGAATATCATATTTGCTCTGACTTATAGTTCTGATAATGCCCAGATTAAAAGAGTGATTAATCAATTTTGGCCTGTTAAGACCCAGGACCCGCAGTTAAAAGTCATCATTGGTGATAGACCACAGTTCTGTTATAAGAATAAGAAAAACATAAAAAAGGCTATTATGCACCAATCTAAAGAGTAAGAACTCGATAACAGGATGCAAAGGCATCCATGTATGTGGCAACTGTAATATTTGCTCACTGATGGACAATAGCAATCAGTTTGTGCATCCCATCACTGGTAAGGAATATACCTTTAATGTGAAGGTGACCTGCAAAACATCTGATGTTGTTTATTTGGCAACTTGTAAGTAGTGTTCGTCTTTTTACATAGGAAAAACCAACTAGATGTTTAAAAGAAGAGTACAAAGACATCATTAATAAGGATTTGCACAATGCATTGGCATGTCACGTTGATTCAAATAGAGGTCACACATTTATGTACAAAGTAATTGAAAATGTTTTAGTTGGACCATGAAGAGGTGATGTTGAGAATTTAACTGAATTGAAGGAGATCAAATGGATAATTAGAGGGCTGATCACTTCCCAGGCTTAAATTGCGTGGTCCGTTTAAAACCAGTTTTGAAAACTAAGAGACCCAAGTTAAAGTAAATGACTATTTTTGATGAATGTGTTGTACCCGTATATTTGGAGCAATACGTATCAAAGGAGTATCAATTTCCCCTGATAAATCCATAAAAAACCTTTGGTGATGCCTTTTAGTTGTGTGTTTAAGCACTTACATTGGGTCTATACACCAACTGATGTAGAAAAAGGGGTTCGGTATCAATTATTCGAACTAATGTTAAAGGGACCACCATTAAAGGCCATCCAGCTGTGTATTTTAGCCTGCACATCTTGCTGTAAGAACAACATGGAAAGAACCCTACGTATTACGTAGCCTATTAATGAGGAATATTAACAGAAAGCAAAGATATTTTTAGTACTTTACAACTGAATTTTGACCCCCACCCAATAGGGACATTGTTCAGCCATGAATATCATTTATCCAGTAAACTAAGACTCTACCTGCATGATCATCTCTGACAGATGTAAAAGTTTTTTTTTGGAAGCATTGGAGCCAATTTTCATGCGAGTTTCGATGCAGCCCACTTTGTTTTTGTTATTCGTGTCATCAATTTCTGATATGCCATGCATCTAAAGCCCTTTTATAAGGCAACTACTTATGAGGACAGAGTAGATTCTTTGCTATCATCCTCATTTGGGACTTAAAAGAGAAGCAGCAATGTCTTGGTTCAGTTAAAGTTATATCCAGTCTGTATTATTATCAAATTTGCGAGAGAACATGAATATGCTGAAGACCTCTGGGCATTTCAGTTTTACAGGCCAGAGGTGATTGGGTTCATTATCAACCTCTCCCCTTTATATAATTGCAGATATAGTTTTTTGGAGAGCCTGGGTGCAACGAAACACCTCGGTCATACTTTAAAGTTATTGCTTTGCCTTATGCAAAAGACCCAAGTGCTAGATGTATGCCAACCGTTTCAAACAAACAAGAATGTTTCTCAAGCTTTTGTAACTATTGCCGTTAACTAGTAGGGAGGTCTTTTAATTTGGTATAGAAAAATATCTAAGACCAACGCAAGTGAGTGAGAAATATTGGTGCATTCTAGCGATCATAGTTTTACAAGTTTCCGCGATCGCGGAAGCGGTTTGGATGCCATAAAATGGTCAAAGATGTTTTGATCAGGCAGAGGTTTCTAATAGATGATTCGCCAGCTGTTTGTACAGCTATCTCTAAAAACTTCATGAAACAATCTCTTTGAACTTAGTCAACAAAGCCGAGTTCATGATTTATCGGCAGAGGGTTATGTCATACACATTGGAGTGCTCGGTTTTACATTTTTTGTTGGTGTTTTACCTAGCGGCTGTTTGCAGATTGTTCTTTTGTGTAGTCAGCTTTAAAGGATCGTTGGCTTTTCATTAGGTAATGTCATGAAAAGGCATGCCACTAATTTATGACCGTGATTAAATAAGAAATGCGATCTTTCACCAAACATTGGTACATCAGTTTCTTGCTAAATTTGATTGGTTATTTATGAATCCTGATTTGCATATTAGGGTTTGCCTTCAGAAAGGCAGGAAACGGAAGTGATTGTGCCTTTGCATGTAAATAAGGTGGTGAATTACCTATTTGGATTGATTGACAGATTTCCAACTTGTGTTTGGATTGGCCAATATAATCAAGGACCTTTATTTTAAAGAACAGTGCTAGTCCCATTATTTATATTACGATCTGAGGAAGACACTTGTCGAAAGCGCTTATCATATTGATTTTTAGGGACTTTTTATTTTGTCCATCATTTGTTTTTGGTATTAGCAATTAAAGGAAATCTCAATTTGGATTTTAACTGTTCGGGGGGGTCTGTTTTACTTGAATCCATTATCTTTGGTGAACAATACTGTCTTTGTCTTTGTTTTGGTTTTGAGACAGTTCTCCATAGCGTTGGGAGCATTTTGTTGTTAAAGTTAATTTCTTAACCCCACTGTATCATGCCCCACTGCAGAAATGTAGTAAAAAGTGTGTTTGGTGGTGTTATATGTGGAGGGGATGCTATTTCCATGTGATTTGTAGTGTTAGATTTTATATATATATATATATATATATATATATATATATATATATATATTTTTGCAAGGTAGGACAACAGTTTGAGTAAGAGAGAGGACTGGGTTCAGTAGTTGACTGTCCTTTTAGGGTATAGTGGGGTGATTGAAGAAGTGGTTATTGCAGAGGGTGGAGACGTTAGTAGTTAAAGGGGGAATTTAGGTTGGGGAGTCGGGTGGGCATATCCATTTAGTCGTAAGATTGGAGGATGAGATATTTGAATTTGGTATGGTCAGGGGTATTGCATAGAGTGGGAGGGAGAGAGTTTCATCGTTTAGAGATGGATCAGGAAAGTAGGTGGTGGCCAGGGGTTTGTGAGAGTTTATATATGTGTAGGAGGTTTTGGTGTTCTGATCTGATTGAACGGTTAGGGATGTAGGGGCTTAGTGCGGTAGAGATAGAAGGGCAACTAGTAGGTTTGTGGATGAGTTTGTGGGCGTTGGTGAGTTTAAGCAAGATTAAGAAATTGGGAAGTTAGAACCACTGTACACTATTGAGAGAGTGGCAATGGTGGGTGGATTTTTTTGAGTTGGCAAATGTGCTTATTTTATTGTAGCATGATTTGAGTTGGATTGTAGACCCAGTTGGAGAAGTCCCAGTGTTTGGTGTTTTTTTTTTGTAATGGTAGATTGTATATAGGTGTCAAATTTTAGATGGTCGTCAATGATGACTCCAAGGAGGTTGGTATTAGATACAATTTCGATTGGGATGTTATTGCTACTGAATATTGAGAAAGAGTTTTTGTCTATTGGTGAGTTTCTGGAAGGGGAAAGATCATAAGTTTAGTTTTATTAGCATTACAGGCAAGGTGGCTATTTTTCATCCAGGATTCTGTGTTAGAGAAGGCTGACTGAATTTTTAGAAGTAGGTCGGAGGGGGTGTAATCAGAGCAGGTGATTGAGTCCTCTGCATGTTGGATTATTGATGAGTCAGGGATGGCATGGTGGAAATTTTTAATAAATATATTGAAGACTAGAGGGTGGAAGATGGTGTCAAAAGCTTTGGACAGGTCAGGGAACAGGAAAGGTACAAGTGTACCAGACTCACAAACTTTATTTATGGTTTCGAGAAAGGATAGGAGGACAGTCATAGTACTGTGCTCAGGTCGGAAGCCGTGTTGAGTAAGGGTACGTACTTTATTTTGAGTAAGATATGACACAATGGATACATTTCTGAGAGGAGGGGAAGAATAGCTAGAGGTCCGAAATTGGTGTCAGTGTGTTTACCTCCTTTGTGCATTGGAATGATGTATGCTTTGCGTCAAATGGATGGGACATATGCTTCTTGGATGGATCTGTTGATTAAGATGGAAATGGGAAGGGCTATGCTGTCGGCAGATAGTTTTAGAAAGGCTTTTGGGAGATTGTTAGTTCAGCTAGGTTTTAGTTGGAGTAGTTTTTTTTTATAGTACATGTAGGGATGGGTGTAACTTTGAAGGGGGAGAGTAAGTGATTGGTGGGGTTGGGGGTGGAGGAGTTGTTGGAGGGCTGGGGAAAAGAGGACAGTTTGGCTATGCAGTCTATGAATGAGGAGTTAAATTGAGTGGCACTGTCCAGGTCTGTAAGGTTTTGGTTTGGGTAGGGGCTCTCTCTGTTACCAGGAGGGAGGAGATTGTGGCCCAGAACTTTTTAGGGTTGGTTGAGTGGCTGGTTTGAAGTTTGGGGTAGTATATTTTACAATCTCTGGTTATAAGTTTTTTTATGGAGTTACAAAGTTGTTTGAATTCTAGTAAGTAGTTGGGTAATTTTTTTTTTATATAGTTTCCAGGTTTTATCTCTTTGGAGCATGCCAAATTTGGTTTCCTTGGACAGCCAGGGGAAGGCATTAGCTTTGATTCATTTGGTTCTTTTAGGAGCATGGTTGTTGAGAGTGTTTATAAATGTATCATTGAAGTAGGTAGTGGCACTGTCTAGGTGCAGGGTTGTTAGGGGGGACCAGTCAGTAAGTCTTAGACATTCAGAGAAAGTTTGAGGGTTGAAATGGGAGAGATTGTGTGTATGTATGTAATGGTGTTGCTTCTGGAGAGGGCAGGGGTGATGGTCAGCAAAGGCTTGGGAGGTGGTCGCTGAGGGGGTCTGGAAGAATTCATGAGTTTGAGATATGGCTGGAATGGGATGTAAGGATACAGTCAATGATGGTGCCAGAGGATCCGTCTTTGTTGGGCCTGGTAGGGGAGTTTATAAGTTGTCTGAAATTGAAGAGATTGATTGACTGAGATGGGGTAGGTGAGTTTGATGCCCAACTTGTGTTGGTGTCACCTAGGATGTAGGTTTCATTTTTTATTTTGGAAGAAAACCAGGAGAGGATATCTTCTAGTATTGGGATGTTGTTACCAGGGGGTATATATAGGGCAGCTACACATATGGATTTGTGATTGTTTAGTTTTAGTAGAGCAATAGAAATTTCAGCATTGCTAAAGTTAGGGATAAGATTGGTGTAAGGAATTTTGGTATAGGTGGAAGCGAAGATTATAGCTACACCTCCACCTTTAAGTCTATCATTATGTATGATTTGGTAGCCAGGTGAGAGAATTTCGTTGTCCTTTATGGTGGATTTAAGCCAGGTCTCTGAGGTGACTGTTATGTCAGGATGGTTATGGCGAAGCCAGGCATGCCGGTTGAGGTTTTTATTTTTTATTCTTTGAGCATTAAAAGTGGCAAGATGTAAAGGTTTAGGGGTGCTTGTGTGTGTGGGGGGGTTGGGGGGTAGAAGTTTGGGGTGTGGGCCCTGGGTAGGGTGAATGTCACTGGACAGTGCTAAATTGATGTGATGGAGGATAAGTATGAGGTAGTTAAGTGTGATCGAGTATGAGTGTAGGAATGGGAAAGATTTGGTGGAGTGCGGGTGTGGGGGTGTGTAGTGATTATGAAGGATGGGCAGTATTTTATGTTAGAAGAGTAGGGTTTGGTTGAGTGGATAGAGTTAGTGAGTTATGGAGGTGAAGGCTGGTGTGGAGGAAAGGTTGTATGGTAGATGTGGAGTGTGTAGGGGATGTATCGTTGAGTTGAGTGAAATATGTAAGGTAGTTAAGTGAGGTAAGAATCGATAAGAGTAGGGGAGTGTATGGAGGAGTTGACATAGTGTAAATGATGGGTGGAGAGTATGAAAGGAAAATGTGCATGGAGGGAGTGGTCAACTGTGTTTGGATGGAAGAAATGGGTGGGGTTGTGGTTGAGATAAATGTGCAGGTATTGGGGGTGGGTGGAAATTGGGGGCAGGGTAGGGGAGCCGAGTGAGCCCACAGGGTGACTGAAGTGGGTTAGAACCCCAGCAGAGGTGAGTGAAATTCTATCAGTGAATGCTGATATTGACTGGAGGTGGTGGCTGGCCAAAGGTATGAGGGAACAGTTAAAGTAAGAGTTAATGCTTTTGCTTAAAATAAATTAGAGTTAGTGGTCAGTAAATTTGGGTAGTAAGGTAGCTTCTAAAAGCTGAATTTACAGGTTAAAGTAAAAGTGACTGTGCGGTCTGTTACAGCCTATAATTGGCTGTGCAGATGTTGCTGGCTATAGCATTGGTAGAGAGGTCTGTCAGGTTCCTTTGGATCAAATGGACACCGTGGTTCTGTAGGGTATATGCCGGTTGGGAAAGATGAGTGGAGATAAGGGGAAGAGTGGATGTTTGCTGTCACCTAGTGAATAAGGTACAGGTGGTATACTTAGGGAGTGAGTGTGCATGCTATGGGGAACACTTTAACAGAAAGCAGTTGGAATATTTGTACAGGTAAGGTATAGATTAAGG
Organism: Protopterus annectens; assembly: GCF_019279795.1. Taxonomy (NCBI): domain Eukaryota; kingdom Metazoa; phylum Chordata; order Ceratodontiformes; family Protopteridae; genus Protopterus; species Protopterus annectens. The sequence goes on along the minus strand of NC_056750.1, from coordinate 841,716,990 downwards.
AAACACTAGCTTACACGCGTTCTTGCTGATCCACCAATTAGCAGTGTCTTGGGTATGCAGTTAACTATCACTGAAACAGATCAAGTGCAAAACGTCACTCTAAGCCAAATTGTTCTTATAGTTATTGTCAGAGTAATTATTTAATTGTAACTTTTTATGCATTTCTTTTTATTTTCACACTGAACTTTGAGTTATGAGCAAGGCTATGTATGTAATTGTTAAGCTGTCCGTGTGGATCACTGTTGGGAATTAGCCTGTTGGCTCCAAGTAAACATCTGCCAAACTCTCTGGACTTCCAGAGCTTTGTTGCAGTCTGGCCTTTTCCCAAATGAAGGGATGCACAGCTGCATCCCAGATAAAAGGGAAGTCAGTCCACACCATCTTTTTTTAATACTATTTTCTGCCCCAAATGCATGCCATATCTTTGTTACAAAGTTTATAGTCAGTTGGTCCAGTTTCATCCTCAGGCCTCTTGTCTACATATTTTTGTCAAAGGTAAGTGACCCATTGGTGATACTAGTGTTGCTAATGTTTTCTTGCTGATTTGCTAATGAACAGTTTCTTCTAGATCTTCCTATTTTCAGTGGCATTTCCTGTGCAAGCTTGAAAAGCTTTTGAAACTTGAGGCATCTGATCTTATATAAGAGCTACATTTTAAATGCATTTTTTTTTTGCTGTAGGAGAATGTCAAATGTCATCTTGCAGTAGGCTACAGTATTTGTGTGTATTTGTCTTGAAAATATTGGATAAGTAGCGAAGCCTCTCTCCACAAGCTGGAGGCCGTTATGCAGGCAGCAGGGATTGGATTTAGATGACTTTTTCCCCAAGAATTCTCAACAGTAAGAAATAAGACTCTCTAGGAACTTTGAGGAAAGGAGAATCGTCAGGAAAGGCTATACTAAGAGGATGGAGACTGCTTCCTTGGAGTTGCATAGTTCCAGTGATGCCCAGTCTTTAACAGGGTTTCCCACTTCCTGATATCTGCATTGGTTATACCTGCCAGCTTCTTTCATACCCCCTTGTGTCGGCAACTTGCAGCATGTCCTCCTGGATCCTGTACCATAGTGTAAATGCACCAGATTCAGATGTCCTATGTAATGACCAATAGTGGCTTCATCTGGTAGAATACAGTTTTACTGCATGAGACTATTCTTGCAGGCAGGAGTAAGAGGGAATGCACAGTAAACTCTGTTAACTCTGTTATCTGGCACCCATGGGGATTGGTAGATGCAGGATAACTGTAGATGATCATTGTGTTTCACTGTTGCAGTCATTACTCTTGGGTTATCCTGCTGGTAGGCTACCCGCAGTCGGCCAGAATTCCAAAGTCTAGGTCCGGCGTCGGTTGCTGTCACATTTTCCCTGACGTCAGTGCGCCAGGGGTATAAAAGATGCAGCCGATGCCATTTTCTTCAGTCTTTCTTGCCGCGCGGTGCATGAAGCAAAAGCAGTTCGCAAGTGCCGGTCAGCCGACTCCTGAGATTTTCAAATCCGAATTTCGGATCCGAAGTCTTCATTAAAACTAAGTACCCCATTGGGGAAACTTTTTTCTTGCTCCAGACCGATGTCAGAAAAAGTTAACAATTGTATTTCTTGTGGGAAGCAAATACCTCATAAGGATTTTCACTCGTACTGTATTCCTTGTTTAGGCCCTGATCACAACGTTGCTAGTTGTCGGTTTTGTGCTAGATTTAACCAAAGCACTATCGAGCGTCTGTTTGATTTTGCGTTTCATTACTTTGGCTGAAGACTTAACTATATAATGCCGTCGGATTAGCCGACAACCGCAGGTTACAAAAAACGCAAGGACAAGGAAAAGGATAGGCATCTGAGGTCCAAAACTGACGACTAAGTCTCTTCTAGGCCAGTTGCCGGTTCGCCACTTCTCAGTGAGGTGCTTTCGCAGCCCCTGTTGCCCGCTACCTCAGAGCCACAGGCCACTTCCGACTCCCACGTGGAGCCGACTGGGCCTCTGGATACTCAAGGTATTGGACACTCTGAAATCATTCCCTCAGATGGGTCCGGAGCCGCTGTGCAGGCATCGGCTTCTGAGGGTGTCTTCAGACCTACACAACTATATATTAAGCCATCCTCGGCTTCAAAGACTAAAGCAGCATTAAAGACAAAGAAACAAGTACAGCATTCTCCTACTCAGACTACCATTCCTAAAAAACAGATGCTTAAAATGGCCAAAGACCTAATTACTTTGATCAGGGGTTCCCATCCCCCTCCTGATAAGAGGCCTAGGCAAGAGACAGAGTATGATTCTTCTGATCAGGTTTCTATTTCATCTGATTCCTCTTCTGAACAAGATTACTCCATGCTTCCCTATGAGGATTCTGATGCTGAAGAATCCATTCCTTCAGCCTCTCCTCCTGAGGATTATTCTTTTGGGGAAACCCTGCATACCATGAGGGAACATTTCCACTGGGAGAGCCAAGATTATTCTGAATCTAATTAAATGCTCCGAGACTTTCTGCTACTTCCTCAGCAGAGACTTCTTGCTATTCCACCTATTCTAGACATTATAGATGATGCAGTCTCAGAGTCCGGCCTGTCCCCAGACTCTCTACCCCCTGCACCTGCTAAGCCAGACAGATACTACAGGGTCCCGGATTCTCATAAATTCCTGTATAAAAACCCCGCTGCTGACCCAGAAAATATATCTCAAGGTCCCAAGGGGGTTAAAGCTTCCACTGCAAAAAACCCTGTACCCTCTGATAGGGATTCCAGGGCTCCAGACAGATGGAGGAAATAAGTCTACACTTCTGCTACCCTGGCTGTAAGGGCCTTAAATTGTCAGTTTCATATGCTTAAATATCAGCAATATTTAATGTCACTGCTTACACAGAAAATGTTGACAAATACTGAATGTTCAGAGAACAAGGAATTGCAGGATTTATTGCATGCAGCTGAACAGGTGGGAAAGCATACTTTGCAATGTTGTTATGATTCATTGGAGGCCTCTTGCAGGGCCGCTGTTACAGGTTCTGTTATTAGAAGGCATGCTTGGTTAAAGGAACAAAATCTGCCTGATCATGTTAAAGCAAAATTATTAGATGCACCATTACAGCATGATACTTTGTTTGGTACTAAAGCAGAAGAGGTGTTGAAAGAAAATGGAGGATAAAGCAAAATCCATGCAGACAGTCAATGATTTCTTACAGGTACAGCCACCCAGATTTAGCAGAAATTTGCCTTCTAAAAATTGGTCCTTTCCAGTATCAGACAGACCACAAAGAGGCAGATACAGGCGTCCCATTGTCAAAGGTCAGCCCCAAGGCTCATACAGACCTTAACAATGGGGTGCTCCTACCTCCAAAAGTGGAGAAGACAAATCACAACTTTACAGGAAACAGTCTCAATGACTTTCCTCTACCAGATCCAAGCACTTTTCTTTTGACAGCCCCCTTAGGGGGAAAACTAGCACTTTTTTCATCAAATTGGCAAGGGATTACCCAAGACAAATGGGTCCTGAACATAGTGTCCCAAGGCTATAGGTTCCATTTCCACAAGGTCAAAAGGTATGCCAGACCTGCTGGGCAGAGGCAAAAAAACAAATTACAGCCCTCATGGACATGAGAGCCATTCAGCAAGTACCACAACAAGAGCAGGGGCAAGGATTTTACTCCAGACTTTTCGTAGTACCCAGAAAGGACAAAACCTGGAGACCAATACTGGACCTTTCTACACTAAATGCGTTTCTGGAAGTTCCAAAATTCAAGATGTTGACTCTACAGCAGCTACTACCCATGCTGGGCAAGAAGGCTTGGCTCGTAACTTTGGACCTAAAAGAGGCATACCTGCATGTCCCAATCAGACAATCTTGCAGAAGATACCTCAGATTCATAGCTGGCTCAATGCATTACCAATTCTCTGCACTGCCCTTTGGCTTATCTACTACGCCCAGGGTCTTCACAAAATGCCTGGCACCAGTAATTGCGTTTTGCAGACAAAAAGGAATTCAAATATATCCTTACTTGGACGACTGCCTAATTCAAGCAGAGAACAAAGACATTCTTTTAAAGCGTCTGGCATTTGTAAAAAGATTACTAGTTGGCCTAGGGTACACAGTAAACGAAAAGAAATCAAAACTAGTGCCCTTTCAAGAGAGAATATTCCTGGGTGCAAGCCTAAATACAACTGGCCAGATGGCTTATCTCATGCCAGGCAAACAAAAGCAACTGGCTACTTACTTAAAGAATTTGGCAACAAAATCCACTTATCTGCAAGGAAAATCCTGCAGGCCTTTGGTTTCATGGCATCCTGCATTCTACTAATTCCATATGCCAGACTGCATATGAGGAAACTACAATGGTATCTAAAAAGTGTTTGGACTCAGCATTGCCACAGCCTGGAGACAGTAATTGCACTCATCCCCTGGCTGCAACAGGAGTTTTGATGGTGGGCAGAAGCCCGTCACCACATCAAGGGTCTGCCATTCAGTTTACCCACAGCCAGACAGACACTAACAACGGATACATCAGATTATGCCTGGGGGGCCCATATGGCAGGAAAAATGTATTCAGGGCACATGGCCTGCAAACCAGATGCATCTTCACATCAGTCAAAAAGAGATGCTAGCTGTACAAAATTCCCTGACTGCTTTCAAGGACCTGCTTCATCCTGGACAATTACTGATAAAGACAGACAACACTATGGTTATGTGGTACATAATCAGGGAGGTACACATTCCTACCCCCTCTGCAGACAAGCAATGACCTTATGGGACACAGCATTGGCTTTTCAAGTTCACCTGCAAGCACAATTCCTGCCAGGAAAAACAAATACTCTGGCAGATGAACTAAGCAGAAACCTCATGGATCCCCACGAATGGAAACTGGATCCACAAGTCTTCAGCATGATAATAAGGAAATGGGGATGCCCAGACATAGATCTATTTGCCTCCCCTCACAACTGCCAGTTGCAGAGATTTTGCAAAAGGATTTATCACAAGCAAGCATGGAAAGTGGACGTCCTGCCCTTCAGCTGGAAAAATCTAACAGTATATGATTTTCCCCCACTGCCTCTCCTTCCCAGGGTACTCCTAAAGGTCAGACAAGAGAAGCCGAACATGATACTGATTGCACCAGACTGGCCACCAATCCTAAAGAGCTTGTCTCAAGGTCCAGCATGGATACTGCCTCAAACTTTTCACTTGCTGACCCAACAAAACAATCCGATCCTGCACAGCCAACTCAGGACCTTAAATCTGGCTGCATGGCGGATAATGTAGCCATTCAGAACACTCCTCTTTCAAAAGCTGTTATGGATGTTATCTTGGAGGCCTAGTACCAGAAAGTCTTATGCAGAAAAATGGAAGAGATTCTGTGCTTGGAACCAGGAACAAGGCATTGACACGTGTGTACCAAATATCCCTCAGATTTTACAGTACCTAACTGAGATGCTAAACAAAGGCCTTTATTTCTCATCTATTAAGATTCATGCCTCTGCCATTTCAGCCCACTACAATACGGAACCACCTATCTTTTCTCATCCCTTAATAAGGCAGTACCTCAGAGGGGTCAAAAACATTAGGGCCTCCAAGGAAAGCACCAATTCCGACCTGGGACCTCATTTATGTTTTGGAAAAACTCACGCTGCCTCCTTTCGAGCCAGCATCAACAGCAGATATAAAATTCCTATCCTGGAAAACAGCTCTACTCCTAGCAAAAACCTCTGCAAGGCGAGTCTGAGTTAAAAGCACTCATGTCTGTGGAACCTTTCATCATTTTTCATCCGGACAGGGTTTCTCTGAGGACAAACCCTACATTTATGCCTAAGGTGGTGTCCAGTGTGGCCCTCAACCAAACCATTCACTTGCCTACCTTTTATCCTAATCCACAGAACAAGGGTGAGAAAATTCTGCATTCTTTGGACATACACAGGCAGTTACAATTCTACTTGGACAGAACTAAAGCTTTCAGAAAGGCTGAGCAACTTTGTGTCCTATGCTGCAGGATCACAAGGAAAGGCCATCTCAAAACAGACTATTTCTAATTGGATAGGCCATTGTATCCATTTCTGCTATCTTCAACATGGCAAATCAGTGCCTAAGGGCATTTGGCCTCATTCCACCAGAGCAGCAGCCACTTCAGCAGCCTTCCTCAGAGGAGTACCAACCAAAGATATCTTAGGGGCTGCAGCTTGGAGTTCAGTGCACACCTTCACAAAGCACTACCACTTACCTCTTTAAGTCCAGAGCAGGCTTTGCCACTGCAGTTCTGCAGGGCCTCATAGCCTCTCCTAATCCTATTTAGCCCAGCCACCCATCCTCAGCTTTGGGATTCAACCCAAGAGTAATGACTGCAACAGTGAAACACAATGAACATAGCACAGTTGTGTACCTACCTTAAATGTAGATGTTCGAGTGTGTTCACTGTTTCAGTCCAGGTTACCCACCTACCCATCCCCCTTTTCTTTGCTGGAACTTTTCTGCACTTCTCTATCCTATACAACCTATTTGGTGTATTTGCTTGTAGATGAAGGACATGTTATTATTGTGCATGCATTTTTATTGGCATATTTTTTCAGCCTTCCAATTTGGGGGCACCTGACAAGAAAAACTGAAGAAAATGGCGTCGACCGCATCTTTTATACCCCTGGCGCACTGACATCAGGGAGGAGGCGACAACAACCAATGCCGGACCTAGACTTTGGAACTCGGGCCGACTGCGGGTAGCATGCCAGCAGGATAACCCAAGAGTAATGACTGCAACAGTGAATACACTCGAACATCTACATTTATGGTAGGTACACAACTGTACTTTTCTGGTTGCTTGAGAGTTACTATTAAAAATGGGCCTAATGTTGTACCCTTTACTGTTTGTTTGGTTTGACTTGTTCTCAGGTTGGGGGGAGGGAGTTTTTTCCTATCTACATTTTAAAACTCTAAAACTCTAACATCGTAAGTTATGTTTCTGCAGGGGGAAACAAAGTGCAACACAGGAAAATTGTACTGTATTTCTTTGATATTTTTTGCTGGTTGCTTGAGAGTGCCGGTTGCTTGAGTTCCAGTTAAGATATTAATATTTGGGAACCGATGAAGGATCAGCAATAAAATATGAACAAATGCGAATAAAACTCAGGAATATTTTATAAGATTTAAATTAATCCTGAAAACAGCATTGAAGTCTAGGAGCAAAGTTCAAGCTGTAAACCAGTTTGCCCTTCCTGTCTAAATTACAGTTTTGGAGTGATTGACTAGCTTCAAAACGTGTTGGATAGATTAGATAGGAAAACAAGAAGGATGCTTCATGCACATCAAATAATTTTATAAAAACCCGTGCATACCATGATTATATATTCCCCGTTGAAATTGATTACATGTATAGATCTGCAGTCGTGGGACTGCGTACATATTTCCTGACTTCAAAATACCCAAACATAGTGAAAGTTTTGAAACATGAGAATAAATCTAAGATGACTTCCCTGCTTAGTCTAGCAGAAGGATATCGGCATCAATCAGGAATGGAAATTAAACCAGAAGTAGATAAAAATCAGGCACCAACTGAATGTGCGAAAAAACAAAAGAATATAAAGTGTAGGATCAGATGAGAACGAAAGAAATGTGGAAAATGCATAAATATAGTTGCAAATTCCTGGAAGAACCTCATGTTGATCAGGATTGAATGCAGGAACGGTTAAGGAGAGTTATATTCAAGCCAAAAGATGTAAGGTTAATATTGGTGGCCCAAGATAATGGATTGTGTACACATGGGTTTTCAAAGCCCATTAAACATGTGGTCGAAACAGACAAATGTAGGTTTTATAAAACAGAACTGGAAACTGTTATATACCTTATTGCTGGCTGAGATATGCTAATGGAAGCACTGTATACTGAAAGGCATAATAATGTGGCAAGACTTTTGCACCATGAATTGTGCAAGCATTATAACGTTGAGGTAGCTGAAAAAGACTGGAAACATGAGCCACAAAGCATTGAAGAAAATAAAGTCTTCATCGCATGTTGATCACCCTTTACCAACAGTTCAAAATATAGATGCAAGAAACCCTGATATAGTGGTCCATTAAAAAGACAAAAGTAGCACTGATTATTGAAATCGCTACCCACAGTGACTGCAGTGTCTTGGGTACAGAGAGAAAAAGTCATAAAATGTCAGTATTTGCAGGCAGAAATAAGAGCAATGTGGAAGAAAGATACCCAGATAGTTCCAATAGTAGTAGGAGCAACGGGTCTTGTAAAAAAGAATCTGCAGTTGTATTTAAATGTTAGATACTTGTAACTCGGTATGAATTGCAGAAGTAGTAATTACTGGGTACAGTGTGGAGTGCTGCAAAGTTCACTTCTGGTTGACATCAAAGACCGAACCAATACTAATTTCATGAACTTTAATCATACTTTGACCTTGGAATGGGATCCTTTCTCATCATGGTATTAGAAACCCAAAAGACGTGGAGAACTTAAAAAACAGGGTGGTTGCTCATAGTGTTTCAAGAGGCTCTCAAGGATGTTATCATGATGGAGTGCCATTTGTTTTCTCAGAAGACTGGACCTTTAACTGGAATATGTCTACCTTGTAGGCCTTTCGGGTCCCTGTGATCTCTACATATCAGTTAGGCTTTGGTCTGCAATACCTTAATAAACTTGTGGAAGAGTTTTTTCCATGGAGCAAAGCTCACGACAAGCCCATAAGGAGAGGGATCATCCCCCACCTAGAGGATCAGACTATTCATCGAAGAAGACGTAGCACATGAGACAGTTTTTTATAAGGTTTCCCTGCAGAGTACAGTCCTCATTATAGTTTAGTTTTCAGAGTGTCAAGACTTGCAGTAACGGGTCTTGTATTTCTAGTAAGGAACCTTTTCATCCATGCCTGTCCGTAAGTAAGGGCACTTAACGGCAGTATAATAAACCAACATAGAAACAATGGTCTGTGTCTGCCATGTTCCTAGATTTGTCTGGCACCAGCAAGTGCTCTTTCGACCCTCCTCAGTAGAGCTTTCACAGTACTCTTTGTTGTGGTTTCTTAGTTACCTGTCTGCAAGGCGACAAGCTGTTAAATGGCAATAAACCTACAAATGCTTTCAACCAATTCCTACAGGTTTTCCCCAGGGCTGTTTCCTGGATTCTGTCCATTTTCAAATATTTATTAATGACCTCCACACCTCCACTCACCTTGCTAGTTTAATTCAGTATGCTCATTAATACGTGCGGCCTCAACAATAAATAAGCTCCAAGACATTACCCAAAAATCTTTCTCCTCTTTAGAAACCTTTACCAAAGAATCACATGTCCTGCTCAACCCCCAAAAAACTAAGTTGATGCTTTTTACCTTAAAAAGTTGCCAGAATCAAAAGCATTTTTTTACTATAAAGTCATCAAATAATAGTCTTATTGAAACTGTTACTCACAGTAAACTTTTAGGCGTTGTAATTGATGACGGTCTCAAATATGACCAGCATATACTGCCCACCATTAAATGTACTCATCAGAAATCTAGGCCATCTTGGATTGGAAGGGGTCTGTCTGCACCTTTGTGAGAGAATTGTGATGATTGGGACCTGTCTGGTAAAGGGAGGCTTGGAATAAGCATCCTCAGTGGTCCTTTTGAATCTTTTTTAAATTTGTTTTCCAAACTCTTAGTTTCTGGTATTTAGGCCCTGCTTTTGAACAGGTATCTCCTTGTTTGCACGTCGAGCAACACCATGCAGTGCTGTGCCATTGTGCACCAAAGCTAGACAGTTAAATTCAACAAATTTTCCCTAAAAGCCAGGCAGAAATATTCATCCATTGAGCTCCTCTGTGATCGATTTTGAATATCCACCCCTAGTGACAACCGTCTGAAACCTAGCTTTATGGACAGTTGGACTACCCTTGTATTTCCCACCAACCCTGTTGACTTGCTCTCGAGGTGGTATAACAATTACCTCATGTACACAGACAACCCTCTACTAACACACTCAAATACAGAGTGTGAGAGATGTATTTATACCAAGAGTCTAGAGTCCATGTGCTCTCACTCAAAACTGTAACGCAGAGAAGGTTGTCAACTCACCCACAACTACATATGCTCATAGTGCACTACTCATACCCATATTAAGCATCAAAAACGTAAACCCACATACACTGAGGTTCTCTTGAAAAACTTACTGAACCACCAGAGACCACCTAAGCACAGGACTGCTACAGCTTACACAGACCCCACAGCACCCATGATGCACAGCAACAATGTCTCACCCACCATGCCAATAAGGTGTAACACTCAAAAAAATTTTTTTTCCTTGACATTGGAGACTCAATAGTGAGATACACAGATGCCCCACTCACCAGGTTGGACAAGGAGAAAGTCATGGTCAGATGCCTGTCCGTTGCCAGGATTTTTCAGATCACGCGTCCACTCAGGTTTCTCAGCAACAAGTACCATTATGACTCCTGTTATTCGTCAGATCATGCATGCACTCAGGTCTCTCAGTAACAAGTACCATTATGACTTTCATAGTTGATGTTGGGAGTGAACGACCTGTGACATACCTCACTAGATTATATGAAGAGACACATGACTGAGCTCTCCAAGTGCGTTTCCCAGGCAGGTATGTCCCTAGCCTTGAGCAGTATACTACCCTCCCCTACAGTGATGCCACGGTACAAGCAAAGCATATTTGATTTTAATAATTGGCTTAGTTTTTGGTGTCATAGAAAAGGGGATCCAGTTCCTGTCAGCTTGGTAAGCAATGTTCGACAAACCTCTCTGCATTGCCAGAGACGGTTTGCACCTGGCACCTCTATGATTTTGGCTACTTGCAAAGGCTGTTGCCTCTTCCATACTGCCTTTTTTCGACAAGGTCTTGAAAACAACATTACCAATGTGAAATTAACCAGCAAACGTTACAATAAATGCAAAAAGGCGCTGTCCAAGGATGCTAAGGCAAGGCCCCAACAGTGGAAAAGCACCCTCCTCAGCCTCAACAGACAAGACAACTTGTCAAATCCTCCAAGGGCTGCTTTGACGGAAACTTACCAAATACAGCCAAGGATAACCATGAAGCCCTTTACAGCTATGCATGTGACCTAAAGGGTAGGACCCAAGCATGTGCAGAACTAGTGGCCAACAGTATCACACACTGACCCCACAGAGATAGCAAACTTGCCAGCAGATAGATTTTGTGAAAACTTTCACTCCCTTATCACCTCCTAACTTACAACAAACTTTCCCCCAAACATGCCCCCCAACCCTACATATCTGAAGAGCAGGTTCTCAAAGCTTTGTCCAAGGCAAAAAAACACACCCTCAGTGGGACTAGACGACATCCCAGGCTGTCTTCTAAACAGGTTAAAACTTGAACTAGTATCACCACTAAGTACCCTTTTCAGTCATAGCTTAACCACAAGCTTTGTTCCTGCGGAGTGGAGAACAGCAACAGTTAATCTCCACAAAGGTGGACTAGGTACAGACCCAGGAAATTATAGACCCATAAGCCTGACCAGTCTCATCTGTTAGGCCATAGAATGCATCATTATGGACCTCATAAATCTAAGACGTAGATGACCTTCAAACCCTGGATCCTACCCAGTTTGGCTTCTTGAAGGGCAGATCCTGCCTGTTAAATCTGGTGGATTTATTTGAAAATGTGACCAAGGCCATTGACAAGGGGAAATCTTTGCACAAAATACCTCGATCTGGCAAAGGCTTTCGACACAACCGATAAACTTGGTAAACTGAGTGTAAACCCCTTCATTGTAAGATGGGTTGCCAACTGACTCACAGACTGGGCACACATTATCAAAATGGGTGACTCCACATCAGCTAGCAGACCTGTTAACCAGTGGGGTGCCAAGCCCCCTACTGTTTGGTATATGCTTTTCAGAGGTTAAGGTCAAAACTAAGGGGTTGTAGCTGACCATGTTTGCAGATGACTACAAACTAGGTGCAATCATTGAATCCCCAAAAGATATCGGTGTACTCTAGGAGGCTCTCACGCAGACCAGTGATTGGTGTATTAGTCACGGTCTCAGACTGAATGCAAAGAAATGCACCATCATTCCCTTTGGCACAATGTCCCTTTACACTATCAAATCAACAACAATACCCTAAGTACCTATGAAGTGGTAAGGGACCTGGGATCACAAGTTGACTGCTACCTTAACTTCGATCACCATGTATCTACTGTGGTAAGGAAGAGCTTTCTACGTGTCACACTTGATTAATAAAGGCATCACCTCAAGAGCAAATGAAGTTATAACACCCCTATACTCCGGCATTTATCCAGCCCATATTTGAGTATAATTGGCGTGCAACTTACTAAGCACCTACAACAGAGAGACCTCTGAGGTTTCTAACAAAGATAAAGATGCTCCAGCATGTGCCTTACACAGACTGACTGAAGTACCTGTCACTATACTCTGTATCATATAGACTTCTTACGGGAGACTTGTGCCTGGCCTACAGAGCAGTCCAAGATCCAAACCTAATGAAATTGCTGCATATTTGTAATGCATGCTTCTCCTAAGCTAGTCACCGGTACTCAGTGAAGCGCTTTCGCAGCCCCTGATACCCGCTACTTCTGATTCGCAGGGCACTAGTGAGACCCATTCGGAGTCGGGTATGCCGTGAGATGCTTCAATTATGGAACCCGTGGATGTCTCTACCTTAGATGGGTCCAGAGCTGCTGTGCAGGCACCGGCTTCTGAGGGTGTTTTCAGGCCTACAGATTTGCATATTAGACCGACGCCATCTTCTAAACTAAGGCCAAAATCTAAGTCTGTCTAAAAAATTGACGCCTGGGCCACATGTGCAGGCCCCTATGCCTAAAAAACAAATGATCAAAATGTCTGAAGATTTAATTACTCTGATCAGGGGTAGCCAACCTCCTCCTTCTAAGAGGCCTAGGCAAGACATTGATTATGAATCTTCTGAACAGGATTCTATTTCTTCTGACACTTCTAATGAACAGGATTTGTCTATTCCTACTTATGAGGACTCTGATGCAGAGGATTCCATTCCTTCTGCCTCTCCCCCTGAAGACTTTTCTTTTGGGGAAACTTTACATGCCTTAAAGGATCATTTTCACAGGGAAAGTCAGGATTTCTCTGAATCTAAAATGAGACTTAGGGATTTTCTTCTACTTCCTCAGCATAGGACTTTGGCTATACCTCCTGTTCTAGACATTGTTGATGTATTTTCAGAATCTAGTATGACTCCTGATTCCCTGTCTCCGGCTCCTTGTAAGCCAGAGATACTACAGGGTTCCTGACTCCCACAAATTCCTTTTCAGAAACCCTATTGCTGATCCTGAAACCATTTCTCAGGGTCCCAAGGGCATTAAGGCCTCTACTGCCAAAAATCCTATCCCTTCTGATAGAGATTCCAGGGTGCTGGTAGATTGGGTAAGAAGGTTTACACTTCTGCAACCTTGGCAATCAGGGCTTTAAACTGTCAATTTCATATGCTTAAATATCAACAGCATATCATGGGACTACTTAAACAGAAAATGATGCTAATCTCTGACTGTGTGGAAAATAAAGAATTGCAGGATTTATTGCATTCAGCTGAACAAGTTGGAAAACATACTTTGCAATGTGGTTTTAATTCCTTGGAGGCCTCTTGCAGGGCTGCTGTAACTGGATCTGTGCTAAGAAGGCATGTTTGGCTCAAAGAGAAAACTCTGCCTGACCATGTTAAAGCAAAATTGTTGGATGTTCCTTTACAACAGGACCGTCTCTTTGGTAATAACGCTGAAGAAGTGTTAAAAAAGATGGAAGATAAAGCTAAATCTCTGCAAACTGTGAAAGATTTCTTACAAGTGCAACCTCCAAGATTTAGTAGGCACTGGCCTACTAAGAACTGGTCCATTCCAGTCCCCTCGAGAGCCACTCAAGTCAAATCAAGACATTCCAAAGGCTCCAGGTTTCAGTCACAAAGAACTTTTAGAACAAAACAATTAGGTGCCTCCACCTCCAAATCTGGAGGTAACATGGCACCTCCCTATGGTAAACAGTCTCAATGACTTCCCTTTGCAGTCACCAAGCACTTACCTCTTAGCCACCTCTTTGGGGGGAAAACTAGCACTTCATGCACGAAACTGGCAACTTATTACCCAGGACAAGTGGGTTTTAAATATAGTATCCCAGGGATACATATTTCACTTCCACATGTTGCCGATGCCAAACGGATGGCCAGATGTGCCCCCAAATCAGTGGGCAGAGGCCCAGAAACAAGTTCTGTCCCTCATGAACATAGGGCTATTCAGCCAATACCAGAAGAGGAAAAGGGACAAGGTTTCTATTCCAGACTTTTCCTGGTACCCAGAAAAGACTAATCATGGCATCCAATTCTGGACTTATCCACTCTAAACACATTTCTGGACATTCCAAAATTCAAGATGCTGACTCTTCAACAGTTATTACCTACACTAGGCAAAGATTCCTGGTTGGTAACTCTAGACTTAAGAGGCTTACCTGCATATCCCAGTCAGGGAATCTCGCAGAAGATACCTCCGCTTCAAAGCAGGCTACTTGCATTACCAGTTCTCTGCACAGCCCTTGGCTTATCTACTGTGCTCAGGGTCTTCACAAAGTGCCTGGCATGAGTAATTGCATTTTGCAGGCAAAGAAATATTCAAATATATCCATACCTGGATGATTGTCTAATTCAGGCAGAAAACAAGGATATTCTTCTAAAGCATCTGTCGTTTGTAAAAAGTGTTCTGACTTGTCTAGGGTACACCATAAACAAAAATAAATCACAACTGGTACCCTCTCAAAAAATGAAATTTCTGGGTGTAAGCTTGAATACAACTGCCCAGATGACTTACCTTAAGCCAGAAAAAGCAAATTCAATTGATGACTTACTTCAAACAGGTGGCCACAAAAACCCAGCTATCTGCAAGACAAATTCTGCAGGCCTTTGGGTTCATGGCCTCCTGCATTCTTCTAATTAAATATGCAAGACTGCATATGAGGAAACTTCAGTTTATGGAGTCAACATTGTCACAGCTTGGAAACACTGATTCCTGTTATACCTTGCCTGCAACTAGAGTTCCTATGGTGGGCAGAGGCCTATCACCAAAACAAGGGACTGCCATTCACTTCACCCCGTGCCACCCAAACCATAACAGACTCATCAGACTATGCTTGGGGGGGGCTCATCTCGCAGGGAAGTGCATTTAGGACAAATGGAGTCCAAATCAAATGCACCTACATATCAATCAGAAGGAGGTGTTAGCTGCGCAGAATGCTCTGACAGCCTTCAAGGACTACCTTCATCCAGGCAACTAATGATAAAGACAGGCAACACCACAATTATGTGGTACATAAGCAGGGGGTACACATTCCTACCCCCTTTGCAGACTAGACATGGCATTGTGTAACACGGCCTAGACCTATCAGATACAACTACAAGCTCAATTCCTGCCAGGAAAGCTGAATACTCTGGCAGATGAACTAAGCAGAAATCGTATGGACCCACACGAATGGAAATCGGAACCACAAGGTTTCAACATGTTGACACGCAAATGGGGGAACCCAGACATGTATCTTTTTGCCTCACCCCAAAACTATCAGTTGGACAAATTCTGCACAAGAATTCATCACAAAAAAAGCTTGGAAAGTGGGTGCTCTATCATTTAGCTGGGAAAACCTATCAGTCTATACTTTTCCCCCTCTGCCTCTGCTCTCCAATGTTCTACTAAAAGTCATACAGGACAAACCAAAAATGATTGATTGTTCCAGACTGGCCTCTCCAACACTGGTACCCACTCCTGCGCAATGTGTCACACCTTCCTCCATGGCACCTGCCTCAGACACCTTACCTACTGTGTCAGCAGAACTACCAAATTCTGCGCACACAGCTCCAAACTTTGAATTTTGCAGCGTGGTTAATCAGCTAATTTAACCCTTGGTATCCCTCAGCAAACCAGCGATAGATGTCATTTTGGAGGCTAGAAGGTCTAGTACTAGAAAATCTTATGCTGACAAATGGAAAAGATTCTGTGCCTGGAACCAGTCACAAGGAATAAGCACAGCAATGCCCAATATTCCTCAGATTCAGCAATACTTAACTGAGATGCTTCACAAGGGCCTATCTTTTTCTTCCATAAAAATCCATGCCTCTGCCATTTCAGCTCATTACAACACAGAACAACCTCCCCTCTTCTCTCATCCTCTACTAAAGCAGTATCTCAGAGGGGCCAAGAATTTAAGACCTCCCAAGAGAACACCAACTCCTGCATGGGACCTCAATTTTGTTTTGGAAAAACTCACTCTCCCTCCTTTTGAGCCAGCTGCTACTGCAGACCTAGAATTTCTCTCCTGGAAAACAGCTTTCCTTTTAGCAGTCACTTTAGCTAGAAGGATTTCAGAATTACAGGCTCTTATGGCAGTGGAGCCTTTCATTATTTTTCATCCGGATAGGGCGGCTCTCTGGACCAATCCATCTTTCATGCCTAAGGTGGTATCCAATGTGGCTCTTAATCAGACCATTCATCTGCCAACTTTCTTCCCCAATCCACAGAAGAAGGGTGAGCGGATTCTGCATTTATTGGATGTGCATAGACAACTTGGATTCAACTTAAACAGGACGAAATCTCTAAGAAAATCTGAACTATTGGTGGCATTTGCTGCAGGGGCAGAAGGAAAAGCTATTTCAAAGCAGACTATTTCAAAATGGATAAGCCATTGCATCCATTTCTGCTTTTTATGCACCATGGTAAGTCTATCCCCAAGGGGATCAGGTCTCATTCCACCAGGGCTGCATCTACTTCTGCAGCTTTTCTCAGAGGGGTTCCTACCAGAGACATTCTAGAAGCTGCTACCTGGAGCTCAGTTCATACATTCACCAAACATTGCCAATTACTTTTCTCTAAATCCAGAGCTGGCTTTACCACTGCTGTCCTGCAGGGCCTTATAGCTGCTCCTAATGCTGTATAAATCCATCCTCCCAACCATAGCTTTGGGATTCTACTCAAATGTAATGACTGCAACAGTGAAACACGAAGAACATAGTACAGTTGTGTACACTTACCATAAATGTAGATGTTCGAGTATATTCGCTGTTGCTGTCCTGGTTACCCACCCTCCAGCCCCCTGTTTTTCTCTTACTACACCTCTCCTTTCTTTTACTATGCTTAAAAGCCTTTTTGTGTACTTGCTTTTGTTTGGAGGTATATTTTTTGTGTTTTAAATTATATACTTATACACATACACACCCCTCTCTTGTATCCCTCAGACTGACAGCTTGGCTGCTCCACTTCCCAACCTAGCCAGGTCTCATGATTTGTCTCCCGCGGTTCAGCATATTCTGGTTTCCTCACATAAAGTCTCCATCAGGAAACTATATAACAGTAAATGGAAACGATTTGGTCATTGGGCTTCTCAACATGGTATTGATCCCTTTATCGCCCCTATTCATAGCATTCTGGAATTTTTTACTTCACTTTTCCACAGTGGTGTGGCAGCCGATACTATAAGGATTTAATTGGCTGCCATATCTAACTTTCATGTGGGATGCAGAGGTTCTAACATTGTCCCACAGTTTATGTAAAGCCTTTTTGAAAGGTACTCATCACCTTCGACCCCCTATCAGACATCAGATTACTCCCTGGAATCTAAATTTGGTGCTGTCTCAACTCATGCTTCCCCCCTTTTGAGCCCGCATTTTCTCGTCCGTTGAAGTTCCTTTCTTGGAAGACAATTTTCTTACTGGCCATTACTTTGGCGCGTAGAGTTTCTGAACTTCAAGCACTCTCGGTTAGGCCCCCATATTTGGTCTTTCACCCCGACAGGGTGTCTATAAGAACAAATCAATCCTTTCTCCCAAAGGTCTGTTCCGAAGCGAACTTGAACCAGTCCATTGAACTTCCCACTTTTTTCAGGCATCATGCCAGTAAATTGGAATACATGTTGCATAAGCTTGATGTTCACAGACAATTGAGATTTTATTTGGACAGAAGAAAAGAATTCAGAAAATCAGATCAACTATTTACTTCCCATGCAGACAATAAGAAGGGCCTTTCGGTATCCAAAGTTATGTTGTCCAAATGGCTTTCTGATTGTATAAAGTTTGCATATTCTTCATCCCATCAACCTTTGGAACGTGAAGTGAAAGCTCATTCTACTAGGGCTTTTTCTACGTCATTAGCTCACACAGCTCATTTACCTTTGGACACCATTTGTGCAGCTGCTACTTGGTCCAAACCTCATACATTTATTACTCATTACAAAGTGGACAGGGCTTCCTTTGGTTCCACCATTCTCAGGAATGTACTCCTGTGAGCCGCCCAGGATTAGGGTGCTTGGGACGCTACCCATGTGTAAGAACAAATGGCGAGATTGATCAACTTCACACAAAGAAGTTATGTTTTTACCATAACGTTCCATGCGAGTTGTTCATCTTGCCTTTGTTCTTACACTCCCTCCCACCTTCCCCCGACATGTTCTGGAAGAACGGGTATGGCTGGTGGTCTGTTTGATCTTACTAGTATCCTCTTGTCAGCCAGGTTATCTCTTAACTAATTGTAAATAGTTACTTTGCTATATTGGGTTGCTTAGTTGCGTTTCTTGCTGGTTCAGCAAACTAGATCTGGGGTTTGGCAGCAGAGCATCATGGGATAGGGACTGTGTCTCGAGCTTCTAAGAGATCTAGAGCTTGGAAAGCGGCCGTCTCAGAGGCGATGGATCGACTCCGAACCCACATGTAAGAACAGAGGCGAGATGAACAACTCACATGGAACATTATGGTAAGAACATAACTTCATTTCCAAGCTGGTCCATATGATACAGAGGAAGGCTGACTTAAATGTGGGTAGGGTCCTGTTGACATGTCAAGGATAATGGCAACAGGATCTGTTATCAGAGGACATTCATGGTTCAGAATTCAATCCCTGCCTGAGAATGTTAAAGGATAGCTTAAAACATCCTTGGACAGGAGTCTGCTCTTTGGTCCCTAAGTCAGAAAGTCCTCAAATTTGGAAGAAAACTGAATACAGAAATTTGTCAGACAACTTTTTTTACATTATATGTAATAGAAAATGATCATAGTAGCAGTGGCCCTTCTACATTTGGCAGAGCAGCGATCAGCAATACTGGCATACTTGACCCTTTATTTTTATTTTATTTGCAGTTTGTTTGGCAGGAGGGTCCAGTTGGGCCACGAAGAGCCCGTTTTCAATGGAGACCTAGGGAGAAAAGCTCAAGAAGAAATACAGGAAGTACATAGATAAAATATATATGCAAGAAGTCACAAGAATACAAGATAACAAAATACATGAAATACAGAGATAAGTATAAATGCAGGAAGGTTCAAGTATACAAGATGACAAATTACATGAATAAGAGAGAATTAAAAAACGAGTATAACAAGTTCCCATAGATTGGAATTATGAGTTGCTAGTTAGAATAATGCATTAAATTTCATTACAAACTGGTTACAGTTCCTGTAAAATATGGTAGTTCCTACAGTTATTATTAGGAGTAATAAGACTGTAGGGAACTATTTACAGATATATTAGCTTTTGGAAAGTAATTAACGTAAGGAAATTATATAGGATGGGAGCAAGAGCATTCCCATTGTGAAGCTGTGTGTGAGTGAAGTAGGGTTTTGAAGGCAGAGCGTCTGTTGGTGGTACGGATGAGATGTGGTAGAGAATTCCAGTGGTGTGCTAGGAAGAAGGATAGGAGGCACTTGCCTGGTGGACGGGAAGGTTTATGGAGTTCTGTTAGATTCTGGGAGTTAGAGCTGAGACATCGATCGGGAAGATGGATTTTGAAGGTGGAGGCAAGGGAGAGGGGCTGAAAATGTTTGTGTGCTTGGATAAGTTGGGTGTAGGTGAGATACTTTGGTAGCTCAAGCCAGTTCAGTTGATGTAAGGAAATACAGTGATGGGTAGTGGATCTATGGCCAGTTGCAAATTTTGAAATTTTATAGTAACAGGAGGAGAGTTTTGATTTAAGGGAAAACTGCAGATTAGTAAGGATAGAGGCACTATATAGAAGGGAAGGGATGAGTAAGTAGTGAGAACAAGTCTAGTAGTGGGAGAGATATAACAGTTATGATGGTAAAGCATGCCTAATTTTTTATGAGGTCTTTTTTATATCAACTTGCAGGTGACTATCAAACTTTAGCTGATCATCGATGAGAATTCCTAAAAGTTTTGCAGTGGAGACTATTTTGAGAATTGTATTATTTTGGCTGGTGATAGAGAATGAGTTTTTATCTAAGGTGGTGGTTTTAGAAGGGGTAAATGTCATTAATTTAGTCTTGGGTAGTACTGAGTGCCAGATGGTTGTCTAGCATCCATTGTTCGATAGAAAAGAAGGCTTCCTGAGTTAATTGTACTAATGAAGAAGTAGAGGTGGCAGAGCATATTATTGTCTAGTCGGCATATTGGATGAGCTTTGTGTTAGGGATGGCATGATAGAAGTCTTTTATAAAGATATTGAATAGGAGGGTACCTAGAATTGAGCCTTCGGGGGGGGCACCTGTGGGAGTAGGAAAGGTGAAATAGTTTTTTTCCACTTGACTGCTTGTTGCCTGTGTGATAGGTAACTGATGAACCAGTTGATAGTGGAGGAAGATGGGTTTAGTTTAGAGAGTTTGGTAATGTGAAGGTTGTGCGAGATGGTGTCTGAAGCCTTTGAAAGGTCTAAGAGGAGGGTAGATACAATAAGACTGGTGTCATGGGCCTTGTTAATGATCTCTAGGAAGGAAAGAAGAGTAGTTGTAGTAGAATGGCCTGGTCGGAATCCATGCTGAGTGGGAGTAAGAAGGTTGTTATTAAGAGAGAGGGTAGAAGTTGAAGGTGGATGCATTTTTCAAGAAGTTTAGAAATAGGGATAATATAGCGATAGGTCTGAAGTTTGGGATATCGTTGTCGTTGCCACCTTTATGGAGTAGAATAATAAAGGCCTTTTTCCACATTTGGGGAACATAGCATTGTGAGATTGATCAATTGATTAGAATGCAGATAGGGAAGGCAATGGCTTCTGCTGTGATTTTTAGGAAGTAGGTGGGTATCTCGTCAGGAGCATTGGAACATAGTTTCATTTTTTGGAGTAGTTTTTTATAGTAGACATGGGGATAGGATTCATGGAGAAGGGAGGAGATTGAGAGCTGGAGTTGCTTGGGGAAGATGGGATGTGTGGATGTGGTTGTGGGAGTGGGGAAAGCAGTATTGTTAGTAAAGGATGATGTTAGTTTAGCTGTGGAGTCAATAAAGAATGAATTAAATTGGGATGCTAAATTCAGGTCTGAGGCGTTTGGGTCAGGCAGGGGTTTTCTTTTTTACCTGGGTTAAGGATAGAGGAGATTCCATCTCAGAATTTTTAGGGCTAGCATTATGGTTGGTTTGGAGTGTTGAAAAATAGGATTTGTGGTCTGAGATATTTTGTTTTACTTTGTTGCGAAGTATTTTGTATTCCTTTAGGATGGTGGTAGTTTTAGCTTTATGCTAATGTTTCCAAGCTTTATCTTGGAGTCGCATGATGAGCAAAGTATTTTTAGTTAACCATGGGACAGGGTTGCTCTTTGTGCAGTTTGTTTTCCAAGGGGCAAAGGAGTTTAGCAAGTCTAAGTAGGTTGTATTGAAGTAAGAAATGGCATTATCAAGGGATAAAGATTTTAGCTGGTTCCAGTTTACTCTTTTTAGTGCATTTGAGAATTCATCAGAGTTAGTTTTTCAGGCACCGAGTAGAGTTATAGGTATGGGTTAGATGTAGAGAGGAGGGAAGACGATGGGCGGAAATGGGAAAATGGTCACCTAGTGAGTCGGCAAGGGTGCCACTATTGGTGATCTAGTGAGGATGTGAAACAAGAATCCGATCTAAGGTGCTGCCATGGTGGAAGTCTTTGGAAGGTCTAGTTGTTGAGGTAATAAGGTGAGTGAAGTTATACAGATTTATAGCTGGGGAGGTGCTTGGAGATTGAATTGTGGTTCAGTTAATGTTATCATCACCTAGGATAATAGTTCTTTAGTAATGTTAGTAGAGAACCAGGAGAGAATGTTTTTGAGGATTTGGACATTATCTCCAGGGGGAATATAGGGAGTGAAGAAGGGCTGAGATTATTTTGGCATTACCAAAATGTACGGATGAGTTTGAAGTAGGAGGTGACTAGGAGGGATGGGGAGTAAAGGAGAGTGACATCTCCCCCTTTCTTATGTGTTCTAGCTTTTCTAATAATACAGTAGTTGGGTGGAATAAGTTCTGAGTCTTTGATATGGGGTTTCAGAAATGGACAATGTGTGGTTGATTGTGGAGAAACCAGGTGTGGAGGTTAGGGATTTTATTGCAGATGCTTTGGGCGTTTAGAGCTGTGAAGTGCAGGGACCTACCTGCTGAGTCGCATGGGTGGGATGGGGAGGTAGAATTGTGTGAGGGAAAGGGGCCGGGGTTTGGGTGTATGTGACCAGAGAAGGATAGAGATTAAATGTCGAGTGTGGGAGAGTAGGTATTTGACTTGCTTAGTTTCAAGTTTGTGGGTTGTAAGATTTGAGGTAGAGGTGTTATTGATGAGAATGGTGTTGTTGGGTAAGATATAAGTATATAGGGGAAGAGCATTGTATTGTTGAAGAAGAAGAGGCTAGGGAATATAGGTTTGTGAGTGTGCATGCTGTATATGGAGTGAGGGAGTTGTATGAAATGGAGAGTGATTGACATACAGAGGTCTGGCGAGATATTTTAAATAGGATATGCTAGTAAGCATTAATATTTCAGTTACTAATGTGGCAGGTTTGGTAGGCATGGTGTTTGTTTTGGATATCAGATAGGGGCGGGCTTGGGATATACCTATAGTGGTGTCATGGGGGTGGAGTTATAGTAAAGTATTAAACTAGGAGAGGTTGATTAATTCAGGTTAGGGATTAGTTGGGTGTGAAAGGAAGTGGGTGTGGTGTATTAGCTATAAGTGTAGAGGGTGCTGGGGCAGGTGGGCATTGGGGGCAGGGTAGGGGAAGCAGAGTGAGCCCGCCAGGGCGAACGGAGCAGGTAGAGCCAAGGAGACTGAAGAACAAGTCGGCGAGGAACAATCCGTAAGATGGGATAGCAAGCACAAGGTAAGAAAGGCACAGGAGTGAGGCACTAATTTGCCAAGTGAGACTAGGAGGAAGCCAGGGAGGTTTACAGAGGTTAGGAAAGGGCAGTAGGGCAAAACTAGGACAGACCAATATTAAGTAACTTATTTAGTCTAGAGTGAAAAATGTAAAAGTAGGTAAATGCTGCCATCTAGTGGACAGAAACGTGACTGCAGTAGAGTGGCACGAGGACCTGGGGGGGATGGTGATGGGCTGGAGAGAGCATGTTGAGTGGGGTCTGCGGTAGGCTGTTAGCATGCACAGGTAGGAGTACAGTACAGCTGTAGGGAGTGCAAGCAACTTTCAAAAATGTACATACACTTTTTGTTTTATCTTTTATGTTTTCAGCTTAAGCCTGAGGAACCAGTAAAGCACAGGGAGATATTAAACAGTCCCTTTAGATTGCTTTTTCAGCAGACAGGAACCCAGGGTACATGTGGCAAGGCAAACTGGAAGAGAAGGGATACAAAACAAATTACTAACACGAAGTAGCTTAACAGCAGTTAAGTTGGAGAGGAAAGGTTGAAGTGTGAGGTTTGAGTTTGCAGTGAGAGTATATGCAGGTGAGGGGGAGGGAGCACTACATAGTCTAATCATTTAAATCAATACTGAAATATAATACTGGTATACAGGCAGAAGAAAGTCACTGGAAATCATAGGCGACTACTTTCATTTAAGTAATACATTTCTCAAATAGTGTATAAGCACAGTAAAAACACTAAAAACATGCTGGCTATGCCCTTGCAACTCCCACTCTAATATCACCCACCCCATCCAACCACTACCTTTCTTTCCACTCCACTAACTACCTTAATTATAGCAAGCTCAGATGCTCATAAGCCAGTACTTATTATACCGCACAAACTTCTTCTTGTAACATTTGTTAATGTCTGGTATGCACTTCACAGATAAAGATTCTAGTTGTCTACTGTTGTACTATGTTCTTCATCTGTAAATATGTTGTAAGTAATTGCTATGTAAATTGTTAATCACTATGTAATCCAATGTAATCCTCCACTGAAAATGGACCTACGTCCAGTCGGACACTCCCGGTCAACAAATTTAAATAAATAAATAATAAATAAATAATAAAAATGTATGTATATATGAAAAATAAATCAGAAATAAGCATGTATTGATAACAATACATTAAATGAGTACAATCATTTCAAGAGCCTTCAACAATCAAATACACTATAGTATTTCAGTCCGAGTTCACACTTACAGTGTAGTTAGTGACTGCACTTGTAATAGGAAAAAAAAAACAGAAATACTCAGGACAGAATGGTCTTTTCAGTTTACAGCCAGGAAAGAGAGAAAAAAGAAACAAAAGTGACATGTTAATAAAGAGGGCACGTGTGGAAGGTCGTCTTGCAGTAGTTTCACAAGACCCTCTGAAAATCATAACTGTTAACAGGTGTGTACCCCCATCATACCCCTTCTGCAGCCTAGCAGTCCAAGCATGGGAGTTAACATCACTGTCTTATACAAGTGAAGGCATTCGACATACATTCATAATGCTACAACACAACAGATGTCTTCAGTAAATGGTTGACCGCTGTGTTATCTGAGCTACGTTTGGGGGGGGGGGTGTCAGAGATAGCTCTTTCTGCTTCTGCAGATAACCTATGGCTCCCAAAGTTCTGTATGAGATTTCCCTGCAGGGAATTATGGGTATTGGGGCCAACTGCTTCCCATAGAACAAACTTTTTTCTTGTGTGTGCACACCTTGATCCCTGTTCTTCCAAGGTACTGCAAAAAGTGAGGGTGGAAAGACCCATGGTGGTCTTGATGACTGTCTTTTGGCCCAGATATGTTTATTTTGTTCTTCCTGTTTAAGTGGGGGAAGAAACTCCAAACACCCTGACTATAGAGTTGCTTCCACAGACGTCTGGTTCACTGATTCACCCAAATTTTCATGGTCTCTGACTAACAGATGCACATTCCTCTCAAGCACATATTTTTGTAGGTTTTGATTAAAATATTAAAAGAAACAAGAAACACTAGCATAAGAAGTTATGTGATAAAATGACAAATATTATCCATTTGGTGCATGAAGAATTGCCAGAACTTTTTGTGGCAGACCTTACAGTACTCTTCATTTAGGCTACACATTTCAGCTCTCTTGGTGTGTTGGTCCCTTGATATACCCCGGTAAACCATTTGCTGACAAAACAATTCCTTATGGAGGTCCTGCTCTGGGGAACATGGGACGTCTTTGTAAGGGCATTTATGAGCACAGCCAGAGCAGCTGTCAACATCAGCAGATTTTTTTAAGAATGTCTCTGCTGTGAGTGTTTGTGAAGCACTGACATGGTCTTCTGTTCACACTTTTTTCAGTCCTTATTAGCCAAACGTATAGTCTGGGTGAGGATTAGTAGTGCTGTCCTGTGATGTTTTTGAGTACTCAACCCCTTGGAATAGAGATTCAGAGAAGAGGGCTTGTCCCCCTTAATGGCTCTGGTTTCCACCTGTTTTGACACTGTTCATAGAACAGTAGGTTCATAGATTAGTATTAGGCGAACTGCCCTTGTGGGCCATTTGAAGCCTAGCCACTTACCCCATGTGAGAATCAAACTCCACCTTGTTTCTAGAAGATAAACACCTTAACCATTATGCCAGCCTCCCACCAATTGCTTTGGTAATTTTCCCGTATGCTATGAATACTGTTGCAAAAGCAGTCAGTGTGAAAGTACAATTATGTGAGTGCAGTCACTGTAACGGTATATGTTTGAGTATAATCTTTCTAGCTGCCTACTACCTTCCCACTGTTTTGGTTTTGACTTCACAGGGATTATGTAGCAGCAGAACTGAGACAGTAATAGGTATTATTACACCCAGCCCTACAGGTAGTCAGAAAGGAGACTGAAAAAAGATAATGGCCTAGAAATAAAAGGGGGGGTGGAGGCTCTCTCCTTCAGAGCTTCTGTTTTAAAATGTAAAGTGAAGATTGCACATGCTGACTACATCTTTCATCCAGCGCATAGCTGCGAGTGCCTTCTTTGGAAAGGCGTTGTATACTCTTTGGTCAGAATTCCCTCGAAGCTGTAAGATTTGAGCTAGTCAAATAGATGTTTGTCTGCAACAAATCTTTATATCTGCAGGTGTTCCCGGTTTGAGTACCAAGACAGGCAACTTACATGCAGGCGAATATTTCTGGAATAATGAATGTGCTCAAATAGCCACTGTTGTGGTCAGTGTTCTTAAACAACTGCATTTCATTAGAGGCTCACTGAGCTGCATTCTGTGCGTATGAAAGTGGATTTAATTCTATTATGGTTCCTCCTCAGTCTTGTTCATTACAGATTTTGTGAACAGTAAATAATGAACTTAGGGTAGGGCTTTTTTATATGTTACAGTTTACTGACTGCACAGCAGTGAATTTGTGCTTCATTTTCACTTGCAAAAGGAAGCCATTTTCACTTCTGTTTTAGCATTTCTCAACAAAGTCAGCCTTGGGTGTAAGTTCTGGTTCACAAACTTACAGGTATGTTTTTTTTTTTAATCCAAACATGCATTGAATAAGCCTGGTTCTTCACGCAGGATTCTCAAAGCATTAAAATGGATGTCATAGTCTTTTTATTTGTTGACCAGGGTAGTGGACTAATGTATTTTGGAGCCATTTCAGCCACAACTCAGTAGTGACAGAAGAATAATGAAAAGGTAGTTAATTTGTGTGTTTAGCAGATAATGTGAACAGAACAGCTCTGCAGAGGATACATAGCAGAGAATGTGAGCAGTACAGCTCTGCAGAGGATACATAGCAGAGAATGTGAGCAGTACAGCTCTGCAGAGGATACATAGCGGAGAATGTGAGCAGTACAGCTCTGCAGAGGATACATAGCGGAGAATGTGAACAGTACAGCTCTGCAGAGGATACATAGCGGAGAATGTGAGCAGTACAGCTCTGCAGAGGATACATAGCAGAGAATGTGAGCAGTACAGCTCTGCAGAGGATACATAGCAGAGAATGTGAGCAGTACAGCTCTGCAGAGGATACATAGCAGAGAATGTGAGCAGTACAGCTCTGCAGAGGATACATAGCAGAGAATGTGAGCAGTACAGCTCTGCAGAGGATGCATAGCAGAGAATGTGAGCAGTACAGCTCTGCAGAGGACGCATAGCAGAGAATGTGAGCAGTACAGCTCTGCAGAGGACGCATAGCAGAGAATGTGAGCAGTACAGCTCTGCAGAGGACTTATAGCAGAGAATGTGAGCAGTACAGCTCTGCAGAGGACGCATAGCAGAGAATGTGAGCAGTACAGCTCTGCAGAGGACGCATAGCAGAGAATGTGAGCAGTACAGCTCTGCAGAGGACGCATAGCAGAGAATGTGAGCAGTACAGCTCTGCAGAGGGCCTTATAGCAGAGAATGTGAGCAGTACAGCTCTGCAGAGGACATAGCAGAGAATGTGAGCAGTACAGCTCTGCAGAGGACGATAGCAGAGAATGTGAGCAGTACAGCTCTGCAGAGGACGATAGCAGAGAATGTGAGCAGTACAGCTCTGCAGAGGACGCATAGCAGAGAATGTGAGCAGTACAGCTCTGCAGAGGACGCATAGCAGAGAATGTGAGCAGTACAGCTCTGCAGAGGACGCATAGCAGAGAATGTGAGCAGTACAGCTCTGCAGAGGACGCATAGCAGAGAATGTGAGCAGTACAGCTCTGCAGAGGACGCATAGCAGAGAAATGTGAGCAGTACAGCTCTGCAGAGGACGCATAGCAGAGAATGTGAGCAGTACAGCTCTGCAGAGGACGCATAGCAGAGAATGTGAGCAGTACAGCTCTGCAGAGGACGCATAGCAGAGAATGTGAGCAGTACAGCTCTGCAGAGGACGCATAGCAGAGAATGTGAGCAGTACAGCTCTGCAGAGGACGCATAGCAGAGAATGTGAGCAGTACAGCTCTGCAGAGGACGCATAGCAGAGAATGTGAGCAGTACAGCTCTGCAGAGGACGCATAGCAGAGAATGTGAGCAGTACAGCTCTGCAGAGGACGCATAGCAGAGAATGTGAGCAGTACAGCTCTGCAGAGGACGCATAGCAGAGAATGTGAGCAGTACAGCTCTGCAGAGGACGCATAGCAGAGAATGTGAGCAGTACAGCTCTGCAGAGGACGCATAGCAGAGAATGTGAGCAGTACAGCTCTGCAGAGGACGCATAGCAGAGAATGTGAGCAGTACAGCTCTGCAGAGGACGCATAGCAGAGAATGTGAGCAGTACAGCTCTGCAGAGGACGCATAGCAGAGAATGTGAGCAGTACAGCTCTGCAGAGGACGCATAGCAGAGAATGTGAGCAGTACAGCTCTGCAGAGGACGCATAGCAGAGAATGTGAGCAGTACAGCTCTGCAGAGGTCGCATAGCAGAGAATGTGAGCAGTACAGCTCTGCAGAGGACGCATAGCAGAGAATGTGAGCAGTACAGCTCTGCAGAGGACGCATAGCAGAGAAATGTGAGCAGTACAGCTCTGCAGAGGACGCATAGCGGAGAATGTGAGCAGTACAGCTCTGCAGAGGACGCATAGCGGAGAATGTGAGCAGTACAGCTCTGCAGAGGACGCATAGCAGAGAATGTGAGCAGTACAGCTCTGCAGAGGACGCATAGCAGAGAATGTGAGCAGTACAGCTCTGCAGAGGACACATAGCAGAGAATGTGAGCAGTACAGCTCTGCAGAGGATACATAGAGAATGTGAACAGTACAGCACTGGAGAGGATATATAGAGATTTAGCAGAGAATGTGAACAGTACAGCTCCGCAGAGGATACATAGCAGATAATGTGAACAGTACAGCTCTGGAGAGGATATATATAGATTTAGCAGAGAATGTGAACAGTACAGCACTGCAGAGGATACATAGAGATTTAGCAGAGAATGTGAACAGTACAGCACTGCAGAGGATGCGGAGAGATTTAGCAGAGAATGTGAACAGTAAGCACTGCAGAGGATACATAGAGATTTAGCAGAGAATGTGAATAGTACAGCACTGCAGAGGATGCGGAGAGATTTAGCAGAGAATGTGAACAGTAAGCACTGCAGAGGATACATAGAGATTTAGCAGAGAATGTGAACGGTACAGCACTGCAGAGAATATATAGAGATTTAGCAGAGAATGTGACACTACAGCACTGCAGAATATATAAAGATTTAGCAGAGAATGTGAACAGTACAGCACTGCAGAGGACACGTAGAGATTTGGTAGATAATGTGAAGAGTACAGCACTGAAGAGAATATATAGAGATTTGGCAGAGAATATAAAAAGTACAGCACTGCAGAGGATATATAGAGATTTGGCAAAGAATGTGAACAGTACAGCACTGCAGAGAATACATAGAGATTTAGCAGAGAATGTGAACAGTACAGCACTGCAGAAGATGCGTGGAGATTTAGCTGAGAATGTGAACAGTAGAGCACTGCAGAGAATATATAGAGATTTAGTAGAGAATATGAACAGTACAGCACTACAGAGAATGTGAACAGTACAGCACTACAGAGGATACGTAGAGATTTAGCAGAGAATGTGAACAGTACAGCACTGCAGAAGATGCGTGGAGATTTAGCTGAGAATGTGAACAGTAGAGCACTGCAGAGAATATATAGAGATTTAGTAGAGAATATGAACAGTACAGCACTACAGAGAATGTGAACAGTACAGCACTACAGAGGATACGTAGAGATTTAGCAGATAATGTGAACACTACAGCACTGCAGAGAATATATAGAGATTTAGCAGAGAATATGAACAGTACAACACTGCAGAGGATGCATAAATATTTGGCTGAGAATGTGAACACTACAGCAATGCAGAGAATATGAACAGTACAACAGTGCAGAGGATACATAGAGATTTAACAGAGAATGTGAACAGTACAGCACTGCAGAGAATGTGAACAGTATAATACTGTAGAGGATATGTAATGATTTGGCAGAGAATGTGAACAGTACAGCACTGCAGAGGATACACAGAGATTTAGCAGAGAATGTGAACAGTACAGCACTGCAGAGAATGTGAATAGTACAGCACTGCAGATAATAGAGATTTAGCAGAGAATGTGAACAGTACAACAGTGCTGAGGATACGTAGAGATTTGGCAGAGAATGTGAACAGTACAGCACTGCAGAGAATATATAGAGATTTAGCAGAGAATGTGAACAGTACAACAGTGCAGAGGATACATAGATATTTAGCAGAGATTGTGAACAGTACAGCACTGCAGAGAATGTATAGGAATTTAGCAGAGAATGTGAACAGTACAGCACTGCAGAGAATACGTAGTGATTTAGCAGATAATGTGAACAGTACAGCACTGTAGAGAATATATAGAGATTTGGCAGAGAATGTGAACAGTACAGCATTGCAGAGAATATATAGAGATTTGGCAGAGAATGTGAACAGTACAGCACTTCAGAGGATACATAAAGATTTGACTGAGAATGTGAACACTACAGCATTGCAGAGAATATATAGAGATTTAGCAGAGAATGTGAACAGTAGAATACTGTAGACAATATGTAGTGATTTGGCAGAGAATGTGAACAGTACAGCACTGCAGGGAATGTATAGGAATTTAGCAGAGAATGTGAACAGTACAACATTGCAGAGAATATGTAGAGATTTAGCAGAGAATGTGAACAGTACAGCACTGCAGAGAATATGTAGTGATTTAACAGATAATGTGAGCAGTACAGCACTGTAGAGAATATATAGAGATTTGGCAGAGAATGTGAGCAGTACAACAGTGCAGAGGATACATAGCTATTTAGCAGAGAATGTGAATAGTACAGCACTGCAGAGAATGTATAGGAATTAAGCAGAGAATGTGAACAGTACAACATTGCAGAGAATACGTAGAGATTTAGCAGAGAATGTGAACAGTTCAGCACTGCAGAGAATACGTAGTGATTTAGCAGATAATGTGAACAGTACAGCATTGCAGAGAATACATAGTGATTTAGAAGATAATGTGAACACTACAGCACTGTAGAGAATATATAGAGATTTAGCAGAGAATGTGAGCAGTACAACAGTGCAGAGGATACATAGCTATTTAGCAGAGAATGTGAACAGTACAGCACTGCAGAGAATGTATAGGAATTAAGCAGAGAATGTGAACAGTACAACATTGCAGAGAATACGTAGAGATTTAGCAGAGAATGTGAACAGTACAGCACTGCAGAGAATACGTAGTGATTTAGCAGATAATGTGAACAGTACAGCACTGTAGAGAATATATAGAGATTTGGCAGAGAATGTGAACAGTACAGCATTGCAGAGAATATATAGAGATTTGGCAGAGAATGTGAACAGTACAGCACTGCAGAGGATACATAAAGATTTGACTGAGAATGTGAACACTACAGCATTGCAGAGAATATATAGAGATTTAGCAGAGAATGTGAACAGTACAGCACTGTAGAGAATATATAGAGATTTAGCAGAGAATGTGAACAGTAGAATACTGTAGACAATATGTAGTGGTTTGGCAGAGAATGTGAACAGTACAGCACTGCAGGGAATGTATAGGAATTTAGCAGAGAATGTGAACAGTACAACATTGCAGAGACTATGTAGAGATTTAGTAGAGATTTAGCAGAGAATGTGAACAGTACAGCACTGCAGAGAATATGTAGTGATTTAACAGATAATGTGAGCAGTACAGCACTGTAGAGCATATATAGAGATTTGGCAGAGAATGTGAGCAGTACAACAGTGCAGAGGATACATAGCTATTTAGCAGAGAATGTGAACAGTACAGCACTGCAGAGAATGTATAGAAATTAAGCAGAGAATGTGAACAGTACAACATTGCAGAGAATACGTAGAGATTTAGCAGAGAATGTGAACAGTTCAGCACTGCAGAGAATACGTAGTGATTTAGCAGATAATGTGAACAGTACAGCACTGTAGAGAATATATAGAGATTTGGCAGAGAATGTGAACAGTTCAGCACTGCAGAGGATACATAGAGATTCAGCAGAGAATGTTAACAGTACAGCGCTGCAGAGAATGTGAACAGTAAAGCACTGCAGAGAATAGGGCGGCCACGGTGGTGCAGTGGTTAGCATTGCCGCCTCACAGCAAGAGGTTCTCCGCTTCGATCCTCGGCTGGGGTGCCTTCTGTGCGGAGTCTGCATGTCCTCCCTGTGGTCGCGTGGGTTTCCTCCGGGTGCTCCGGTTTCCTCCCACATCCCAAAGACATGCTGCAGGTGGATTGGACACTCTAAATTGGCCCTAGGTGTGCGTGTGAGTGTGCCTTCTGTGGAAGGTTGGGCGCCGGGCTGGCAACTCGACACCGTAAAACTCCACTGCCATTCAATGTGCGGACAAGGTGATCCGCTGTGGCGACCCCTAACCGGGAAAAAGCCGAAAGAAGAAGAAAAAGAAGAAGAAAGCACTGCAGAGAATATGAACAGTACAACAGTGCAGAGGATACATAAAGAGTTGGCTGAGAATGTGAACACTACAGCACTGCAGAGAATATGAACAGTACAGCAGTGCAGAGGATACATAGAGATCTAGCAGAGAATGTGAACAGTACAGCACTGTAGAGAGTGTATAGAGATTTAGCAGAGAATGTGAACAGTAGAATACTGTAGAGAATATAAAAACAAAATAACTGAGAAGGGCCACTTATGCAGACAGCACAAATATTGCCTCAATATGGAAAATGCAAAGGTCAGTTTTATACACACAGTACCTGTATTCTGTTAATGTCAGAGTGCAGTGTTCCACGCTGTTCAGCTTAAACCACCAACGATAGGCACACCTTGCTTATCAAAGCAAAGTTAAAAAGATAATTCCAAAACACAGTTCCAGCTGTTCAGCTCCAAGCTCAAATGGGCACCCCAAGCTGCTCACAAATAATTCTTGATAACTTTTAAAAGTAAAACTCCATCTAACAATGCTTGTATAACATCAACTTCAAAAACAAGCGTTAGGCGGATTCTAAAATGCAATACTTTTATTATAAAAAACGGCAAGCGCTTTCGACACAAGTCTTTTTCAAGCCAACAAACAGTTTTACAACAGGAAGACACATGCTTTATATTCACATCAGTTGTGATGTCATTTCCTATTAAAAGTCTTAGTCATACTCTCTCAGCAGGAGTTCATCTAAATCAACTGTGTATGTGTTTTAAATGCAGTTACTATATTCAACAGTCATACACATGATAATAGATTTCTCTGCAGAGCAATCTATATATGATATTTATGCATATACAAAAATTATTTAAAACTTTTTTAAAAAACATTTAGAGTATTCAAAATGAAGTTGTAATGACAAGCATGCTACTTGTCAAGGTGCATGCTGTGCTTCATATTCCAACGAATTAAATTGAAGTGTCTACTGAATTTTTTACAGTACTTTACACTCAAACAATATATCAAAGATATTCTTTTGCGTGGAAATATAATTTCCTTACGGCAATCCTATATTATTTAGTATGATATGAAGATATGAAATTTAAAATCAGTTATATAAGAGTAAGAACACATATAAAACATATAAAAAATTATAAGAGAATGTATACCCTATCTTCATATTATTACTAGTAGTAATAATATATCTACTAATTTACAGAATAATTGGTAGTATGGCATAGGTCCTTTATCTCTGGGTAATCAGGTCATTTAGGTTAGACTGCCTATATTTATATATATACGCATTTAACATGCAGAATATAATTCAAAGTACAATACATAATGTATAAAATGTAACTTGTAACAACATATATTACAAGAAGGCAACCCATTATGAAACAAGAACTGTCTTTGCTCTCTAACAAATAAGAGGGACGTGCAACATATGGTACATAATATGGAGTGTACACTGTATATCAGGGTTTACTATAGAGAGACCAATATTCTCATGACCAATGCCATAATTTTCTCTGCTTTGCGGGTTAGAGGGAGAATCCCACTTATCGTAGGTAGACATACCACTCTAATATAAAGACTTAATCTATGGATTTTATGATAGTCAATGCAGAGGATACGTAGAGATTTAGCAGAGAATGTGAACAGTACAGCACTGTAGAGAATATATAGAGATTTAACAGAGAATGTGAACAGTAGAATACTGTAGAGAATATGTAATGATTTGGCAGAGAATGTGAACAGTACAGCACTGCAGAGGATACGTAGAGAATTAGCAGAGAATGTAAACAGTACAACACTGCAGAGGATACGTAGAGATTTAGCAGAGAATGTGAGCAGTACAGCACTGTAGAGAATATATAGAGATTTAACAGAGAATGTGAACAGTAGAATACTGCAGAGAATATGTAATGATTTGGCAGAGAATGTGAACAGTACAGCACTGCAGAGGATACGTAGAGATTTAGCAGAGAATGTAAACAGTACAACACTGCCGAGGATACATAGAGATTTAGCAGAGAATGTGAACACTACAGCACTGCAGAGAATATATAGAGATTTAGCAGAGAATGTGATCACTACAGCACTGCAGAGAATATATAGAGATTTAGGAGAGAATGTGAACAGTACAGCACTGCAGAGGATACGTAGATATCTGGCAGAGAATGTGAACAGTACAGCACTGAAGAGAATATATAGAGATTTAGCAGAGAATGTGAATAGTACAACACTGCAGAGAATATATAAAGATTTAGTAGAGAATATGAACAGTACAACACTGCAGAGGATACGTAGAGATTTAGCAGTGAATGTGAACAGTACAGCACTGCAGAGAATATATAGAGATTTAGCAGAGAATATGAACAGTACAACACTGCAAAGGATACGTAGAGATTTAGCAGTGAATGTGAACAGTACAGCACTGTAGAGAATATATAGAGATTTAGCAGAGAATATGAACAGTACAACACTGCAAAGGATACGTAGAGATTTAGCAGTGAATGTGAACAGTACAGCACTGTAGAGAATATATAGAGATTTAGCAGTGAATGTGAACAGTACAGCACTGTAGAGAATATATAGAGATTTAGCAGTGAATGTGAACAGTACAGCACTGTAGAGAATATATAGAGATTTAGCAGTGAATGTGAACAGTACAGCACTGCAGAGGATATGTAGAGATTTAGCAGAGAATGTGAACAGTACAGCACTGCAGAGGATACGTAGAGATTTAGCAGTGAATGTGAACAGTACAGCACTGCAGAGAATATGTAGCGATTTAGCAGAGAATGTGAAGGGTACACCACTGCAGAGAATACAGAGATTTACCAGAGAATGAACAGTACAACACTGCAGAGAATACATAAAGATTTAGCAGATAATGTGAATAGTACAACACTGTAGAGAATATATAGATATTTAGCAGAGAATGTGAATAGTACAGCACTGAAGAGAATACATAAAGATTTAGCAGAGAATGTTAACAGTAACAGACTGCAGAGAATTTGAACAGTACAGCACTGTAGAGGATACATAGAGACCACACTTAATGTACAATACTTAGTGCTGCAGGGGTATAAGCAGTTGTTGACATTTTTCTGTAAGTAAGGTAAAGCACTGGCTATTAGCAGGTAAGCAAACGAGAGAGATGGTGTTGGTTAATTAGAATTCTGCTTGTGATGCGCATACTTGTTAGGGTGGGAGGGGAACTGCATAGTGGAGGATTACAGTAAGTTAATTTGTGTTCATGTTAATGGGTGAGAAAAGCATGGACAAAGTAGCCCTCTTTGTCAGAAGCATAAACAGTTTTTGTCTGAATTCACTGTTTTCTGAGATGGTGCAGAGTTCACTACGAGTCCCACAGTTTAGGAACAAATCTAGAAGAAGCTTGGTGAGTGGATAAGAGTGCATTCTTGGGACCTGCCCATACATGGGCATTATTGACATGTAATGTGGATGAATATTTGTGCTTTGTCTTGCTTTTACAGTATGTTGTCATAAAAGGGTTTTTTACCACAACAGTAGTTTAAGATCATATTGGAGAAGGTTTCATCTTTTCTGTGCTTCAGTCTGGTAGCCTTAAAAGTTAAGTCTTTTTGATCTTTCCTTCCAATGGCTCCAAACAAAGGCCCTGTAAATGACCCCATTTTGTTTGGCTTTGACTTCACTGTTGGAGTTGAGTTTCTTGTTCCCCTTTCCTTAGAGATGCGGATTTCACCAAGCAAAGTGCACATGGGGAAAATACATAGACTCATTCTCCCAGAATTGATGCACGATTTCACAGATTTGTGACTTTCTGGACCTAAAAAGAGGACGTTACGTTTTTGCGACACCGTTCTAAGCACTTTTTTGTTTCATTAGCTCATGGCTGAAAATTTTGTGCAAAGTAAGTAAGGGGCGATTATGAAAACAATATGTTACTTTTGTAATGGGACTTTTATTCCAGATTATTTCTTCTCTTTGAAGAGCGATAAAATTCTGGCCTTTTTCATCCCAAAATATGTTTGTCAAGTACCAGAATTCAAAATAGTCACTATATGGATTCTCATTTCATCTTGCTTTATTCATCAAACATGAGTGTTACCTTATAGCTTGAAGACACTTGTGAATCCCCTTAAAAGCCACATAAAGTATTGTCATTTTCAGGCATGTGACCTGCAGTTACACTTGTTGTTGCCCCTCTCTAACCTAGCTAGTGTTTTCTGAATGCCCTTATTCCATTAGAAGCAGCTTTAAGGAAGCAAGCCATTCACATTAACCTGTGTCTGGATGAGTAAGGAAGCCCAGTCTTCAGATGGTGTTTTGAATAAATTAGCTGTGGTGAACCCTGTTTTTGGACTTGAGATGAGTTGGATTTGATGGTTTGCAAGGAAAGTCGCATCTTGCACCTTCTCAATGAACAGTATTTTTGGAATCTGTGTTTACTCACTCAAGAGAAGATCAGTCTCTCTCTCTCTTAGTTTGCTACCAAACAACCATTCTGTCTTTGTAGATGTCACAGTTGCATAGTTTTTCAGTTTGTACACCATTTGTTTGTTTAAGGCATACTAGATCACACTTTGTTTCACATACTTTACTCCTGAAGTGATTACCCCTGTTGTTTCCTAGGTTCCATTTAATAATTTGCAGTCATAGGTCCATAGGTTGGTACTAGGCTATCGGCCCTATGGCCTATACAAGCCTAGCCATAACAATTCCCTGGCTATTTCTTCCCACACTATTTACTTCCCTGGACCCCTGTCTAGCAGGGTGACTGACGTGATCCCCGGGGTGAATTTCCTTTCTCCCATCCAATCGTCAAGGTTCCTTTTGAAGAGGGATAAGGAGGTGCTCTGCTTGACATGTATGGGCAGTCTGTTCCAGAGTCTGTAGAGTCTCTGGGTCAGGAAATTATCCCTCCAGCATGTTTTGTTTGTTGTCATAACCCTTTTCCTGCTGGCTGATCTGTGCTCTTTTCTGTAAGATATTTTGTTATAGCTGATGCATCTTCTATTGTTGGCATATGTTTTGTGTTCCATATTCTGGCAGCAACTTTCTTTGCTGTTAGCATTGTTAGTCACTAAGCACTGTCTCTGTTTTTAATGGTCTCTCTTCCCCTACTGTTTTATCCAACATTTGATTTGGTCAAAGTAAACTTTATTGTCTATCCGATGTACCTAGCAGTGCCATCTGAACGAAATTTCATTGCTTGGTCCTAGTGCAAGACATAACATATAATTAGAGGGACAGTAAGAGAGATTCAGATATAGTAATAAAAAGGGCACTTGACAGCACATACATTTACCACATATTGGACAATAAGACATTAGACAATGTTGTACTAGTACGTATTGCACAGACTAAGAATTCCATTGTGATTTGCTTAGAATATTGCACATCCACATTAGTAGCATGATAAACTCTGTTCATATTGCACATATTAGGACTGATGACTCACTCTGGCTATTGCACTAATAGTAGTAGAAGAAATCTGCTAACTGTTTCAGTTAATAAGCAATTGCCTAATAGTTACTGTAGACAGTATATCAGAGCTTATGGCATATTGATCCTGTTACCTACTGTCATGCTTGACATTTGAGTTCAGCAGCCTTATGGATAGAGGGAAGAAACTCCTGTTCAATCTAGATATTTTGCAATGTAAGCTGCAATAGAGACTACCTGAGGAGGGGCAGAAGAACATGCCATGCGCAGGATGGGTGGGGTCATCTGTTATCTTCCTAGCTCTTCCCACATACAGTCTCATGCAGCTCATCCATGGACGGGACCGAGGAACCAATGATGTTCTTCGTGTTTCATTGTTGCAGTCATTACAGTTGGGTTATCCTGCTGGCAGGCTGCCCTCATTCGGCCTGAATTCCAAAATCTTGGTCCGGCGTCTGTTGCTGTCGCCTCTTCCCTGACGTCAGGGGTATAAAAGATGCAGCAGATGCCATTTTCTTCAGGCTTCCTTGCCATGCAGTGCCCGAAGCAGAAGCAGTTCGCAAGTGCCAGTCGGCCGACTCCTGAGATTTTCGTGTTCGAATTTCAGATCCGAAGTCTTCATTAAAAGCTAAGTACCCCGTTGAGGAAACTTTTTTTTCTTGCCGATGACCGATGTCAGAAAAAGTTAATAGTTGTATTTCTTGTGGGAAGCAAATACCTCATAAAGACTTTTATTCTTACTGTATTCCTGGCCTAGGCCCTGACCGCGACATTGCTAGTTGTCGGTTTTGTGCTAGATTTAACCAACGCACTATTAAGCGTCTGTACGATTTTGCATTACACTATTTTGGCAGAAGATTTAATTATACGATGCTGTCGGATAGCCATCCGACTACCGGAATTCATAAGAAACGCAGAGAAAAAGAAAAGGACAGGCAACTGAGGTCCAAAACCGACGAGGCTTCTTCTAAGCCAGTCACCGGTTCTCAGTGAGGCACCTTCGCAGCCCCTGACGCCCGCTACCTTAGAGCCGCAGGCCGCT
This sequence comes from Protopterus annectens, assembly GCF_019279795.1. NCBI lineage: Eukaryota > Metazoa > Chordata > Ceratodontiformes > Protopteridae > Protopterus > Protopterus annectens. Next base: position 841,678,126 of record NC_056750.1, on the reverse strand, counting down.
ACCGACTCCCACGTGGAATCGACTATGCCGCTGGAAACTCAAGGTATTGGACCTTCTGAGACTATCCCCTCAGATGGGTCCGGAGCCACTGAGCAGGCATCGGCTTCTGAGGGCGTTTTCAGGCCTACTCGGTTATACATTAAAACGACTTCAGCTTCAAAGGCAAAGACTAAAGCACCTTTAAAGACAAAGAAACAAGTACAACAGCCTCATGGACAGGCCTCCATGCCCAAAAAACAGATGCTCAAAATGGCCGAAGACTTAATTACTTTGATCAGGGGTTCCCATCCCCCTCCTGATAAAAGGCCTAGGCAAGAGACAGGCTATTAATCTTCAGATCAGGTTTCCATTTCTTCTGATTCCTTTTCTGATCAGGAATACTCACTTCCTCCCTATGAGGATTCTGATGCTGAAGAATCTATCCCTTCAGCCTCTCCTCGTGAGGACTACTCTTTAGGGGAAACCTTGCATACCATGAAGGAACATTTCCACTGGGAGAGCAAAATTTTTCAGAATCTAAGAAAAGGCTCAGAGACTTCCTTTTACTACCACAACACAGGCCCCTAGCTATTCCACCTGTGTTGGACATTGTGGATGATGTCTTTTCAGAGTCTAGTCTGACCCCTGACTCCTTACCTCCAGCTCCTGTTAAGCCGGACAGATACTACAGGGTTCCTGACTCTCATAAATTCTTTTTCAAAAACCTTGCTGCTGACTCAGAAACTATCTCTCACGGTCCCAAAGGGAGCAAGGATTCCACCGCAACAAACCCTACCCCCTCTGACAGAGATTCTAGGGCACTGGACAATAGGTGAAAAAAGATTTACACTTCTGCTACCTTGGCTATAAGGGCCTTAAATTGCCAGTTTCATATGCTCAAAAATCAGCAATATATCATGTCACTTCTTAAACAGAAAATGTTGATAAATTCTGAATGTGCAGAAAACAAGGAAATGCAGCATTTATTGCATGCAGCTGAACAAGTTGGAAAGCATACTTTGCAATGTGGTTTTGATTCTCTGGAGGCCTCCTGCAGGGCCGCTGTTACGGGTTCTGTCATTAGGAGGCATGCTTGGTTAAAGGAACAAAATTTGCCTGATCATGTCAACGCAAAATTATTAGAGGCTCCATTACAGCATGACACCTTATTTGGTGTTAAGGCAGAAGAAGTATTAAAGAAAATGGAGGACAAAGCAAAATCTATGCAAAAGGTCAAGGATTTCTTACAGGTACAGCTTCCAAGATTTAGCAGACACTGGCCTATAAAGAATTGGTCCTTTACAGTGTCAGACAGGCCACAAAGGGGCAGATCCCAGCCCCAAGATTCGTACAGATCTAAACAATGGGGTGCTTCTACCTCCAAAAGTGGAGAAGACAAATCACAGCCATACAGGAAACCGTCTCAATGACTTCCCCCTGCCTGCGCCAAGCACTTATCTTCTGGCAGCACCCTAAGGGGGAAAACTAGCACTTCTTTCTCAAAATTGGCACATCATAATCCAGGGCAAATAGGTCCTAGACATAGTGTCACAAGGCTACGGGTTGCACTTCCATACCCTGCCAAGGGCAAACGGTTAGCCAGACCTGCCAAAAAATCAATGGGCAGAGGCACAAAAACAAATCTCATCCCTCATGGAAATGGGGGCCATTCAACAAGTACCAGAGCAAGAGCAAAGACAAGGATTTTATTCAAGACTGTTCTTGGTACCAAGAATGGACAAGGCCTGGACTCCAATACTGGACCTATCTTTACTAAACACATACCTGGATATACCAAAATTCGGAATGTTGACTCTACAGCAGCTTCTGCCCATGCTGGGCAAGAAGGCTTGGCTTGTGACTTTAGACCTAAAAGAGGCATACCTGCATGTCCCAATCAGACAAACATGCAGAAGATACCTCAGATTCAAAGCAGGCTCAATGCATTACCAATTCTCTGCACTGCCCTTTGGCTGTCTACTGCGTCCAGGGTCTTTACAAAGTGCCTGGCACCAGTAATTGCGTTCTGCAGACAAAGAGGAATACAAATATATCCTTACTTGGACAACTGCCTCATTCAAGCAGAGAACAAGGACATTCTACTACAGCGTCTGGCATTTATAAAGAGATTTTTAACAAGCTTAGGGTTCACAGTCAACGAAAAGAAATCAAAACTAGTACCCTCTCACGACATAATATTCCTGGGTGCAAGCTTAAATACAACTTCCCAGATGGCTTATCTCACGGCAGACAAACAAAGGCAACTGACTACCTATTTCAAAAAGTTGGCAACAAAGGCCCAGTTATCTGCACAAAAAATTCTGCAGTCTTTGGGCTTCGTGGCATCCTGCACTCTACTAATTCCATATGCAAGACTTCATATGAGGAAACTTCAATGGTACCTAAAAAGTGTTTGGACTCAACATTACCACAGCCTGGAAACTAGGATTACTCTCATTCCCTGCCTGCAACAGGAGTTTCGATGGTGGGCGAAGGCTTGTCACCAGAACAAGGGACAGCCATTCATTTTACCCCCAGCCAGGCAGACATTAACAACAGATGCATCAGATTATGCCTGGGGAGCTCACATGGCAGGAAGATGTATTCAAGGCATATGGTCCGCAAACCAAATGCATCTACATATCAATCAAAAAGAGATGCTAGCTGTCCAGAATGCCCTGACAGCCTTCAATGACCTACTTCATCTGGGACAACTACAGATAGACAGACAACACCACGGTTATGTGGTATATAAACAAGCAGGGAGGCACTCATTTTTACCCCCTTTGCAGACTAGCCATGACTTTGTAGGACACATCATTGACTTACCAAGTACATCTGCAGGCACAATTCCTGCCAGGAAAGACAAATACTCTGGCAGATGAACTAAGCAGAAACTTCATGGGTCCCCACAAGTGGAAATTGGATCCTCAAGTCTTCAGCATGATAACAAGGAAATGGGGATGCCCAGATATAGATTTATTTGCCTCTCTTCACAGCTGCCAACTAAAAAGATTCTGCACAAGGATTTATCACAGACAAGCATGGAAAGTGGACGCCCTGTCTTTCAGCTGGAAAAACTTAGCAGTATATGCCTTCCCTCCACTGCCTCTCCTCCCCAAGGTATTCCTAAAGGTCAGACAAGAGAAGCCAAAGATATACTGATTGCCCCAGACTGGCCCCGCCAGTACTGGTATCCAATCCTAAGGAACTTGTCTCAATGCCCGGCTTGGATCTTACCTCAAATACCTCATCTACTGTCTCAACAAAACAATCAGATCCTGCACAGCCAACTCAAGACCTTAAATCTGGCAGCATGGCGGATAATGTAGTCATACAGAACGTACCTCTCACTAAAGCTGTGATGGATGTCATTTTGGAGGCCAGAAGGCCTAGCACTAGAAAGTCTTATCCTGGAAAATGGAAGAGATTCTGTGCTTGGAACCAGACACAAGGAATTGACACAGCTGTACCAAATATCCCTCAGATTTTGCAATATTTAACTGAGATGCTGGGCAAAGGCCTGTCTTTTTCATCAATTAAAATTCATGCCTCTGCCATTTCAGCTCATTAGGGACTGGGACCTCAACTATGTCTTGGAAAAACCCACCCTGCCTCCTTTTGAGCCAGCCGCTACAGTTGATATAAAGTTTTTATCTTGGAAAACAGCTCTGCTCCTAGCAATAACTTCTGCAAGATGAGTTTCAGAGCTACAGGCACAAATGGCTGTGGAACCTTTTATCATTTTTTATCCAGACAGGGTTTCTCTGAGGACAAACCCGACATTTATGCCTAAGGTAGTGTCCAGTGTGGCCCTTAAGCTATTCATCTGCCAACCTTTTATCCAAATCCACAGAACAAGGGGGAGAGAATTCTGCATTCTTTGGACATACACAGACAACTTCGATTCTACTTGGACAGAACCAAAGTTTTCAGAAAGAGCAATTACTAGTGGCATATGCTGCAGGATCACAAGGAAAGGCTATCTCAAAGCAAACTATTTCAAAGTGGATCGGCCACTGTATTCGTTTCTGCTATTCACATGACAGGCCAGTGCCTAAGGGCATTAGGCCTCATTCAACCAGAGCAGCAGCCACTTCAGCAGCCTTCCTCAGGGGAGTACCAACCAAAGACATTTTAGAGGCTACTACCTGGAGTTCAGTGCACACGTTTACAAAGCACTATCATTTACCACTCTAAGTCCAGAGCAGACTTTGCCACTGCAGTTCTGCAGGGCCTTATTGCCACCCCTAATGCTATTTAGCTCCAGCCTCCCAACCATAGCTTTGGGATTCAACCCAATTGTAATGACTGCAACAGTGAAGCATGAAGAACATAGTACAGTTGTGTACACTTACCATAAATGTAGATGTTCGAGTGTATTCACTGTTGCAGTCCAGGTTACCCACCCGCCAACCCCCTTACCTTTGCTGGAACTTATCTGTACTTCTCTAATCTGTACAACCTATGTGGTGTATTTGCTTGTAGATGAAGATAAAATATACTTTGGTGTATGTATGTTTTATTAACATTTTTTTAGCCTACACTTTTGGGGGCACCTGACATCTGTGCCAAGAAAAACTGAAGAAAATGGCGTCGGCTGCATCTTTTATACCCCTGATGCTCTGACGTCAGGGAAGAGGCGACAGCAACCGACGCTGGACCAAGACTTTGGAATTCAGGCCGACTGAGGGCAGCCTGCCAGCAGGATAACCCAATTGTAATGACTGCAACAGTGAATACACTCGAACATCTACATTTATGGTAAGTGTACACAACTACTTTTTTTTCCCTCTACCTTCACTACTCTCTGGAGAGGCTTGCAGTCAGATGCTTTGCAGTTTCCATAACATACGATGATATTAGTGAGGATACTCTCGATGGTCCGCCTATAGAAGGCTTTGAGGGTGGTATGTGCCAGGTTTGCATTCCTAAGTTTCTGTAGGAAGTGCAGACGTTGTGCCCTCTTCACTGTGTTGTTAATGTGAGTCGTTCAGCATAAGTCATCTGAGATGTGCACCCCCCAGGAATTTGGTACTTTTGACTCTTTCCACTGCCACCTCGTTAATCTCCAGAGGTTGCAGTACCTTCTGTGTCCTGAAGTCCACTGTTAATTCTTTGCTCTTGCTTACATTTAAGGACTGATTGTTGCTGTCACACCAGCCTATCAGAAGCTTCCCTGTAGGCTGTTTTCTTTCCGTTTCTGACAAGACCTACAACAGCGGTATCAGCCGTGAACTTGATGATTTTGTTGGATTCATGCTTGGCAATGCAGTCATGCCTCAGCAAGGTAAATAGCAGAGGGCTCTGCATGCAACCTTGTGGGACACCTGTGCTCAGTGTGATACTGTTAGAACTTCCTTTTCCCCCCACATACCTTTTAGGGTCTGTTTATGAGAATGTTTTAAGGCTTTTTGAAAGGCTGTCAGTTCCTGTACTAATATAAATGTATGCTTCATTCCCTCTCATCCCATTCCAACAAATACAATCTGTTCTGGAAACATTTTCTGCAGCCTGCTTAGCGTGTTTTGATCATAAAAAGTCTGAATCATGACAGGTCCACAGCTAGTAGGGTTTGACTTTATTTGCCTAAATATTCCCATAAAGACTCAAAAAGAAGCAAGTCATGGCCATTCAAAAGCTACATAGCTGAAACACCGGTATGTCCTTAAGGGGCCATTTGCGTATATCCTGTGGACCCTCCACTACAAGAGATTTAAATTGCTTGGAGTTGGCATAACGGTTAATGTGTTTACTTCACAGACACAAGGTACAGGGTTTAATTCTCACCTTTAAGGAAAATTGGCTAGGCTTGGCCCACAAAAGCTAGCCTAGTACTTGCCTATGAACAGGGTTAGGGTTTTGCCATTAATGGTTAAGGTGTCCGCCTTGCAGACACAAGGTTTATGGCTTGATTCTCACTCTTGGGAAGCATAGTTAGGCTTAAAAACTTCCCCTTGGGAGTGGTTAGCCTTGTAATCACATATGAATCCCTCTTTTGTGAAGGCACTTCCAGACTTCCTAAATTTTCTTGCCTTGGTTGAATATCTTGGTGCTCTACTTGTCTTAGTCCATTGTTCACTTGTAATCTGTTTATCCAGCCTTTTACTCCTGGTCTCTCTCTCAAGGTATCTGCCTGGCCCCAGTTGCTTAAAGTTTTGTATGCCTTGCTTATTATCTCTATTGGGGACTGTGCTAGAAATTCTGCTAGTTTTGGCATGTCTGTTGTTCTTCCCTGTTTTTCTGCTTTTCTTTTTTAATTCTGATATTTAGCCTAAGTGTGCCATTTGTTGCCTTGATTGCACACCAGAAATTTTTTTGGCTCCTTCCAGCTCAAAATAGTACAACCTCTGCGTGTGAGACAGCTGCAGGGTCCCAAAGAGCAAAGTATTCAAACAAAAAGAAAACAGGACCAGCATACAAGGCACCTTGAAAATCAATTTATTGATTGAGGTTCTTGAAAAACAGACCGGTTTCGGCAAATATTTAACAAAGCCTTCTTCAGTGTTTAAAAAAACAACAAGAAAGAACCTGTATTTAGATACTCAAGTGAGTCATGTGCTTAATTGCATATGCTCATTCAGACCTGGCTTCCAGCTCACTCTTTCTCTTCCATGCATAACCTACTCTCAGGGCCATGACTTCTTACCCAAGCTTTCCATCTAAATGATGCATCTCTCAATGACCGTATTCTATTTTTGTTTCCCCCAATTCTTTTGGCACAATTTCTGTTCTCTAGTCTGTAATGGCTTCCTTCTTAGGACTGCTGCTGTGCTTCCTTCTTAGGACTGCTGCTGTGCTTCCTTCTTAGGACTGCTGCTGTGCTTCCTTCTTAGGACTGCTGCTGTGCTTCCTTCTTAAGACTGCTGCTGTGCTGCATTCTTAGGACTGCTGCTGTGCTGCATTCTTAGGACTGCTGCTGTGCTGCATTCTTAGGACTGCTGCTGTGCTGCATTCTTAGGACTGCTGCTGTGCTGCATTCTTAGGACTGCTGCTGTGCTGCATTCTTAGGACTGCTGCTGTGCTGCATTCTTAGGACTGCTGCTGTGCTGCATTCTTAAGACTGCTGTTGTGATCCGTAAGTGCAATGCTCCATTTGATTGTCATTTTTCTCCCTTTCCATTTGCAGCTAGTATCCTAATCTATCTGTTTTTATGGTTTTGAATCACTTTATGACCATTATTCAAGTTTGGTATATAGTCCCTGTCTTGAGCCAGATAAACTAATATAATTTGTGTAGCCTTGTAATAACAGTTCAGTAGGAAGTGTGAGTTTGTCGCAAGTGTACCCAGTTTTCTTATTTTGTTAGAAAAATTTAATTTCTTTATCAGACTTCAGAGTTTTTCCTTTGGTTGAAATCCTAGATGTATCTCATATAAACTGCCAGTGGTGCAAAGAACATTTTAATGGTTTGTAATCTGTTATCCTTGTCCATTAACGTCTTCCTAATATCTTATTCTTATCTCTTTCTTTCTTTATTTGTTTGGTCTCTTCCCTCATTTCCTGGCCATCTAGTCAGCTTTTCTTTTTTTTTTATTATTATGCATATTCTTAAATATTCCATTTCTTTAATGTCCCCAAAAATATGTGTATAACTGATGTCCTTCTTATCACTGTTGCAGTATTCTTAACATTGGGGATCTCCTGCCCAGAGCAGACAGACATTCGGCCTGTATTCCAAAGCCTAATGATCTTGTATGTACTGTACATCACGCATATGCTCCCCGTGCAGGACATAGGGCATAAAAGTGATGTACGCATGCAATTTCCCAGAACCTTGTGTGCCGCCAGTCTGAATGCCTTGTTGCTGTGCTGAATACCTAGCCATCAAATAAGTGCCCCATTTGTTTTTTTTTTTCTTTTCTTTGGTCTTGTATTTTATTTTGCGTAGCTAGAATTTGTGTCCTCCAAGAAGGGAAAATGTCAATGTTGGAGGCAGAATCTCTTCCCATGACCATACTTCTTATAGGATTTGTAAGGCATTTGTGTCTAAGACACTCGGAAGCTGTTTGTCTTCCTTTGCCATTTGTCTTGAAAATCAACTGCTTAAACAGTTAGCCTGGGGCAAAATGATGGAACCTATGAAATCTTTAAGGGTGGGAGGTTAGCATAATGGTTAAGGTGTTTGCCTTATAAATACAAGGTGCAGGGTTTGACTCTCACATGGAGTAATTGGCTAGGCTTAAAATGGCCCACAAGGGAAGTTAGCCTAGTACTAATCTATGAACCTGTGAACCTATTTTAACTCAGAGGTACCCCCACTATGTAAGAAGGCCAAGAAGTCTTGGCCAGATTCTTTAGCTGTCCATCCTCCATTGGCCATCTCTCTAGAAGTGGTAATAGCTCTTTAGGCCGTTCAGCATCTGAGTCTGATTCCAGTGCTGCGACCCTGAATGAGGCCAGCATGGGTCCGTCTTCTCACATGTCCTCTGATGCTTTGCAGGCGTCTGCTCTGGATGTCGAGGGGGAACTGTGGTTGATTATCTCGGAGGGTCCTAGCGGGTTTCCACAGATATTGGTCAGGGAAGAGGTTCCATGTTCTTAGTGAATATCATCAAGGGTTGGAACATCTAGTATTTGTTAGGGCTGCAGTCCCTTCCAAGAAAAGACAAAAGAAGCATGTTTCACTCCATCCTAATGATCCTCAAAGGGAATGGCAAGAGTTTACTTGGGGCTTGCTTTCTGCCTTTGTGGCCCTGAAACCTCCTCAGGGGGGTTTGGTGCCTCCTCCTCCTTGGACCTCTACCCCTTCTAAACTGCTTAGGGACCTGGATTCCTCAGATTAGGATTCAGTGTCTGCACAGGGGGGTTTCCTCCTGTTCTTCACATATGCCTTTGGATTTGGCTTATGGTTCTGATGAGGAGGAGTCTGTTAGCACTGAGTCTCCTTTTGAGAAATTGTCCTTTGGGGGTTCAGTTGCTAGGATGATGGAATATTTTAAGTGGGATTTTTCTCAAGTGTTTTATAATTCAAAGGAGATATGAGTTGCTTCAGGTGGATACTCCTGTCTGCAGTTCCTGGGTTGGTTGCCTTGTTAGACACTTTCATTGCTGCTTCCAGGTCTCCTGGTTTTGAGCCTCCTGTTCCTAAGAAACCTTATAGGTTCTACAAGGTTCCTGAGGATTTTCAAGTTGTATTTAAATGTCCTGATGATGATCCTTCTGTGGTTAGTCTCTTCTGACAAATCTTCCAAGCTCTTGCCCTCTTCCAAACTTTTGTCTTTTGATAAGGATAGTAGGACAATGGAGATGACTGGTAAGAAAGTTTACACTGCTTCTACTTTGGCCTTTAAGGCTATTAATTACCAGACCCACATGACCATGTATGCACTGGCCTTGATTGCTCAGGCTTGTCAGGTTATTTCTAACTTCCCCGATTCTGAAGGCAAATCTTCTGCCTTATCTGTTTTAGGCTCTGCTTCTCAGTTGGATCACCACTCCGTGTAGCTATGATGCTGCTGATGCCTCTTCCAGGGTTGTGGCTTTTGGGTTTGTCATGAGGTGTTATTCTTGGTTTCATCTCCAGTCTTTGCCTGAGGACATTAAGAACAAGTTGTTGGATGCTCCTTTGGATAATAAACATCTTTTTGGGACTGCTGCTGCTGACCTGTCTGTCTGTTCAGGAGAAAGGCAAACCGTTGTACGACCTTAAACATTTGTCTCTCCTATCCCAAAGTTACAAAGGCAATATCCTTCTAGATCTATTTTTGTTCACTGGCAACCCTGCCCAGGCCTCCAAGGGTGAGAAGGTCGATAGGCGGGGCCCCCTCTGCTAAGGCTTCTCAGATTTTTATGGGCCAGAACCCTACATTATCTGAGAAGCCTGCTTCTCTTTGACATTTTGCCCCCTCCCTTCAGTTACACCAGGTTCCTTTGTCTATTTCGCTTTCCGTTTGTCTTCCAAATTGGCTTCTGCTTATTTTAGACTCTCGGGATGTCCTTCAAGGATGCATCTGCAGTCCTTACATATGGGTTGTCCTGCCTCAGGCAGCCCTTCGGTCGGCCGGATTCCAAAGTCTGGGTCCGGTGTTGGCTGATGTCGCCCCTTTCCTGACAGAGCGGCTGGGATATAAAAGCGTCAGCCAACGCCATCTTCCTCAGTCTTTCTTGCCGCGCGGTGCCCGAAGCAGAAGCAGTTCGCAAGTGCCGGTCGGCCAGCTCCTGTAAATTCAGCTACCGAAGACTTCAAAAAGCTAAGTACCCCATTGGGGACTCTTTCTTGCCTCAGCCGATGTCAGATCAAACGGTTAAAGTGAATAATTGTTTAACTTGTGGGAAACAAATACCTCATGAGGATTTCCACTCTTACTGCCTCCCCTGTCTAGGCCCAGACCACGACGTCTCGGCCTGTGCAGCCTGTGCCTCCTTCAACAGACGCACTCTCAGGCGTCGGGCGGAGTTTGCAGAGGAATTTTTTTGGGGATAGTTACTGTTACAAGATGCCGTCGGAGCTTCCGACTACTCATTTAACCAAAAAATGGAAGGACAAGGACCGATACACGCGGTCCGTGGTTTCGGCCGAAACCACGCCTAGGCCTACTGCGAGTGTCTCTGTTTCTGCTGAAACAGAATCCTTGGTGCTTCCGACTGACGAAACCGCACAACCGACAACCTTGGCCCCGGAGGCCTCCTCTGAGTCGGTCATAGAATTCCCCTCTGAAACCGGTGCTCTGGAAACTACCAACACCATTTCTTTAGATAAAACTACCCCAGCACGTGGGGCAGCCAGGCCTCCTGCATCCATGTCCATTAAGGTATTTTCACGTGCTAAAGCTGCTAAACAGCCAAAATCTCTCCCTCCCAAGGCTATTCCTCAGGGATCCACTACAGGTTCACAGATTTTAACTTTAGCTGAGGACCTTATTTCCTTAATTAGGGGCTCTCAGCTGCATCCGGACAGGGGCTCTCATCCTCCTCTAGACAAAAGGCCCAGGGTTGAGCACACAGACTTCTGATGAGGCCTCAGAAGACTCTGCTCTATCAAACTACCAGGAGGAGGCCTTCACGGCCTACGAGGATTCTGATGCAGAGGAATCTATTCCCTCGGCCTCCCCTCCTGAAGAGTTGTCCTTTGGGGAGACACTTCACTCCATGAGAGAGCATTTCAAATGGCAGGACCAGGAATTCTCTGATTCCAGGAAAAGGTTAAGGACTTTTTTGCATTTACCTCAGCATAGACCTTTGGCTATTCCTCCTGTTTTAAATGTCATTGATGATGTGTACTCTGAGTCTAGTATCTCACCAGACTCCCTTCCTCCGGCTCCTATCAAACCCGACAGGTACTACAGGGTCCCGGACTCACATCACTTCCTTTACAAAGGCCACTCTGCTGACCCAGAAACTATTTCCCAGGGTCCTAAAGGGGTTACAGCCTCCACTACCAAAAATCCACTTCCTTCTGAAAGGGAGTCCAGGGCTTTAGAGAAATGGGGTAAAAAAGTGTATACGTCTGCCACTCTTTCTATGAGGGCATTAAATTGTCAATTCCATATGATACAGTACCAAGAGTATTTGTTAGATGAATTGCATAAAAAACTATCTTCACCTGAACCCCTAGATCGCAAGGCACTTCAGGATCTGGTACATAACTCCCAGCAGGTTAGCAACCATTTCTTGCAGTGTGGTTATGATGCATTGGAAGCTTCATGTAGGTCAGCAATGACAGGGGCAGTCATGCGTAGACATGCTTGGCTGAAGGAACAATCTCTGCCAGATCGTTAAAGCAAAGCTTCTAGATGCACCGTTGGAAAAACAAAAGTTATTTGGCTCCACGGCTCAGGAGGTCTTAAAGAAATTTGAGGAAAAGGCTAAATCTGTACAAACAGTCAAAGATTTTCTCCAGGTCCAACCACCAAGATTCAGTAGAAGTTTCCTGACACAGACAGATCACAAAGAGGCAGAAACAGGCGTGCCAGAGGTAGAGGGCAATCTCGAGGCTCCTACAGAGGGCGTCAATGGCAGCCTTCTAACCAGAGAGGTGCTGCAGGGCCTACAACTACTACACAAGAACCATCTCAATGACTTGACCTTGACCCTGCCAACCAGGGCTCAATTGGAAGCACCTTTGGGCGGAAAGCTATCTTTATTCTCAAAAAATTGGCACAGTATTACAAAGGACAAATGGACACTGCAAATAATAGACAAAGGATACAGGTTCCATTTTCATACATTACCAAAAAGACAAGGCATGCCAAACCTGCCACCAAACCAAAGGGCAGAGGTTTTAAAACAAATTTCCAAACTACTACAAATGAAAGCAATAGAAAAGGTTCCTCTCACAGAACAAGGCCAAGGATTTTATTCCAGACTATTCCTTGTTCCAAGAAAAGAAAAGCAATGGAGGCCTATTCTAGACTTGTCCGCACTGAATACTTACCTCATTGTGCCAAAATTCAAAATGCTGACCTTACAGCAACTCCTTCCCATGCTGGGCAAGGGGTCATGGCTGGTAACTCTAGACCTCAAGGAGGCATACCTGCATGTCCCTATCAGACAAAGTTGCAGAAGACACCTCGGATTTCTTATAGGTTCAGAGCATTATCAATTCTCAGCATTGCGCTTTGGCTTATCTACTGCACCCAGAGTATTCACGAAATGCCTGGCATCAGTAATTGCACATTGCAGACTTCAGGGGATGCAAATATACCCATATCTGGACGACTGCCTCATGCAAGCGGACAGCCAGCAAACACTGGTAAAACACTTAAACTATGCCATCCGACTACTACAGGCCTTGGGATACACAGTCAACATTCAGAAATCAAGACTTGTTCCATCCCAACGTATAATTTTTCTGGGTGCAAAACTGGATACAAACACCCAAATGGCTTTTCTCACAGAAGAAAAACAAGCACAACTACCGGATTATTTCAGAAATCTGACAACACAAACCCAGCTAACTGCAAGGAAACCTTGCAGGCCCTGGGTTTCATGGCATCTTGCATTCTTCTGATTCCACAAGCAAGGCTACATATGAGGAAACTACAATGGTACCTAAGGAGTTTATGGTCTCAGCACAGTCACAGCCTAGAAACTCTGATCCCCCTCATTCCATGCCTTCAAAAGGAATTCCTGTGGTGGGCAAAAGCAAGCCAGTCAAACATAGGCCTGCCTTTCAGCAAGCCACATGCAAGCCAAACCATTACAACGGACGCCTCAGATCATGGATGGGGAGCACACATGCAGGGCAGGTGCATTCAAGGACAATGGTCACAAAAAGAATTCCATCTGCACATCAACCAAAAGGAAATGCTGGCAGTGATACATTCCATCGAGGCCTTCAAGCACTTCCTGCACCAAGGTCACCTGTTAATGAAGACAGACAATACCACAGTTATGTGGTACATAAACAAGCAAGGAGGTACCCATTCATACCCTCTTTGCAGGCTGGCGATGAATCTGTGGGAACTTTCCCTAAAACTCAATATAGAGCTACAATCCCAGTTTGTACCAGGAAAAGACAATGTACTGGCGGACAGCCTGAGCAGAAACATCATGGATCCACACGAATGGATTTTACACCCAGATATCTTTCTCCAGATAACACAGTCATGGGGAAGGCCGGACATAGATCTATTTGCCTCCCACCTCAACCATCAACTGAGGAAATTCTGCACAAGGACATACCATCCTCAAGCATGGAAGGTGGACGCCCTCTCCTTCAGCTGGAATACTCTAACAGTATATGCATTCCCACCGCTGCCACTGATGAGCAAGGTCTTACTGAAGATCAGGACAGAGCAACCAAAAGTAATTCTGATAGCTCCAGACTGGCCAAGACAACACTGGGTACCCACTGTTAAGGAGCATGTCACGCACAAAACCTTGGCCTCTACCACAATGGCCACTTCTACTGACACAGCACAATTACAAGACTCTGCACTCCAGCCTCAAAACCTTACAGCTGACAGCCTGGAAAATACCTTGACTCCTCGCCAGGATAAACTATCCAAGAGGGTACAGGATTTCATCATGGAAGCCCGGCGTCCTTCCACAAGAAAAGCATATTCAGCAAAATGGAAAAGATTTCGTACTTGGAACACCACAAAGGGTCAAGATCCGACAGTTATGAGCATTCCACATATTCTGGAATACTTGGCTGAAAATGCTCCATAATGGCCTTTTTTATTCCTCCATAAAAATTCATGCTTCAGCAATTTCAGCAGAGTACAACAGTGATCCTCCTGTATTCTCTCATCCTCTACTAAAACAGTTTCTAAGAGGGATAAAAAACATCAACCCTCCAAGGAAACCACCAGTGCCTACATGGGACCTTAACTTCATCTTGGAAAAATTAACTCTTCCTCCATTTGAACCAGCAGCATCTTCAGAACTACAATTCCTATCCTGGAAGACTGCCTTCCTTCTGGCCATAACCTCAGCAAGAAGAGTATCTGAGTTGCAGGCCCTCATGGCAGTACAGCCTTTTCTCATTTTTCATCAGGACAGAGTCTCTTTGAGAACCAATCCTTAATTCATGCCAAAGGTGGTATCCAGGGTTTCACTGAACTAAGCTATTCACCTGCCCACCTTCTTTCCAAATCCACAAAGTAAGGGAGAGAAACTTCTGCATACTTTGGACATCCACCGACAGTTGCGCTACTACTTGGACAGAACTAAGGCTTACAGAAAAACTGACCAACTCTTTGTAGCATATGCTGCTGGTGTACAAGGAAAAGCAATTTCCAAACAGACAATCTCAAAATGGATAGGAAATTGCATTCGGTTCTGTTACTCTTTTCATGGCAAAGCTGTTCCAGCTAACATAAGGCCTCATTCCACCAGAGCAACAGCCACCTCCACAGCCTTCTTAAGAGGGGTGGCTACAAAGGACATTTTAGAAGCTGCTACATGGAGCTCCATGCATACATTTTCCAAGCATTACAACTTACCTTTATATTCCAGATCCAGAGCAGGCTTTGCCAGTGCAGTCCTGCAGGACATGTTGGCTACACCATCCTTTTCTTAGGTCCTACCTCCCCCAGCTGGGTTATGGTATTCTACCCATATGTAAGGACTGCAGATGCATCCTTGAAGGACATAGTACAGTTTTGTACCTACCATAAATGTAGATGTCCGATAGGTATGCATCTGCAGTCAGGTTTTCCCTCCCTCCTACCCCTCTGTGGTACACTATGGGTTCTTATCCCTCATTTTAGCTAGCTGGGGTTATCTTTTATGGTGTATTTGTTTTTTATTACTGTGTTTGGAATTTTTCCATTTCTCCAAATTTAGCCTTACTTAGAGGGCAACTGGCATCTGGGGCAAGAAAAACTGAGGAAGATGGTGTCGGCTGACGCTTTTATATCCCAGCCACTCTGACGTCAGGAAAGGGGCAACATCAGCCGACGCCGGACCCAGACTTTGGAATCCGGCCGACCGAAGGGCTGCCTGAGGCAGGACAACCCATATGTAAGGACTGCAGATGCATACCTATCGGACATCTACATTTATGGTAGGTACAAAACTGTACTTTCTCTCTGCCATCTGTCAGAGTTACTTTATGGTATGGAAGTCTCACTCCTTTTTCAGGGATTACTCAACCTCCTCTAGAACAGCTTCCTAATTTCCCAGAGGTTCTAGGGTCTCTGAACCAAGGGAACCATTCAGCCTGTTCCTTTTTCCCATATGGGAAAGGGTTTTTATTCCAGAATGTTTCTGATTCCTTGAAAGGGGGGCCCTTGGAGACCTATTCTGGATCTCTCTGCTCAACACCTTTCTCAGGGTCCCTTCTTTTTCGATGCTTACTCTTCAAACCCAGTTTCCTCTTTTACTTCCCCCAAGCTTTTCTGGTGTTTTTGGATCTGAAGGATGCTTACCTTCATATCCCTATTTACCCTCTTTTCAGGAAGTTTTTTTTTATATTTCTCTGTTTCTTCCTTTCATTTTCGGATCTCTGCCTTGCCCTTTGGCCTCTCTACAGCCCGGAGGGTATTCACAAAATGCCTAGCTCCTATCATTGCTTTCTGCAGTGCATTCAGATTTTTCCTAATCCAGACAACGTCTTGCTTCAGGCACCATTTCCCAGTTGCCTGTTACAGGATCTGGAGTTCACCATCTTTTTCCCTCAAAGTCTGGGCTTTGCTATCAACTTCCAAAAGTCTGCCCTGACCCCATAGCAGGGTCATGTGTATGTGGGATGCAGGATTCAGACAGTGCCAATGATGTTCTGTCTAACACCTCCAAATTTTTGCCATTGACGGCCTTCTTTAAGTCTCTTATTCCTCTGACTGCTGTGCTATCCAGAATTTTTTTTGGGTCCTGTGATTTATGGCCTCTTTTGTTCCAGTGCTCCCTCTTGCTAATCTGCATATGAGGAAGCTTCAATAGTACCTCAAATCATTTTGACTGCAGCATTGCCTCTCTCTGGATTTCAGTGTACTTCTCCTCCTTGTCAAAAGAAAGAATGCGAGTAGTGGATTCAAGAGTTGATGGGGATGTTTCTTTATGCTTTCCCTCCTCTTCCTCCGTTTCCAAACGTTCTGCAGAAGATTCAGCTGGACTCCCCAAAAATCTTGCTAGTTACTCCCTTTTGGCTAAGACAGCATTGGTTCCCCCTCTTAGTGCATCTGGCCCGGGGCAGTCATCACAAGTTACCTCCCCAGTTGGACTTTCTCACAGAGGACAAGGGATGTCTCATCCATTCTCACTTGTCCACTCTTCAACTGACACTGTGGGTGATGGAGTTTTGATCCCTTTCAAGCACCTCTTTTCTGAGGATGTGCTCAGGGTTTAATAGGTGGCAAGAAAACCTTCAACCAGAAAATCTTACATGGCTCTGTCTGGTGCCACGCTCATAACCAGGACCCTTTTTTCACTGGGGGGGGGGGGGGGTTCCTTTTGTCCTCTGTTATTTGTGTAAGTTGCTCCAGTCTGGCTTGGCCTTTTCTTCTGTGAAGGCCCATTTGTCAGCCATTTCTGCTTTTCTGCCCTTGAATTTTTCTTTGGCTTCTCGTTTTGAGGTTAAACAGTTTCTTAAAGGCATCCTGCATATTAGGCCTCTAAGGAAACCTATTCCTCCTTCTTGGAACTTTAAATATATATATTTTTTTTTTTGGAAAAATTGACTCTCGCTCCTTTTTGAGCCTGCAGATTCTGCTTCTTTGCAACTTTGTTACCTGAAAGACTATTTTGTTACTGGCTCTTACTTCTGCTGAGAGGGTTTCTGAGCTCCAGGCCCTTATGACACCCCCCCCCCCAGTGACAGGACGTTCCTTCGTATTAATTCTTTTATGCCCAAGGGAATACATGAGTTGTTGTTGCGTGAGTCAGTACAACTCCCTTTCTTTTTCCCTTCTCAGTCTGCTAGTGAGAGGGTCTTATTTCTTTTCATCCCAAGGCATTGGGTTTGGCTGTTTCTAAGCAAACCATTTCCTCATGGGTGTCTAAGGCCATTTGTTTTTGTTCTTTTCATGGCAAATATTTGTCTGCTTCTGTTAGAGCTCATTCCACTGGGGCTGTTGCCTCTCCTGGTGGTTTCTTCAAAGGGTAAGAAACCAGTTGAATCCTTGAAGATGCTACTTGGTCTTTTGTGCATACTTTTACTAAATATTATAAATTGGATATGGTTTCTAAGGCCAGAGCAGGTTTTGCTAGAGTATTTTTTTTTATGGGTTTATCTCGGCCTTCCACCTCCAGTTCTGTTTCCTGAGCTTTTTTACTTTCCCTAACGTTAAGAATACTGCCGCAGTGATATAGAAGGACATAGTACAGTTATGTAAAATCTTACCGTAACAGTAGATGTCTTTCTCTTTACTGTTGCATTATTTTCTCCCTCCTTCCAACCCCCCCGTTTGTTTTGGATTCCCTACTTGCCGAAGGTTTCCCTCTTTTCTATTGCATTTTTTCCTTCTAGATGTGCACAGACTGTCTTATGGAGACCGTTCTCTTCTGGGGCAGTTCAATTCTTGGTAACTGTGTCCATGCATCATTTTTATGCCCTACTATCCATGCAGGGAGCATGTGTATGACGTATGGTGCATACAAGATCATCAGGTTTTGGTGTACTGGCCAAACATCAGGCTTCTCTGGGCAGAATATTCCTAACTTTGAGTATTGCAGCAATGAAGAAAAGGACATTTATTGTTATGGTAAATTTTACACAACTGTTCTTTCTAAATTAACTTGGTACCCATGAATTGACATATTCACCTTTGATTTGCAGAAATTCCTTTTTTTAACTTGGAGATATCAGAGATGATATGTTGTGGACTAGATTCGTTTGTTGGCCATGCCATCATATCACTGAATTTGAAGTGCCTAATCTTTATAGTCAGGGATTCCTAATACAAAGCAAAAAAGAAACAACACCCCTTCTTTATTTCTCTTGTAAGATTAAAAATGGTCCAACCAGTTTTCATGCAAAACTCTTTTGTATTCTAAATAAGTCTGTCCACATCTTTGGAAGTCCAGATATTGCAAGTGGCCTCCCCATAAATTTCCAGCTGACCATATCAAATACCTTTTCCGCATCTAGCCCTAGTAACACCAATGTGTTTTTATGTCCTTTCATATAACTGTTGCAGTATCCTTTCCAATAGGGATCCCCTGCCTCGGGCAGCCTGACATTTGCCAGTATACCAAAGCCTTTAGGTTGTAATGGGTGCACCATGTGTGGTGCAGGGCATAAAGGTGGGCTGCAGACATTCCATTTTCAGAACTTCTTTGCTGCCAGTTCAAAAGCCATCTTCGGTCATTGGTCTGACCTCTTGTTCGTCTGCTGGTTACCACACCATTTTCAGCAAGTGTCCAGTTGGGGATTTTTTATTTTTTTATTTCCATTTTCTTTTGCTCTGGTTGTTGGTTTCATGTCATCCAGAAAGGGGAAATGCCAGTGCGGGAGACAGAGTCCTCATAAAGATAGTCAGAAACTGTGGTTTTTTTTTTTTGCATAGGTGCTTCCCACGACCATACGTATTCTGTGATTTGCCAGGCTTTTGTCCCTAATGTCGCATATCTCTTGTATTCAAATGAGATAGGCACTGTGATGGGTTCAAGTTGTTTATTGTATGTAAACACATTGGGAGCTTTCACTGGAACGTATATTTAAGCTAACTGACTGACTCATTAATTCAAACACACATGCATGTGCATCTCCATTCATGCCTGCACTCATTCTGACTATGCAAAATGGCACTGATCTTGCACGTGATCAGTAACTTGCATGCACGTACTGTGTAGCTACAGTGGCTGACTAGGTACAATACATACAACGATCTACTTCATCCCCCTTTGATTTGTTCGACATGCAGTAGGAGAGCAAAATATTTTTTACAAGCTAGATATCACATTAACATATAACAGCAAATGAACTTGAGTCCAAATCACTGTGCATCTCTGATTAGATCTGGAAATTCTACCTGATCTGGTCAAATAAAAACTTTGACTGGGTTTAGCAACAGGAACAGTCTCTGGGGATTCTTTTATAATTGGAACTTTGGGGATTACATCAGGATTACCTGAAGAAGGTACACTTGTCTTCTGGAATTTGAACAAGTGTAGAGTCACTCTGAGAAATAGTCTCTGGCACAGGCAGTCTGCTGTGTCACTGGTTTGGAGACTAGTAGTATGCGTCTTCGATTCCTCCTGAAATCCATTCCATCAGATTGTAGGCTGCGGTGGTGCAGCGGTTAGCATTGTTGCCTCACATCAAGAGGTTCTCCGGTTCGATTCTTGGCTGGAGCGCCTTCTGTGTGGAGTCTGCATGTCCTCCCCGCGGTCGAGTGGTGTTTAAAAGGCAGGCAGGTAGGTGCATGCGTGAATGGGTGTGTCTTCTTTGAAGGTTGGGTGTTGGGCTGGCACCTCGGCACTGTAAAAATCCACTGCCAATCATTAGCGGACCAGAGTTCCGCTGTGGTGACCCCTAACCAGAAAAAGCCGAAAGACATTAATAGATTGTAGATTTTAATATCTCATTTCTTCACAAATATTTTTGATTCCCACTTGGTCATATCCCTTAGATGTTTGCATTCTCACAATCTCTCCTTGTCTTAATCATCTAAGAGGTTTGCTGGATTTAGCGTAGTACTTTTTTAACTGGCGCTTTTCAAAAGTTAAGTCTTGACCATTCTGTTCTTTGCACTTGAAATCAATAATTGTTTACTGATCAGAAAAGTTGTCTTAGTCTGCCTGGACATCAGTCTCTGAGCAGGTGAACCAAGCAAATTATCGCAAGGAATGTTTCTGAGGTTAAGTAGGTTAAGCAAAACATCAGTACCATCTCTCCTGGATTTGACCAACAAGTACTTTAAACTGCACGCTCTGCTAATCCATTGGACTGCGGATACTCAGGACTACTAGTAAACATGGGCAAAGTCCCAAGACTCCGCAAAATTCTTGATCTGCTGACTTGTAAACTGTGCATCGTCAGAAACAACTCTGTGCGGACTACCATGAGCAGAAAAATGTCTCTCCAATTTTGTAATGACAGTGCTAGATGTTAAGTTAGAAAGAAGGTAAATTTCAAACCAATTTGAATAAGAGTTTACTAACACTAAGTAATGTTGACCATTCCATTCGAAAATATCAGTAGCAACTGTCGACCATAGTAGTTCAGGAATCTTGTTTAGCTGAAGTGGATGTCCTTCTGTTAATCTGTTGTAGTATTCTTTACATGAGGGAGAAGGTTGCCCAGTCAACCCGACGTGTGCCACTGTACCAAAGTCACACATGTAAGGTGTGCAGATGTTCTTCATGTGTCACTGTTGCAGTCAGTACATTAGGGTAATCTGCTGGCAGGTTGCCCTCATTCGGCCTGAATTCCAAAGTCTTGGGTCCTGCGTCGGTTGCTGTCTTCTCTTCCATGACGCCAGGTCGTCAGGAGTATAAAACGTGCAGCTGACGCCATTTTCTTCAGTCTTTCTTGCCGTGCAGTACCCGAAGCAGAAGCATTTCACAAGTGCCGGTCGGCCGACTACTGAAATATTTGCGTTTTGAGTTTCAGAACCGAAGTCTTCAATAAAGCTAAGTACCCCGTTGGGGAAACTTTTTTCTTGCTTTTCACCGATGTCAGAAAAAGTTAATAATTGTATTACTTGTGGGAAGCAAATAACTCATAAGGATTTCCATTTATACTGTATTCCTTGCCTAGGCCCTGATCCCAACATGCCTGGCTGTCGTTTTGTGCTACATGTAACCAACGCACTATTAAGCGTCTGTATATTTTTGCATCTAAGTATTTTAGAAACAGATTTAACTACCCAGAGATGTCGTCTGATAGCAATCCAGCTACCGGAGTACATAAAAAACGCAAAGAAGAGGACAGAGAAAGGCAGTCGAAATCCAAAACCGATGACAGAGCTTCTCCTAAGCCAATCGCCGGTTCGCTGGCATTCAATGAGGAGCTTTTGCAGCCCCTGCTACCTTCAAGTCGCAGGCCTCTACCGACACCCATGTGGAGTCAGGCATGCCGCAAGATACTAAAGGTATTAGACCAATGGATGTGTCTCCCTCAGATGGGTCCGGAGCCGCTGAGCAGGCACCGCTTCTGAGGGTGTATTCAGACCTCAACATTTTTACATCAAACCGATGAAAGCTGCAAAACCAAAGGCAAATATACCTTCTAAAACTAAAAAAATGATGCCTGAGCCATGTGCACAGGCCTCTATGCCTAAAAAACAGATTATCATAATGGCTGAAGACCTTATTACCTTGATCAGGGGTACCCATCCCCTCTAGATAAGAGGCCTAGGCAAGACACTGACTATGAATCTTCAGATCAGGTTTCTATTTCTTCTGATTCCTCTTCTGATCAGGAATTATCTTTACCTCCCTGTGAGGATTCTGATGCTGAGGAGTCTGTTCCGTCTGCATCTCCTCCTGAGGATTATTCATTTGGAGAAACCTCGCATACTTTGAGGGAGCATTTTCACTGGGAGAGTCAAGACTTCTCAGAATCAAAAAAGAGTCTCAGGGATTTCCTCCTTCTCCCTCAGCACAAGCCTTTAGCCATTACCACTGCGTTAGACATTGTGGATGATGTTTTTTCGGAGTCAAGCCTGACCCCTGACTCTTTACCTCCGGCTCCCAGTAAGCCTGACCGGTATTACACGGTCCCTGACTCTCCTCAATTTTTATTTAGAAACCCTGCTGCTGATCCTGAAACTATTTCGCAGGGTCCTAAGGGAGTTAAGGCCTCAACAGTAAAAAAACCCTACCCACTCCGACAGAGATTCCAGGGTGCTGGACAGATGGGGAAAAAAGGTTTATACATCTGCAACTTTGGCAATCAGCCTTAAACTGTCAATTTCATATGCTTAAGTACCAACAACATGTTATGGGATTGCTGAAACAGAAAATTATGTTGATTTCAGAATGTGCAGAAAATAAGGAATTGCAGGAATTATTGCATGCAGCTGAACAAGTTGGAAAGCATACTTTGCAATGTGGCTTTGATTCTAGAGGCCTCCTGCAGGGCCGCGGTTACTGGATCTGCGATTAGGATGCCTGGTTAAAGGAACAAAATTTGCCTGATCATGTTAAAGCTAAATTGCTAGATGCATATTTGCAGCATCATTCTCTGTTTGGTATTAAGGCAGAAGAGGTTTTAAAGAAAATGGAAGACGAAGCTAAGTCTATGCAAACTGTTAAAGATTTCTTACAAGTGCAGCCACCTAGATTCAGTAGACACTGCCCTACAAAAAATTGGTCCTTTCCTGTGTCAGACAGAGCTCAAAGGGGCAAATCCAGACACCCTAAGGGTTCCAGGTACCAGGCTCAAGACTTATACAGGTCAAAGCAATGGGGCGCATCCACCTCCAAATCTGGAGGAGATAAAGGGCAAACCTACAGAAAGCAATCCCAATGACTTTCCCTCTGCCTACACCAAGCACTTATCTTTTGGCAGCACCCATAGGGGGAAAATTAGCACTTTTTGCTCAAAATTGGCAGTTAACCCAGGACAAGTGGGTACTGAACATCGTATCACAGGGAAACGGATTCCATTTCCACACTCTGCCAATGACAAATGGTTGGCCAGACCTGCCAAAAAACCAATGGGCAGAGGCACAGAAACAGGTTACGTCCCTCATGGATATGGGGGCCATTCAGATAGTAGCAGAACAGGAAAAAGGACAAGGTTTTTACTCAAGACTGTTCTTGGTACCCAAAAAGTACAAGGCTTGGCGGCCAATACTGGATTTATCGATTTTTGAACACATACCTGGACATTCCAAAATTCTAAATGCTCACTTTGCAACAGCTTCTGCTCATGCAGGGCAAGAATGCTTTACTGGTGACTTTAGACTTAAAAGGGGCATACCTGCATGTCCCAGTAAGACAGTCGTGCAGACGATACCTCAGATTCAAGGCTGGCTTAATGCATTACCAATTCTCTGAACTGCACTTTGTCTTATCTACTGCACCCAGGGTCTTTACAAAGTGCCTGGCACCAGTAATTGCATTTTGCAGACAAAAAAGTATTCAATATATCTTTACTTGGACGACTGTCTCATTCAAGCAGAGAACAAGGACACACTTCTATGACACCTGGCATTTGTGAAAAGGCTTCTAGCATGCCTAGGGTACACAATAAACGAAAAGAAATCACAACTGGTACCCTCTCAAAAGATAACATTCCTGGGTGCAAGCTTGCATACAACTGCCCAGATGGCTTACCTCATGCCAGGCAAACAAAGGCAACTGACTACTTACTTCAAACTGATGGGAACAAAAACCCAGTCTTCTGCAAGACATATTCTGCAGGCTCTGGGCTTCATGGTATCCTGCATCCTACTAATTCCATATGCAAGACTGCATATGAGGAAACTTTAGTGATTCCTCTCATCCCCTGCCTGCAACCAGAGTTTCTATGGTGGGCAAAGGCCTGTCACCAAAACATGGGACGGCCCCTCACTCTACCCCCTGCCGGCCAAACCTTAACAGACGCATCAGATTATGCATGGGGGGCCCACATGGCAGGACGATGCCTTCAGGGCTTATGGGCACCAAATCAAATGCATGTCCCAATAAGACAGTCGTGCAGAAGATACCTCAGATTCAAGGCTGGCTTAATGCATTACCAATTCTCTGAACTGCCCTTTGTCTTATCTACTGCGCCCAGTTTTCATTAATGACTTTTACCGCTCTATCCCTCTTGCTAACGTTATCCAATATGCAGATGATTCCACAATCATCTGTGCTGCCCCATCCATACAGACTCTTTTAAAACTAACTCAAGATGCTTTCTCTACCACAGAACAATGGACGAAAGACAACCATCTAGCACTCAATGCTGCTAAAACTAAACTTATGATTTTTACCTCCTCTAAAACTAAGAATTTCGATCGAAATTTATTCTCCATCACCAGCCAAAATACAACACCTCTTGAGCTGGTATCTGAAACTAAACTACTAGGGGTTCAAATCGATGATAGGCTCAAATTTAACTTCCATCTGCTACTAAACATAAAAAAAAACACCAAAAACTTGGCATGCTCTACCGACACAATCGGTTCCTCACCTCAACTACTAAACTTACTCTCTCTACTTCTTTTCTCTTACCCTCCCTTCTCTATGGAGCCCCTCTTCTAACAAACCTACAGTTATCTCTTAAAACCAAACTGTCCTCTTGTTACAATAAAATAGCCAGATTCGCCACTAGCAACAAATCATCAACCCATCACTGTGAATCTCTCCACAAACTATACTGGCTTGAGCTTCCCAACTACCTCTCCTACACTCAGCTCACCTATGCTCATAAACTCATTTTCCAGCCATCCCTCTGTCCCTCCCTCTCCACTACCTTTAAAATGCACCACACACAAAGACTTCTCAGATCTAACAATCAAAGCCGTATAGAAGTGTACAGACCCCTCCACCCCCCAGGACAATACCTCCTCTCACACTCTCTAGCACACCTATGGAACTCCCCCCCCCCCCCATTCGTACCACTACTAGCCTCCCATCCTTTAAAAAATCACTCCACTCTCATCTAACTTCCACATGGGAATGCTCCTGCTCCCATCCCTCATAACTTACACTTACTTCAACACTGTTCCCTTCCTTCTCTCAAATCCCAGGTAACAAATTCTTGCTTACTTTTATTATACAACTCCTTACTAGTATCTAGCAATTCCTTTCCTTACTGAATCCAACTACCTGTCCAAAAAAAAAAAAAATATTATTAACTTTGATTGAAATACTTTTGATCAGTCTGTTTTACCTCTGTAGTCTTCATGCATTCTTTGTGTGTATATTAATCTTAGTTTGTTTACCTCTGTAATCTTCATGTAATCTATGTTTGTATATTAGCCTTTGTGTAATCTGTATGAGGAGCTTTTCTCCCCAGGACTCCATTGAAAACGGGTTCTTCAGGCCCAATGGACTATCCTGGTTAAACAACTGCAAATAAATAAATAAATAAATGAATCTACATATCAACTAAAAAGAGATACTAGCTGTTCAAAATGCCCTAACAGCATTCAAGGACTTACTTCATCCAGGACAACTACTGATAAAGACAGACAACACCACAATCATGTGGTACGTAAACAAGCAAGGGGGCACACACTCATACCCCCTTTGCAGATTAGCCATGGCACTGTGGGACACAGCTTTGACCTACCAGACAAGTCTTCAAGCTCAATTCATGCCAAGAAAACAGAACACTCTGGCAGATGATTTAAGCAGAAACTTATGGATCCTCAGGAGTGGAAACTAAATCCACAAGTATTCAGCATGATAACAGAGAAATGGGGGAGCCCAGACATAGATCTATTTGCCTCTCCTCAAAATTATCAACTGAAAAGATTCTGCACAAGGACTTATCACAGACAAGCATGGAAAGTGGATGCCCTATCTTTCAGTTGGAAAAACCTGTCAGTTTACGCCTTTCCCCCTCTGCCTCTTCTACCCAAGGTCCTCCTAAAAGTCAGAGAAGAGAAGCCAAAGATGATATTAATTGCCCCAGACTGGCCCCGCCAATACTGGTACTCAATTCTAAGGAACTTGTCTCAATACCCAGCTTGGATCTTGTCTCAAAGACCACAACTACTGTCCCAGCAAAATAATCAGATACTGCACAATTAACTACAGACTTTGAGCCTGGCAGCTTGACTAATCATGTAATCATACCAATGACACACCTCAGTAACGCTGCAATGGATGTCATTTTGGAAGCAAGGAGGCCTAGTACTAGAAAATCTTATGCTGACAAATGGAAGAGATTTTGTGTTTGGAATCAAGCACAAGGAACTGATGCAGCAGAGCCCACATATTCCTCAGATATTACAATACTTGACTGAGATGCTTGACAAAGGCCCATCTTTCTCATCAATCAAAATCCATGCCTCTGCCATTTCGGCTCATTGCAATACAGAGCCACCAATCTTTTCTCATCCCTTACTAAAGCAGTATCTTAGAGGAGAAAAAAATGAAGGCCTCCTAGGTCATCACCATTACCTGCATGGGACCTGCATGGGACCTCAATTATGTGTTGGAAAAGCTCACCCTGCCTCCATTTGAACCAGCTGCTACTACTGATATACAGTTCTTATCATGGAAGACCGCTCTGCTACTAGCATTTACTTCAGCAAGAAGGGTTTCAGAGCTACAGGCCCTCATGGCTGTAGAGCCTTTTGTCATATTTTACCCAGACAGGGTGTCTCTGAGGACAAATCTTACTTTTATGCCTAAGGTGGTTTCCATTGTGGCTCTTAACCAAACAATTCATCTGCCAACTTTTTTATCCAAAACCGCAGAACAAAGGGGAGAGAATTCTGCATTCCTTGGACGTACACAGTTAGCTAAGATTCTACTTGAGCAGGACAAAAGCTCTAAGAAAAACTGAACAATTACTAGTGTCATATACTGCAGGATCAGAAGGAAAGGCTATTTCAAAGCAGACAGTTTCAAAGTGGATAAGCCACTGCATCCGTTTCTGCTACTTACACCATGGTAAACCTATGCCCAAGGGCATTAGGTCTCATTCCACCAGAGCTGCAGCTACTTCAACAGCCTTTCTTAGAGGAGTACCAACCAAAGACATTCTAGAGGCTGCTACTTGGAGTTCTGTTCACACCTTTACAAAGCATTACCATTTGCCTCTCTGCTCTAAGTCCAGGGCAGGCTTTGCCACTGCAGAGCTGCAGGGCCTCGTAGCCACACCTAATGCTGTTTAGCTCCAGCCTCCCAACCATAGCTTTGGGATTCTACCCAAATGTAATGACTGCAACAGTGAAACACGAAGAACATAGTACAGTTGTGTACACTTAACATAAATGTAGATGTTCGAGTATATTCACTGTTGCAGTCCAGGTTACCCTCCCGCCATCCCCTATCATTCTGGAGTTTATCTTTCCTTCTCTATCTTCTACAACCTGTGTGGTGTATTTGCTTGTAGATGAAGGTAAAGTTTATATTGATGCATGTATATTTATATATATATATATATATATATATATATATATATATATATATATATGTATATATATATATGTATATATATATATATATATATATATGTATATATATATATATATATATATATATATATATATATATATATATATATATATATATATTTGCTACCTTTTTGGGGGCAAGAAAAACTAAAGAAAATGGCATCGGCTGCATGTTTTGTACCCCTGAAGACCTGACGTCATGGAAGAGGAGACAGCAACCGACGCAAGACCCAAGACTTTGGAATAAAGGCTGACTGAGGGCAACCTGACAGCAGATTACCTAAATGTAATGACTGCAACAGTGAATACACTCGAACATCTACATTCATGGTAAGTGTATACAACTGTACTTTCGTCTGACATGGGCAGCTGTCGCACATAGGCCATAAAGGTGATGTACACGCACACCATCCTCAGAATTTCTTTGCTGCCAGCTGGACAGCCAGTCCGAGACGCCAGTCTGCTGCCAGAATCGAGTGTTTCTGCTAAAGATAAGTGCCTCATTGGGGAACCTTTTTCCGTCCTTTGTTACTGTACTTTCTTTTCCTTGCGTTAGTCATTAAAGAAAGGGAAGTGTGATTGTGGATGGCAGATTCCACACAGATGGTCACCCCCCCAGTGTGATTTTGTTTTTGTCTTGGGCTCCACCATGACCAGAAGAACTGTTCTGTCTGCCAGTCTTTCATCCCCAAGACCCTTTGGAGCTGACTTTCGCCCCTCGCAATGTATCTAGAGAATCAGCACTTGGAAATTCTTTGCCAAAAGCATGATGGAGGGTTTTTTCCAGCCTGACAACCGAGCCTACCATGAACCATAAGGCCAAAAGGCCTAGGCCTGAACTTCAGCTGTGCATCTCCCGGCAGACATTTCTCCTGAGGTGCATGATAGCCTGGAGATGTGTTCTGTTTTGGATCCAGATGGTAAGGCTAAGCCTGTTTTGCAGGCCGCCTTGGAACTGAACGCCAGCACATCCAGAGAGGCCTGACAGACATCCGGTACCAATGTCCAGGGGGAACCAAGGCTCATTCTGTCAGGAGGAAGAATCACGCATATCTTTGTGAGGAAGGAAGTTGATTTGGATTTACTGGAATGTAGGCATACATTCGAACCCCTGACCTTACTTCGGCTAGACATTTCAGCTAAGAAAAAGCAGAAAACTAAACATCCATCCCCTTCTCAAGACCCTCAGAAAGAGTGGCAAAATTTTGCCCAAGGATTATTCAAGGCCTTAATGTCCTTGAGGCTTACTGCTGGTTCCCCTGCTCCTCCTGTCTCCTTGCCTACCTCACCTCAAAAAAAAAGGGTCAAACAGCGTACTTAAGAGGAAGAACTTTCCTCAGATGGTGATAGTGACTTATTAGTCTTCTCCCCTGGCTCTCCCAATCCAGGCCTTCTAAGGGGAGCAAGAAGTCTCACCACTATTCAGCTCCCCCATCTTCCCACCCAACTAAGCATCCTTTTCCTGACAGACTAGTTTCTTCCGGATTCTTCAGTGCTCCCTTTTTCAACCCATCTGTCCCTACATCTATCCTTATCCCTCTTCTTTCCAGCCTGGGAATCCATCCCGCAAGACATTTGGGTGTTGTACATCATAAAACAGATGTTTTATGGAATGGCGCACTGTATCTCCTTTGAGGGGTATCCCACAACTACTGGCAGAACAGATACCCCTCTTTCCCCAAGTATTGGCACACCTTCTAGAACAGGGAAACCTACAACCAGTGCCCGCACACCAGAAAAAGGACCAGGCTTTTACTCATTCATGTTCCTAGTACCCAGAAAGGAAGGCCCTTGGAGACCTATCCTAGAGCTTTCCTTTCTCAACACCTTTCTAAAGGTGCCCTCCTTCAAAATGCTCAGTCTTCAGATCCTGTTTCCTCTGATCCTCCTATGGGCATTTCCGGTGTTTATAGACATCAAAGACGCCTACCTGCATATTCCCATTCATCCCAAGTTCAAGAAATTTCTTTATTTCTCTGTTGCATCCTGGCAGTTTCAGTTCTGGGCCTTGCCTTTTGGTTTTTCTGCAGTCCGAAGTTTTCACAAAATGTTTAGCCCCAGTAGTTGCATTCTGCAGACTCCAAGGCAACCAAATTTTCTCTTACCTGGACAACCTCCTATTCCAGGCATCTACGGCAACTAGAATTCACAATCAACTTAAAAAAATCTGCCCTCACCCCATCCCAAGACCATGTTTTTCTGGGGTGCAGGTTCCAAACAGACAGAATGATAGTGTCCCTCACACCTCAAAGGGCTCAGGAGCTCTGCCAGACCTTTTCAGGCATCATTCCCCTGCACCTCTTGTCAGCAAGGTGATTTTTCAGGATCCTTGGACTAATGTCTTCCACCATAGCTATGCTGCCTGTGGCAAGACTCCATCTGAAGAAGTTTCAGTGTTCCTGAAGTCAGTGTGGACACAGTATGCCCACACTCTGGAATTTCAAGTTCCGTTCCTACCTTGCTTAAAGAAGAAGCTTCTGTAGTGGATACAGCAAATGTCCCTCAATCCGGGACTTCCCATCCACCCTATGCCCCCTACTCAAGACTTGTACACAGATGCTTCGGATGCAGACTGGTGGGCTGCGTTGGGCACCCAATACTGTACAAGGTCAGTGGTCTCCCTCACAGGTAAAGGATCACATAAATGTAAAAGAGATGAAGGCATTGATCTTAGTCCATTAGTCGTTTCAGTCCCTTCTCAACCCAGGCTGGTTGAGGATCCACACAGACAAACGTGACTGTTCTCTGGTATGTGAAAAAATGGGGGACCATATCCTACCTCCTGTGCATATTAGCTTTACAGGTTTGGGAGCTAGCCCTCCAACTTCAGATTTCTCTGCTGGCAGTCTACATCCTTTCCAATCGGAACTCTCTGGCAGAGACACTGAGCAGATCCACAACAGGCTCACGAATAGATGCTTCACAGGAATGTGTTTCTGGGCATAGTCCAGCAATGGGGTATTCCTCAAACAGACTTGTTTGCCTCCCTTCTGAACAGATAACTTCCAAAATTTGATGCCAGGGAATCTCACCCCCTGGCATGGAAAGTGGATACCCTATCAATATCCTGGAAGGCGAAGTTTCTATGTGCATTCCCTCCCCTTCCTCTTGTTCTGAAAGTCCTGTTGAAGATTCAGCAGGACAAATGAAAAATCTTGCTGGTGACTCCCTGTTGGGCCAAGACAGTATTGGTCCCCCCTTCTCCTGCACCACCTAGCCAAGGGCAATCATCACACGTTACCTCAAAGAGCGGACTTAATCAGACAACACAAGGGCTCCCTCATCCGCCCACACTTGGCAACTCTACAGCTGACTCTGTGGGTGATAGAGCCCTGATACCTTTTAGACACCTGTTCTCTGAGTATGTGCTTCAAGTTGTGCAGGAGGCCAGGATACCCAATACCAGGAAATCTTACCTCTGCAAATGAAAAGAGTTTCTTATGGTGTCTCTCCTAACCTGGACCCACTAACAGTGGATCTCCCTCTGGTTCTTTCATACCTGTATGAGTTGCGCAATACTGGGTTAGCTTCTTCATTTATAAAAGCACATCTGTCAGACATTTCTGCATGTCTGCCCCCTACCCTTTAGCTTCTAGATTTGAGGCCAAACAGTTACTCAAAATGTCCTCCACATTAGACCTGTGGCCCCTCCCTGGGACCTAAACTTTCTGTTAGAGAAACTGGCCCTCACAGCCTTCAAGCCCAATTCCTCTAGCTCCTTAAAACACCGAACCTGGAAAACTTGTCTTGCTGCTAGCCATTACTTTTGCCAGAAGGGTCTCTGAGCTCCAGTTTCTGATGGCTTCTCCCCCCTTTTTGATCTTCCACAAAGACAGGGTCACACATTGCACCAACCACACACTTTTATCCCCAAAGTAGTCAGAGCTGTCCATAAACAAGGTTATAGACGTACCAACCTTTTCCCTTCTCTGCAAAACACTAGTGAGAAGATTTTGCACACACTTGCTGTGCATAGACAGCTCAGATTTTACCTTTACAAAACAAAACCTGTTGAGAAATCAGACCAGCTGTTTGTCTCATTCCATCCCAGGGCTCTGGGGCTTCCTCTGTCCAAACAAACCATTTCTAACTGTTTTTCCAAAACCATTATCTACTGCTATAACTACCATGGGGAAACCCCCTCCCTGCTCAATCAAAGCTCACTCTACCATAGCAGTGGCCTCCTTTGCTGCCTTTCTCAAAGGACTAGACACAGACTCCATCCTAGAAGCAGCTGGACCTCTGTCCATGCCTTAACCAAACATTGCAAACTGGATTCCGTCCCCAGATCTAGGGCTGGGCTTGCCAGCGCCATTCTTCATGGCTTCCTGGAAAATTCATCAGTTAACTTCACCTCCCTCTCTGCATGAGCTTTGGTACTCTCCCTCATGTAAAGAATACTGCAGCAGATGAATAGTAGGACGTAGAATAGTTGTATACTTAACCATAACGATAGATGTCCTCCTCTTCTCTGTTGCAGTATTTTGTCCCACCCCCCCCCTTACCCACTTCTCATGGTTCTTGGATATATTGACTCAAACTTCCTTGGACTGTGTCTTCTCCTCCAGCTTCACTTCTGAGGATGGTGTGCATGTATGTCACCTTTATGGCCTATGTCCGATAGTTTCCTTCATCAGATGTACTGCGCATCTTACAGTAATAAAAGACTTTGGTATACTGGCCGACATTGGGTCGCCTGGGCAGGTAAAGAATACTGCAACAGAGAAGAAAAGGACATATACCATTATGGTAAGTTCTTACACAACTATTCTTTCTTTTTGTTGGTGCAATTTAGTACTGTTGCAAATGCAACATGCTAGAGTTTTCTTCTCTATATCTTTTGACATAGAAGGCCAAAATACTATGCCTCCTTGGTTGAATCAGTACCCGGGTGACCACAGTGCAAAATGTTGATATATATTCCTGTGGTAATGTTGAGGAAATTACCACTTTAGGACCTTTCATGATGATTCCATCTTCCATCATGAGCTGTAGGGGAAAATACTTTTGTATGTCAAGTGGTAAACTACTTTGTCGTGCTGGTCATCCTTGTCTGATAACATTTGCTTCTGGAGAATTGGGTCTGAAGCTGTGTAATTTCCAAGTTCATCAAGATGTGACGAGGAAACGTTTTTAACTTCCATGACTTCAAAGTTGCTTTCTCGTTATCATGCTGTTCCTCTTGATAAAGCATCAGCAAGGTGTAGAAATTTGCCTGTTCTATAGACAGTATTGAAATTGTACGTTTGCAATTTTAACATCATGTGTGCAAGCATCCCGGGGTTGTGTATGTATTGGCTTTTTCAGAATTGTCACTAGAGGTTTGTGATCAGTCTCTATTTGAACAAGTTTGCCATAAATATAGTCATTGAACTTCGAACATGCAAACACTACTGTCAGAAGCTTTTTTTTAATTTGTACATACTGTATTTTACTTTGGGTTAAAGTTCTGGATGCATAGGTGACTGGTATGCCTTCCTGAAAACATGCTGCACCAAGACCATACTCTGAAGCATCATATGAAAGAGTTACAGGTTTGTGAACATCATAATATCTCAATGTTGGTGGACCGACAATTTTCTGTTTCAGAATGTCAAATGTTGTTTGTTGTGCAGTGGTGCAGCGGTAGCATTGTCGCCTCACAGGAAGAGGTTCTCTGGTTCAATTCTTGGCGGGAGTGCCTACTGTGCGGAGTCTGCATGTCCTCCCTGCATTTGTGTGGGTTTCCTCTGAGTGCTCTGTTTTTTTCCCCACGTTACAAAGACATGCATCTGGAGCATTTCTCCTCAGGCGTCCACTGAAAATTGGCTTCATTCCAAGTCGGACTTTCCCGGTTAACGAACGTTAAATAAATAAATAAAAAAATGCTGTTCCATCCAGGACCAGTTTGCATTTTTGCTTGTCAACTCGTGTAGCAGTGTAGAAAGCCCACTTGGGTCTGGGATGAACTTTCCTAAATAGTTGACCATACCAAGAAAATGTTGCAAAGATGTGACGTTTTCTTAAACTGGCATCTCGAGAATTGCTGCTTGCTTAGATGGATGTGGTTGTAAGCCAGAACTGGTAAACAAATGTTTCACATAAGTAACTTCTTTCAGTTTGAGTTTGCACGTTTAAGATTTACTTCACGTGCACGGTCTAGAATTTTTTGAAGTTTCTTTCATGTTCGACTTTACCGTTGCCCCCTTCAGTGATGTCTACTATGATAGCACATGGAAAAACAGAAAAAATTTGTTCCATCGCACGTCTAAATACTTCACTGGCAGAATTTATCCCAAGTGGCATTCTCAAAAATCTTATATCTACCCGATGGTGTACCGAAAGTGGTTAATAGTGAATATTTGTGATCTAGCGAAATTTGCCAAAGCAAACTTTTTGCATTTACGACAGGAAAAAACAGTGGCATTTGGCATGAGAGTGACTGCTACTTCTGCTATGCACATCGGATGATATAAGTGCTTTGTCTGTCAGATCAGTGCATATTCAAATATCATCTGAGCTTTTCTTATGAGCTACGACCATAGAGGATATCCATTCACTCTGGTCCTTTACTGGAGTAAGGACACCTAAATTCACCATTTTGCCAAGCTCTGCTTTTACTTTGCTCTACATTGCTTTTGGAACTTTCTTTGCTGGTCTGACCATTGGGCTTACTTCATGGTTTAAGTTCATGAAATATGTGACTGGAAGTTTGCCAAGCTTGTCTGTGAAAATATCAGCATATTCACTAAAAATATTCTGTTTAAAACTATCGTGGTTGTTCAGAATTACATGGCGGACCTCTCTATTAAATGAAATCAGTCCCATTCTCAAACTGTCTTTGAGGCCAAACAATGACTGCACGTGTCTTTTGATTATGTAAAATTGCATGTCATTGCTGCTCCCAGCAGAATGGCGTGTGAGAACTACAGCGCCATCAATTTGAATGTCTTCACCACCTTAAACAACTCGTTTTGCACACTTTGCTGAATCAAGTTTCTCACCAGCTCTTACTTTGGCAAACATTTGTGCTGATGTAACATTGCACTTGGATCCAGTGTCTACTTTAAGCTCTACAGGTTTCCCATTAATCCGAATAGTACAAAATATTTCACTATCTGCTGCCAACTGGTAATCTACTGTTTTAACTGATTCATCAATCCCAGAGACACCGTCAACATAGAAAGTTTGCTCATAGCTCTGTCAGATCTGCTTGTTACTTCAGATGCTCTCTTAAGTATGTGCCACTTTAGACTTGCAAAGCCTTTTGAAATGATTCCATTTTTTACATTTATGACGCTGCTGACTAAAAGCTAAGCATTTTTCTCATTTAGGTTCAAGACTGCCTTCGTGATTACAACAGTTAACAATGAGGTTGGGTGTTGTGGGCTCCATTCGGTTTATATTTTTTTATCATAGCTTTATGTTGTACATTATTTACATTTGCACTTGCAGACACTGCATGCACGTTTTTCTCGTTCGTAAGCATGTTCGTAAGCTTTTCTGTAAGTTCATATATTTGACAAATCTCAGTGGCTTTGCTCAATGTTAAATCACTGTCTTGAAGCCAAATCTTTCTCACTGCATCATTAACACCACAAATAAGCATGTCTTTTTTTTTTTCACCAAAATCTGCACGTTTTTGATTTATTTCTTAAGTTGATAATATATGCTGCCGTAGTTTCACCAGGCTTTTAATTTCTTGTGTAAAACATGTGCCTTTCTATTTTTAATATACATTTGAGGGTTACACATTTTTCTAAACTTACGTTTAAAGCACTCTGGGTCTTCCTGTGTTTCAGCCTGTATCACAGTATGGCAGTTCTCCCCCTCCCCTGCATATATGACAGGTGCATACACAAGTGAATGTTCCCTGTCACTGGTTTCCAAGCCAGCTAAATCAAGACATATTAATACCTTTGTACGTGCATCTTTATCAGAAAATGCAACCTGTTGGAAAATATTAAATTCTTGCTCAAACATTCAATTCTCAGCAATATTATTATCAAAACACCAGCAGTCCAAGTTTGTGAAATCCCTCTGCTATAACAGCAAAATGTATTTAAATATAAGCATAGACCAGGTACTTGCAATTATACTTAAATGCACAGCAATCTCTCTGAAAAGGCTTTGCATTTAACACTGCGAACATTCCAATCACATCAGATACTTCAAAAAGTTTTAATTAACACTTAAAATAGTACATTGTGAGAAAAATGTGGTCATTTTAGCCTATTCTTACATTTTAACACTTGGAAAATTATTTCAAACACTTTTGTATTTTTTTTGAATACTTTTATCAGTATGTTGTAATTTCGGACATTTAGTTTATCTCTGTACTTATTTCAAACATTTTGAATGCTTTGCCACTTATTCAGCAACTGAAAAATCATTTAAATGAGTTTAAATACCTTTGAATAACTGCTGACCTGTTTGCGAGTTGGCTCCTGTATATTCCTCCACTTCTAACTGCGTGCCTCATGGTTTGAGAGCTGCTTCAACTTCAGATCCCATTCTGACACCATGTTGCATGTCTCTTGTATTCAGATGAGAAACTGAGGTACTGTGATGGGTTCAAGTTGTTTATTGTACATAAGCACATCAGGAGCTGTAACTGGAACATGTATTTAAGCTGACTGTGACTCATTACTTCAAAGACACTCGCATGTGCATCTCCATTCATGCCTGCATTCACTCTGACTATACAAAATGGCACTGATCTTGCACGTGCTCAGTAACTTATATGCACATGATATCTAGCTACTGTGGCTGACTAGGTGTAATCCACACAGTTATCTACACCTAACATATTGTGCAGTCAGCTTTCACCCCCAGCTTTTTATTTAGAAAACCAGTGACTTAAACTGTTGGCTAACGATACTATGGAAGGATCATCCCGGCCAAGGGTCAGCTGTCTGCAAAGAAAAAAGACCAAGAAAGCTTGGTTGGATTCTTTGGCTGTGCAGTCTTCACTGGAAATCTCTCTCTATTTATTTATTTACTTATTTAACATTTGTTAACTGGGAAAGTCAGACTTGGAACGAAGCCAGTTTTCAACGGAGGCCCGGTGAGAAACGCTTCAGATGCATGTCTTTGTGATGAGGGAGGAAACCAGAGCACCCAGAGGAAACCCACACAAATGCAGGGAGGACATGCAGACTCCACACACAAGGTACCCAAACCAAGAACAGAACCAGAGAACCTCTTGCTGTGAGGCAACAACACTACCGCTGCACCACTGTGCCATATTTAGGCTTGTGAAAGCCTGCAGGATAATCTGGTTTCCTTGTATTTCTGTGTCTGTACCACTTCAGGGCCTACAAGGATGTGACTTCATGCACATCCATGAGGGCCTTGCAGACATTCATATCAGATGGACAGGGAGAGCCGCTGCTAATTACCAAAGGCCCTAGGGGTTCATAGGTTCATACTAGGCTATCTGCCCTAGGGCATTTATAAGCCTAGCCAGAGTGTGTATGGCTTTCGCCAGCCATTTTAAATTAATTTTGCAATGCCCTTTTTCGAGGTTAGTATACTGTGCCTCTGTCTAACAGTGACACAGAAGTGATACCCGGGGTAAACCGCCCTTTTTCGAGGTTAGTATACTGTGCCTCTGTCTAACAGTGACACAGAAGTGATACCCGGGGTAAACCTACGATCTCCCATCCACTCATCAAGATTCCTCTTGAAGAGAGTCAATGAGGGACTCCGCCTAACCTGGACTGGGATTTTATTCCAGAGTGAAGGGAGCCTCTGGATTATGAATCTGTCCCTGCAGCATGTCCTATTTATTTCAGTGCTGAGGTTCAAGTCCCTCGAGCGCGTAGCTCAATGGGATTTGGATTTTCTGAGGTGCAGCATGTCCATTAATTCCGAGTTGGACATGGCTTTATACATCAGGCACAGATCGCCTCTGAGCAGGCGGTATGCCACTGAGTAGAGCTGGAGTTTCTTTAACTGGGCAGCATACGGCATCTGTTTGAGCCCCTTGATCCTCTTGGTGAGGTACTTTTGGGGTCTTTCCAGTTGCTGCAGGTGTCTGGTAAGGTACATCCCAAAAGGGGCATTGTACTCAATTATGGACCTGATGAGAGATGAGTAAAGAGGCACGATGACCTCCCCTGATCTAGATGTGAATCCCTTCATGATTAGGTGGGCTATATAAAATGTTTTTCTAACCATTTTGGCCACATGGTTGTCAAATGAGAGATTGCTATCAACTTGGGTCCCCCAGGTCCCTAATTACTTCTTCTGTACTTAATGGATTACCACCTATGTGGTAATTTGTGGGCACTTTGTTTTTGCCAAAGGGGATGACTATACACTTTTTGGCGTTTAGCTTGAGGCCATGGCTCTGGCACCAGTTGTCTGTTTCTATGAGGCCCTTTTGGAGGATGCTTGTGTCGGCTGGAGAGTCTATTATGGCACCCAGTTTGCAGTCGCTCATAACTTGGTCAGCCACAGTCCTTCCATGTTGGCCTGTACTTCCGAGAAATATATACCGAACAAGAGAGGTCCCAGGACTGAGCCTTGTGGGACGCCACTTGTAACTGGTTTGGAGTCTGACATGGCTCCAGCTATTCTAACCATGTGGGTTCTGTCCTTGAGCCAGTTTGCAACCCATCTAGTGACATAGGGGTTTATATTTAAGCAGGTGAGCTTATCTATATTACCCGAGTGGGGTATTGCATCGAAGGCTTTTGCAAGGTCCAGGTAGGCTGTGTGGACCACCTTCCCCTTGTCAATGGCCTTGGTGACTGTTTCAAAGAAATCGACCAGGTTTAAGAGGCAGGATCTGCCCTTAAAGCCGAACTGGGTAGGATCCAGTGTCTGTAGGTCCCCAATATCTTTATTTATAAAGGTCCATGATGATCCTTTCCATAGCTTTGCAGACCAAGTTAGTGAGACTTATGGGGCGATAGTTTCCAGGATCCGTTGAGGCACCACCTTTGTGGAGAGGGACCACTGTTGCTGTACGCCACTCTTTGGGTACATATCCTGTAGTAAGGCTGAGATTGAACAGTAGTTTTAGGTTTGGGTTTAGCTCTTCTTGGAGTTCATGTAGGAAGCAGCCCGGGACACTGTCTGGTCCCATTGTTGCTGTGTTTCTTGCTTTGGAGAGGGCAGCTCTTACCTGAGCATCTGAGATGTCAGGGGGGCAGCACTCTGCTGGGATAGATATTAGCCCTTTTGGTGGGGGGGGGGAGTTTGCGCCTAACCTGTCAGCTAGGATGTTAGCAATGTCTGTGGGTTCAGTGTATTTTTTGTCATTCTGGACTAATTCTGAGCATATCTGGGAATTCCCACCCAGATTCCTAACATAACTAAAGAAAGCCTTGTGATTATCCTTAGTGTCCTGTGCAATTTTTCTCTCGAAGTTGGCCTTAGACGATTTTATGAGTAACACCACAAAAGGATAAAATGGTGCTAAAATAAACTTATAACCAAGTAGAAAGCACCACCGTCGAGCTGGATATAGGCAACAGTTTATTCAGTTCCAAACACCGAACACAAAGTGAAAAGACCCACACTTAACGCTGTAAAAGTACAAGTAACGTTTTCGTCATCAACTTCATCAGATAAATTTCACAATCCCATAATTTCCTTTATATAGACACACTAATTACAATTAAACCAAATAAATCAATTAATGTAAACAGGATGTCATTAAAAACTGTCCTTATATGGTCATGTCAGTGTTATTTTAAAATCCATTTTACTTTAAGTTGATAAAAATCACTTTCATATATTAAACACATATTCTTAAAATTGATTTTAAAAACATTTTTTTAAATTGTCATAAATAACTTACATTTAAATAAAATGTATTTAAACTATAAAATTAATTTAAAAATACAAAAGGTATATACAGAATAAATTTATGTTGTTGTCTTTGGCTTCCCCATGTGGCCCAAATCACACATAACATCACAAGTCAAATAAAACTTTTTATAATTTATGTTCTTAATGATAGCAGTTTTTTCTATAAATTTAAAGCTTGGCTGATCTCAATTTTAAAACTGGAGCTAAAGATATCATGTCATTAAGACCTCGAGGTCTATTGGCTTCTAGTGATAGCTGCCAGTATAGTTCCCTATATTCTACTAGTGTCTCCCACATACCTCCCCTGGGATCCACATGAACTACTTCCAACACAAAAAATTGAAATACTGATGTTTTACATACCATGCTATGTTTGTAAAGTGCATTATTTTCACTTTTATTTCTGATATCATACATATGTTCATATATTCTTTGTTTTAATTTTCTTTCACTTTTACCCACATAGTACGAATCACATTCTTTACACATAGCTAGGTATATTATGCCTTTTGTATTACAGTTAACATAAATATCCAAACTTAATTTCCTTTTCCTTGCTTGTAAAAAAATGGAATCTCCAGTTTTTAAATATGAAGAATAGTTACAACAACCACATTTACATAGACCTTTTCTAGTTCTTGTTGTTTTGTCATAGTTAATATTATGGGTGCCTTTGTCCAGCATGTTCTTAATAGTGTTCCCTCTACGATATATGTACGTTAATGGTTTTTCAAAAATATGTTTTAAATCTGATATCTTAGAAAAATTATTCAATTCTCTACCCATAACCTTTCTTACTACACTTGACTGTCCGTCATAATTCATAACAAATCCCATATTATAATCCTTATTCGAATTATCTACTGGAGTGTCACCTGTTTCTATAAAAGGAGATGTTTTTCCTATAATAGGAGAAAATCTGCCCTTTCTTTCACTCAGTACTTCATTCAATAATGCATCAAATAAATTACTAGGATATCCCCTGTTCATGAATAACTCCTTTAATTTAATACATTCATTTGTAAAAATTTCATCTACTGAAGTCATTCTACTCATCCGAACCAACTGGCCTTTCAACACTCCCTTCTTCTGATACAAAGGATGTGAACTAGTGAAGTGTAGATAAGAATTAGAGAATGTTTCTTTTCTGTGTATTTTAGATACAAAATTTCCATTATCTTTCTTGATACTGACATCTAAATATATTAGTTCCTGTGTGTCATATTTGTGGGTGAAATCCAAAAAATTAGTTGTTCCATTCAAATATTCAACAAATTTCATAAAATTGTCTAGATTTCCTGTCCACAAAAAACATAAATCGTCAAGAAACCTTCCGTACAAAGTCCAATACTCACTAAAAGGAGAAGTCAGGAGAAAATTGTTCTCCCAATAGGCCATAATGATGTTAGCATAAGTGGGGGCACAATGTGCCCCCATGGCCACTCCTTTCTCTTGCTTGAAGTACTCTCCTTGAAAGAAAATAAAATTATTTTTCAACACTATTTCCATCAGGGTCAATATTGGTCTGAACTCACTTGAGGTAATCTCTTTAAAACCAATTAACATCTCCTCAAACCATTCCATACCAACATCATGTGGTATGCTAGTGAATAGGTCCACTACATCTAAAGTGCCAAAGGCCAACTTTTCACTGTATAAAGAAGGATTTAGTCTCCTAAGGAAGTCCCATGAATCTTGTAATATGTTAGGGTTGTTCAACACCAACCCCTTCACCTTAGTATCTATATACTTAGCTTATATAGAGATTTTACAGGTACTGGCGGTCATCTTTCTGACATTATGAATGTTAAATTTGACTTTGCCAATAAGCGTTTAAATTCCATCAAAAATGGTAGTTTTACCAATATGCTTAATGACTTGGACTTTTACTTATATAAATATAAAATGATGGAAATGGATAATGCTTATTTAAAACACTGTTTAGATTTAAAAATTGTACCAAAAGGCTTAAGGGTTTGTAAATACCCGAACAATGTGGTTGAAGGGACTGAATTTTGTGTGGATTTACTGAATGCATTTGATCAGTGTGGTTTTGAAATAATAAGAGCTATAATTAAAAATAACACACGTGAAATGGAGAAATTATATGATAAAATTGATAAAATAAATCATGGTGTTACAAATGATTTATTGCTTTTAAGGTAGAGGAAGGGAGGGCAAAGTATAACAAATTGATTAAAAATTTGGAATCAAAATGTGTGGAGGTACAGAAAAGGAAATTAGGAAAGATTCAGAGAGACACTAAAGAATATAAGAACAAAACCCACTACCCCAAGCCAAAATCTTGGACTAGGAGATGGAATGGTTATAGTGAAAATGAATTCCAGGAAGGAACAACACATATGGATGTGTACCCCATAGAAAATTATTCTAGTTTTTCTGATTTTCCTCCGCTCAGGAGGTCAGAAAGACTTATGGACAAAGAACCGGTAGTATATAATACAAAAAACTACAGGTAGAGGGGTTGGAGACCCCAGGGGAGGAACGAAACGAGATGGACTTAGTAAATTATATTACACAGGATGGTAATAGATGGACATGTCAGGATTTTAGTATATATAATTATAGTAATGTTGCTGTTAACAAAACTTTGCTTGAATTGTTATCAAAAGGATTTGGTTTTATACCTAGGCAAAGAACTAATATTTTTAAACTGTTAACTGATGTGAAATTATTCTTAAGAAAGACAAATTTAGAACTTTTATTCAGTGGAAAGGTAACTAAATCCAAAGAAAATAGCTTGGTACGTAGTAGTACATTCAATCCACCACTGCACCCCCAGTTGAGGAATTTTGAACTAAAACTTGAAAATGAATTAAGGACTGGTTTGAAAAAACAATTTGTACACCCTAACTTAATACCTTCTGAACAGGAAGTTTTAAATGTTTTAATAAACAACAAAAATTTAAGGGTGATGAAACCGGACAAGGGTGGGGGTGTAGTATTTATGGATTGCATTCAATATGAAGGTAAAATGATGGAGATTTTGAGTGACACTGAAAAATAT
This sequence comes from Protopterus annectens, assembly GCF_019279795.1. Taxonomy (NCBI): domain Eukaryota; kingdom Metazoa; phylum Chordata; order Ceratodontiformes; family Protopteridae; genus Protopterus; species Protopterus annectens. The sequence goes on along the minus strand of NC_056750.1, from coordinate 841,635,919 downwards.
TCTAGAACATCAATTAATGAAATTAACATTGCATATAGGAAAATACAGTTAGTATTATATGACTTATTAATTGAAGGATCTATAGATATGCAAACATATAAATATTTGCTTGTTGAAAAAACCAAAAGTCCCTTCTATATTTGGAATTCCTAAGGTGCATAAAAATAGTAATGATCCACCACTTAGAGCCATTGTTTCGGCTAATGGTTCAGTGACTGCACCCTTAGCTAAGTATATAGATACTAAGGTGAAGGGGTTGGTGTTGAACAACCCTAACATATTACAAGATTCATGGGACTTCCTTAGGAGACTAAATCCCTCTTTATACAGTGAAAAGTTGGCTTTGGCACTTTAGATGTAGTGGACCTATTCACTAGCATACCACATGACGTTGGTATGTAATGGTTTGAGGAGATGTTAATTGGTTTTAAAGAGATTACCTCAAGTGAGTTCAGAACAATATTGACCCTGATGGAAATAGTGTTGAAAAATAATTTTATTTTCTTTCAAGGAGAGTACTTCAAGCAAGAGAAAGGAGTGGCCATGGGGGCACATTGTGCCCCCACTTATGCTAACATCCTTATGGCCTATTGGGAGAAGAATTTTCTCCTGACTTCTCCTTTTAGTGAGTAGTGGACCTTGTACGGAAGGTTTCTTGACGATTTATGTTTTTTGTGGACAGGAAATCTAGACAATTTTATGAAATTTGTTGAATATTTGAATGGAACAACTAATTTTTTGGATTTCACCCACAAATATGACACACAGGAACTAATATATTTAGATGTCAATATCAAGAAAGATAACGGAAATTTTGTATCAAAATACAGAGTAAAGAAACATTCTCTAATTCTTATCTACACTTCACTAGTTCACATCCTTTGTATCAGAAGAAGGGAGTGTTGAAGGGCCAGTTGGTTCGGATGAGTAGAATGACTTCAGTAGATGAAATTTTTACAAATGAATGTATTAAATTAAAGGAGTTATTCATGAACAGGGGATATCCTAGTAATTTATTTGATGCATTATTGAATGAAGTGTGAAAGAAAGGGCAGATTTGCTCCTATTAATAGGAAAAACATCTCCTTTTATAGAAACAGGTGACACTCCAGTAGAGAATTCTAATCTAATAAGGATTATAATATGGGATTTGTTATGAATTATGACGGACAGTCAAGTGTAGTAAGAAAGGTTATGGATAGAGAATGGAATAATTTTTCTAAGATATCAGATTTAAAACATATTTTTGAAAAACCATTAACGTACATATATCGTAGAGGGAACACTATTAAGAACATGCTGGACAAAGGCACCCATAATATTAACTATGACAAAACAACAAGAACTAGAAAAGGTCTATGTAAACGTGGTTGTTGTAACTATTCTTCATATTTAAAAACTGGAAATTCCATTTTTTTACAAGCAAGGAAAAGGAAATTAAGTTTGGATATTTATGTTAACTGTAATACAAAAGGCATAATATACCTAGCTATGTGTAAAGAATGTGATTCGTACTATGTGGGTAAAAGTGAAAGAAAATTAAAACAAAGAATATATGAACATATGTATGATATCAGAAATAAAGGTGAAAATAATGCACTTTACAAACATAGCATGGTATGTAAAACATCAGTATTTCAATTTTTTGTGTTGGAAGTAGTTCATGTGGATCCCAGGGGAGGTATGTGGGAGACACTAGTAGAATATAGGGAACTATACTGGCAGCTATGACTAGAAGCCAATAGACCTCCAGGTCTTAATGACATGATATCTTTAGCTCCAGTTTTAAAATTGAGATCAGCCAAGCTTTAAATTTATAGAAAAAAAACTGCTATCATTAAGGACATAAATTATAAAAAGTTTTATTTGACTTGTGATGTTATGTGCGATTTGGGCCACATGGGGGAGCCAAAGACAACAACATAAATTTATTTTGTATATACCTTTTGTATTTTTAAATGAATTTTATAGTTTAAATAAATTTTATTTAAATGTAAGTTATGACAATTTAAAAAATGTTTTTTAAATCAATTTTAAGAATGTGTTTTTTAATATATGAAAGTGATTTTTATCAACTTAATAACACTGACATGACCATATAAGGACAGTTTTTAATGACATCCTGTTTACATTAATTGATTAATTGATTTATTTGGTTTAATTGTAATTAGTGTGTCTATATAAAGGGAATTATGGGATTGTGAAATTTATCTGATGAAGTTGATGACGAAAACATTACTTGTACTTTTACAGCGTTAAGTGTGGGTCTTTTCACTTTGTGTTCGGTGTTTGGAACTGAATAAACTGTTGCCTATATCCAGCTCAACTGTGGTGCTTTCTACTTGGTTATATGATTTTATGAGTGCCAGTAGTTTTTTGCTAATACTGATCAGAGATGCCTTCCCTTTTCGGATTTTGCTTTATCATGTAGTAGCTTCCTCCTTCTATTGTATAGTTTGTTTATGGCTGGGGTCCACCAGACAGGACGTCTGCCTTTGGAGGATTGGGTCTTGGTTTTATTTGGGATTACATGATCCATGCATTCCTGAAGGTGTTCATAGAATGCGTTTATAAAGGATTCTGCGGTCTGGGACGTATTTTCCACAGGCCCAGGGGCTTTGAAGGATTCCACCTTGGTTTTGAGGAGTGTGAAATTTGCTTTAGAGAAGTTTTTCACTGTGGTTTTCTGGGCAGGGGGTGGGGTTGGGATGTGAATATCCAGTGAGATTAGTTTATGGTCTGATCTTACCAGTGAGGGATACACTTCTAATCTGGAGCATAGAGTCCCCATGTTGGTGTTATCAGGTCCAGTATGTTTTCCCCTCTTGTGGGAGTGGTAACAAGTTGTTCCATAGCATTTGAGTTTATAAATTCTAGGAACCTTTGGGCTACGGTGTTGGAGCTAGAGTAATGCTCCCAGTCTATTGTTGGGTAGTTGATGTCGCCCAATATAATGGTGTTTGGAGAGACCTTCATATTTTCCAGTGTTCTCAGGAAGGCCGAGTGGGGTTCCTGGGTTTGGGAGGGTGGTCTGTAGCAGGCTATAAACTGGAAAGCAGTTTTACCCACTGTTAGTTGCACATGGATAGTCTCTGATGCTTCGTGCTTTGCCAACAACCTGGAGGTGTGGGTATCTTTGATGAATATCGATACTCCCCCTCCTTTTGTGGTTCGGTCCAAGTTTTGGGGCCAAAAAGCAAGGTATGAGGTATAACCTGGTAGTGCTGGGGTGCTCTTGGGAGCCCTAAACCAGGTTTCTGTTACTGCACAGATATCGATGTTCTCCATGCTAAGGAGAGTTTCGAGTGCGTGCATCTTGAGGTTTAGACTTCTGGCGTTGAGTAGCATTACTCTTAGTTTCTTATCCCTTGTGATATCTATGGAGGTGGGTTTGTCTTTTGAGCCTTGCCTAAAAAAGGTACTATGGGGGTAGCAAGAGCCTTTGCCAATACCCGAAAGCCCAGGGGTGACAGTTGCAAGCCATCCCTAGCGAAGCATCGTGGCTTGTCGAGCATGTCATCCCAGGCTGACAGGCATTGGATCCCCTTTGAATGACACCAATACTTAAGCCAATTGTTGAAATTGATAATCTTGTCTTCATACTGTGGCATCATTCTTAGTCCAGGGAGGTACGTCTCAGGTCATTCACACCAGCATGGACAATGACTGAGTCATATTTTTACTTGCCTTGGAGTGACCTGAGTGCTTGTGTTGTGGCGGATCCTAGCGCCCGACAGGCTGCTCACCGTGACCCTCTCCTTGTTCAGCCTGGTGAGCGGGACGTCAGTGTGCCTGACGATAGAGTCACCTATTACAAGTGTATCAGGTGTGTTGTTTAGTCTTAAGGGCTGTGACTGTTCGGCACACTGGCTTTGTGAGATATGTGTTGCACGTGTTTTGTTTTGGGGTAGCGGTTGCTTGGGTGTCTGCTTTGGAGGTCTCTGCTGCTTAGGCAGATCTTTATTTAGAGCCTCCAAGTATGTTTTTGTGTGATTGTGTTTGGTTTGCTGTTGTGGTAGGTCTATGTGAGACTGGAATTGTAGTGAGTGTGGTTTCCTTCTCCTCCTGACTGGTTATGCCAGTACTGAGTTGAGAGAGCTTAGCCTCCAGTTTGGCAATATGGTTGCATCTCTCACATGTGTGGAATTTGTTGGGAGGAGGAGAGGGTTGTCTGTGTACATGAGGCAGTTGTAACATTGCCTCAAGATTCCCAGATTCACCAGCTGGACTGGAGAGGAGATTGACAACTGACCTTTGGACATGGTAGAATAATATTGAGAATTCCTTAATAATTGAAAACAAGGGCCAGTGGGGAGTGAGGGTGTAGTGCTTTTAATTTTTAGTGCTGACTTATATAATTGCTTTAGTGAGCAAGTGCCAGGTAACTTAAGTGCAGTGTGTTACAGGTAACTTAAATGCAAAAATGACAACCAGTAATTTTCTTTCAAGTGAAACAAGGAAATAAGTACAGTAAGCAATGCAGATATCACTAGTGATCCATAGAAGCGGTGAGAAGCCGCATATTAGGTGGAATTAGCGTTCCAGGGAAATAAGCAAACAAACAACAAGCATATAAACAAAGCTAGATTCAGCAGGCCTGGATCTAGTCTATGCTACAGCAAACAAGGTGTACCAATTTCAGTAAGATACAGTTCAAATATTCAGGCACTATAAACCTTTAACCAAAAAGTCCCAGCTCAGAAGGGCAGAGTCCAGCCTCTTCTCCCACAAGAGTGCAGACCACGAACCTTCTTAATGTAAAATAACTGGCCTGAAGCCCAAGTGCTTAAACCAGAACTAATACACTTTAAGAATAACAGACACTGGGCTCTCAATCAGCAGTTCCCAACTTAGAAGGATGAAAGCTATATGTCCTGCCACCACAGTACATGCCACAAACCTTCCTAATGTAAAAGAACTGGTCTGAAGCCCAAGTGCTTAATCCAAAAGACTTAGAATGATAGCTACACTTTAATCAAGTTACTACCAAGCAGTAATAAATACAATTGAATACTTTAGAGAATGCCTGGATTAGTGCTCAAGTTACACAAACAAAGCTAGATCCAGCAGGCCCGAATCCAGTCTATGCCACAGCAAACAATGCGCACCAACTTCAGTAAGAAGCAGTTCAAATATGCATCCACTATAAGCCTTTAACCAGAAATTCCCAGCTCAGAAGGGCGGAGTCCAGCCTCTTCTCCCACAAGAGTGCAGACCATGAACCTTCTTAATGTAAAATAACTGGCCTGAAGCCCAGGTGCTTAAACCAGAATGAATACACTTTTAGAATAACACACTGAGCCCTCAATCAGCAGTTCCCAACCTAGAAGGATGTAAGCTACCTGTTCTGCCACTACAGTGCAGACCACAAACCTTCCTAATGTAAAACAACTGGTCTAAAGCCCAAGTGTTTAAACTAAAAGGCTTAGAATGAGTTACAACAAGCAGTAATAAATCTAATTGAGTACTTTTAAGATGATGCAAAAGTAAAATAAAGTAGGTAGAAACACAAGACAGTAAAAGTAGATAATTTTTTTTTTTTTTTTTTTTAATGGCTGTCCCACCATACAGATATTTGTAGTATGTACAGTGCAATGAAAAAGTATTTGCCCCTTCCTGATTTTTTATTTTTTGCATGTTTGTCGCACAAATGTTTCAGATCATCAAACAAATGTAAATATTAAACAAAGATAACCCAAGTAAACACAAAATGCAGTTAAGTGATGTTTTTATAAAGGAAAAAAAAAACTATCCAAACCTACATGGCTCTATGTGAAAAAGTAATTGCCCCCTAAATCTAATAACTGGTTGTGCCACCCTTAGCAGCAGCAACAACTGCAGTCAAGCATTTGCGATAATTGGCAGAGTCTTTCACATCGTTGTTGAAGAATTTTGGCCCACTCTTTGCAAAATTGTTTTAGTTTAGCCATACTGGAGGGTTTCCTAGCATGACCACCTTTTTAAGGTCATGCCACAGTATCTCAATTGGATTCAAGTCCAGACGTTTACTAGGCCACTCCACAACCTTAATTTTGTTTTTTTAAGCCATTCAGAGGTGGACTTGCTGGTATGTTTTGGATCACTGCAGAATCCAAGTGCACTTCAGCTTGAGGTCACAAACTGATGGCCAGACATTTTCCTTCAGGATTTTTTGGTAGAGAGCAGAATTCATGGTTCCATCAATCACAGCAAGTCGTCCAGGTCGAGAAGCAGCAAAGCAGCCCCAGACCATCACACTACCACCACCATGTTTGACTGCTGGCATGATGTACTTTTTCTGAAATGCCGTGTTACTTTTATGCCAGATGTAACGAGAAACACACCTCCCAAAAAGTTCAGCTTTTGTTTAGTCAGTCCACAGAATATTTTCCCAAAAGTCTTGGGGGGATCATCAAGATGTTTTTGGCAAAAGTGAGATGAGTCTTTGTTCTTTTTAGTCAGCAGTGGTTTTTGTCTTCAAAGTCTGCCATACATGCCTTTTTTGCCCAGTCTCTTTCTTATGGCTGAGTCATGAACACTGACCTTAACTAAGGCAACTGAGGTCTGCATTTCTTTGGATGATGTTCTGGGTTGTTTTGTGACCTCTTAGGTGAGTCGTTGCTGCACTCTTGGGGTAATTTGTGTAGGCTGGCCACTCCTGGGAAAGTTCACCACTGTTCCATGTTTTCTCCAATTATTGATAATTGCTCTCATCGTGGTTCGCTGGAGTCCCAAAGCTTTAGAAATGGCTTTGTAACCTTTTCCAGACTGATAGATGTCAATTACTTTGTTTCTCAGCTGTTCCGCAATTTCTTTAGATTGCGGCATGCTGTCTTCCTTTTTGGGATCATATGGCCTACTTCACTTTGTCTGACAGGTTCTATTCAAGTGATCTCTTGATTCAACAGGTCTGGCAGTAACCAGGCATGGGTGTGGCTAGTGAAATTGAACTCTGCTTTCCCAAAAATGTGATTAACCACAGTTACTTCATGATTTAACAAGGGGGCCAATTCCTTTTTCACATAGGGCCATGTAGGTTTGGATAGTTTTTTCCCTTAAATAAAATCATCACTTAAAAGCTGCATTTTGTGTTTACTTGGGTTATCTTTGGCTAATATTTAAATTTGTTTGATCTGAAACATTTAAGTGTGACAAACATGCTAAGAAATCAGGAAGGGGGCAAATACTTTTTCATTGCACTGTATCTTTATTGTCTTGTTTTTGTGTTATTTTACTACCAATTACTATTTAAGTGCTCTGATTACGAAGTTATGTTAAAAGTATAGCGTATGACTTTAAAACTGTTTTGCAATGCTGGCTTGGGTTGCTGTTGTCAGGTGGATAACTGTCAGCTTTGGTTTTCAGATCTAAAGCTGTAGACATACCTGCAACATCTGGAAGTCTGAAGTCTGCTCCCTCAAGTTCTGCTATGTTTGCCTTCACTTCAACACCAAAACCACCGACAGGAGGGCCTTTCAACCAGCCTCCAGCTCTTGGAGTTTCATCTGTTGCCTCAAGTAAGACGTCAGTCGCATCACCTGCAGCAGGTATGGTACTACGTGTCACTGTTGAACAGCATGGACTATAATACAAAGTTTGAATTTAGTATTTGATTTTCCAGTGAAGGAGCTTGTACGTGTTTCCTTCTGTGCAGTTCTGTATGATTGTTTTAAAAATACTGAGCGGTTGTGCGCTTGGTACCTATGGCCCCTTTGGCCCAATGTGCTCCATGCCTACACCTGAGCTACGTGTCACACATGCTCCAAGATCCTGTGGTTCTTTACAGCTGTAGTTGGCCAGTTCATATCTGCTTCTTGCTTCTGCATTGTTATTGGATAGGTCCTGCATTTGATACTTTAAAAGATTAGTCCTAACAACATGCACTTGTCTGGCCAGCAGATCACTTAAGTGGACCCGTGACAGGTGCTTCCTTTTTTTAATGAAAGCAAACCAAAGTGCTAATCATTACTTTCGCCTTCTTTGACATGAGAAACGTAAGGCCTTTCTTGGCAGGAATTTTATGCTTGAGGAGTCCTGGTGGAGGGGGGACAATCTTAATTAGCCAGAGATCACAATTAAGAGCATAAAAAATAGTAGGTAGCGGACCCACAGTCCAAGTGCAAGTCCAAGTCTGGCTTTTCTTCTCCATTATTCTATGCCTTTGCTGGCTTCTGTTCCTTCAGTGGAGTAGTGGTGCTGCTCCTTCTTGAAAAGTGTGTTTTTTTTTCTTGCAGTGAAGTACTATCTGCGGAACCAGCTCATAGTATCTATGCAGATGTAATTTGAATACTTGTTCGCTTCATATTTCCCAGTATATATGTCTGTGCACAATATGTGTTTATGCTCAAATGGAGCCTATATTTTGCTATCTGTACAAACACTATATTATGCTTATTCTGTGTAATGTCTATGCCTTGCATGACTGATTTTTATCCTGTTACTAGTGTTTAGGAGAGCCCTGACGACCTCGAGGAACTGTCTTTCTTCTGGGACTTCAGGGGAATTGCTTCTTTTTTTTTCAGTGCCAAAAATTTATTATTTTATTTTATTTATTTTTATTTTATTTTACATTTGTTGACCGGGCTAGTCCAACTGGATTAATGTCCATTTTCAGTGGAGGCCCGGGGAGAAAAGCTCCTCAGTTTAGATACAATATTGGAAATACATAAGAAGACATAGTACAAGTGTGATTATACAAAGGAAAAATGAACTTACAAATATTATAGATTTTAATTAATACAGAACAATCCTAGTAAGAACAATATAATAAGGTATGAGATCATCATTTTTTTTTTTTTTTTTTTTTTTTTTAAGATATGTAATATTTACAATAAATAGCGGTAATATATCAGTTGCAGAAGAAGATAACATCCAAGTAGTTAAGAAAAGTTAATGATAGAGTTAAGGATGCCAACAGGCTAGTCTGGGTTGGTACAAGAGCAAAGCCAGAATTTGTTAAGATGTATTAAAAGTTGTTTTTTAAAGAGTGGAAGAGTATGTAAAGAGGACAGATCAGATGGAAGATTATTCCATACTTTACCTACTGAGTTAGAAAAAAGGCAGTTGCCTGCAGAGTTGAAAGTCTTGGTAATATTAACAAGTAATTTGTCAGAGGAACGTAGTTGTTTCAGGTTGATATAGGGAGTCAAGAGTTTGGAAAGAGCTGGTGTTTTAGAAGGTTGGTATAGAATTTTGTGAGCAATTAGGAGTTGTTGAAAAATAAGTTTATTAGGGAATTCCAGCCAGTGTAGTTGTTGTAGGTTTAGACAGTGGTGAGTTCTGAATTGTGATGTGGTGGCAAAGCGGGCAATATTATGGTAAGATGTAGTGAGTTTCTTAAGGTTGCTTTTAGATAGATTAGTGTAAATAGGAGATGCATACAAAAGGGTAGAAATAAGATGTGTTTGGGCTAGGGTTATCTTAGTTTCAGGTGTGAGGAAGGACTTTATTCTGTATAGGGATCCAATCTTTTTGTTAAGGGCTTTTATTGTGTTGTTGATGTGACAATCAAAGTTAAGATAATTATCAATAGTGACACCAAGAAGTTTAGTTGAGGAGTCAGGAGAAATAATGGTGTTATCAGTTGCAGTAATACAGAAGTTTAACAAAGTCGATTTACGGGTAGGTGAGAAGAGTAGTAATTTAGTTTTTGGGGTTAAGGAGTAGACAGCGATTGGAGAACCACTGCTCCACAGTTGAGAAGGCTGATTGAGTTTGAGACTGGAGTTCTGTTTGAGAAGAAGCAGTGCAAATTATAGTGGAATCATCTGCATATTGTATGCAGGTAGTATTAGGAATAGATGATTGAAGGTCATTAATAAAGATGGAAAATAAAAGTGGGCCTAGAATAGACCCTTGTGGAACTCCTAATGAGATAGGGAGGAGAGCAGAGAGAGAGCTTTTCCAGAGTACGGCTTGCTGACGATTGTCAAGATAGGAAGAAAACCAGGTGAGGGAAGAGGGCTCCAGGGAAATAGATTTTAGTGTGTGCAGAAGAAGTATATGATTTACCATATCAAAGGCTTTAGATAGGTCTATGAAGAGAGAAGATGTAAGATTATTGTTATTACGGTTTAGGTTTATTGTGTTGGTGAAGGAAAGAAGAGCTGTGGTAGTACTGTGGGGTCTGAAACCATGTTGAGTGTCTGCTAGAAGGCTATTATTGAGGAGGTGGTTGAGTAGTTGTTTATGTATGCATTTTTCCATGATTTTAGCTAAGGGGGATAGAAGTGCTATGGGACGATAGTTGGAGAAGTCGTAAGATTTGCCTCCTTTATGGAGGGGAATGATATGTGATACTTTCCAGATTGCTGGGACATTACTTTCTTTTATTGATCTATTTATTAAGATGGAGACAGGGTAAGCAATGGCTTTTGCTGCTAGTTGTAGGAATTCAGCAGGAAGTTTATCGGCGGAAGGGGTGGTGGGTTTAAGTTTTTGGATAAGAGATTGTATATAGGAGGTAGATACAGGTTGTAGTTGAAGGGGAGGAATGGTATTTATTAAGGTATTTGGCATTGTCATGCCGCAAAACACAGTGATAAGGGTTTTCTACAGGGGAATATTTTACTAGAGATACATCGGTCCAAAAAAAAAAAAAAAAACATGTCTAATTGGCAAACCTGATTGGTTTTGCTGCCACAAAATGGTGTGAGAAGGATTTTATGTTGAGGAAATGCCTCGCTAGAGACTCACTGCCTAAAATGCATCTAAATGTAGGGGAAATGCTTTGCTAGAGACATCACTGGCTGTAATGTTTTTCTTACCGTTAATATTGACTGTTTTGCTGCTGCAAAATGCAGTGAAAAGAATTTTCAGCAGGGGAATCTTTACTAGAGTTATTACTGCATATAATGCTTTCTTCAAGCGCTAATATTGATTTTTTTTCTGCTGCTAATGCTTAGTAGTGCCCTGATTGCCTCGAGGTATATTTATTCTCCTTGGTTGAAGGGGAAATGTTTTATTAGAGAGATTACTGCCTAAACTACTGCTGTTTAATAGTTATTACTGTAGGGGAAATGTTTTATTAGAGAGAATACTGCTTAAAATACTGCCGTTTTAATAGTTCATTTTTTCTCTATCCCTGTCTCTCTCAACCTTTCCTCCCCTCTATGCAAACCTGCTCTTAATTCCACCTCCAGTTTAGCTCTCTCTCTCCTACACCTTGAACTTTCCTTCTTAATCTAATCCTCTCCTTGTATCTCTCCTACTTTGCCTTGCAATTGCCTAATCTTATCCTTTCTCTTTTTACAGCCTCACACCCGAGCACTCCCTTCCCTCAATCTATATCCAAGGACTACCACTGCCCCAAACAGAAGACGCATTTGAACGGTCTACTACCCAGGCATCCTCAATCTCCACCAATGGGATTGCATTTTCTACCTAAGGAAACCTAAGTCTATGCAACCTTATTAAGGAATCATTCTTTTACAAAGCCTGTACTATTCTGACCTCCGTGTGAGTGATAGTAGCCTATCGCAGCCTGTTTACTACTCACCCCCTCCAGTCTTTCTCAGTGTTTCCTAGACCCAATCCATAAGTGAATAAAGACTCTTCCCTCACGTTTGTCCACCCTCTCCTTACCACTAGGCGGCAGCACACACCTTATAGACGCTTACCTAGTCTATTCCTTCCTTCCTTAGCACCACCTACAGTTTCAGCTGTTTATCAGTAGGTTAAACATCCCTGCAGATGCTTGCCCAGTCTCTCCCCTCCAAACCTCCACCATAAATTAACAGCTATTCTCTATCTACAAACTCTATCAGCTATTTTACTTCTGCTCTACCACCCTAAAAACTACCTAACACCCTCTACTTCCCAGGAATTTAACAACCTCATATACCTTGTCCATACTACCCTCATTAACTCTTGAACTGCAGCCCTTATTAATTATGAGTTACAGTCTCTGATAGTTTCTGTAGGCTTCACTTCCTTCTGTCTCTACCTGCTGCGTTTACCATGCGGGCTCACTCCGCTCCCCTACCCTACCCTACCCCCAAATTCCACCCGCCCCCAGTGCCTCTGAACTTATACTCAACCACTCCTACTTCCTCTCTACCTATTAAACTCCACCCCTTTCACCACCATTCTCTTCCTTCTCCCTCCCCCTATTCACCATCTATCACCCCACCCTTCCCTTCCATTTTAATAAGGCAGTTCCTACTCCTATACCTTTCTCAACACCATATATCTACTTTATCATAGCCTCAACATGCTTACAAAACATGCATCCTTTTCAGTGCAACTATTTCTTCTTCTGAAACTTACTTCCACTACCTTACCCAACCCAGCACCAGAACCCACTCACCACTCCTTCATACAACCAACTCCCTCCCCACAACACACTTGGTCATTTATCTCAATATCCCCTGGCCTGTATCCCATTAACAACCATCTATTTTTTCACTACAAACTAATCACTCTTTATAAAATCTCTAGCCCCCTTCTAACCTCCAAATCCCTCACAAATCTAACAATACACAACATAGAAACAAATCAATCCAAACACCTTTTCAGCATAATCCAACATCTAACATCCATACTTCTGTCTGGTGATATACACCCTAACCCCGGCCCAAACACCACCTCCTCTACATCTAAATCCATCGTACTAGTTTCTCTAAATGCCCAAAGCATAGCAAACAAAATTCCCAACCTGCATGCCTGGCTTCTCCACAGCAAACCTGACATCTTCGCTATCTCTGAAACCTGGTTAAAACCACATATAAAAGATGCTAAAATAGTACCACCTAACTACTCCATCATCAGAAATGACAGTCCCCATAAAAAAGGTGGTGGAGTAGCTCTACTCTATTCATCCTCCCTCTCCATTACTACCTATAATAAACCCATTCCCCACTTCACCAATGCAGAACTAATATTGGCTCTATTTCAGTTAAATAAACACAAACACATATGCATAGCCTCCCTTTACATTCCCCCTGGAGACAGTATCTCAGTCCTTGAGGATATCCTCTCCTGTCTTTCTACCAATATCAGTAATGAAACAATTTTCATGGGAGACAAACATTAATTGGGCCTACATTCAGTCCCCTACACACCCCAAAAATGTCAATCTATATAATTTACACTCAGCTCATCAACTCCTCTACCAGGCCCTTTAAAGACTTCTCCATTGGCAGTATTATAGACTGGATCTTAGTCTCTCACCCCCACTACTACCCTGATAGTGGAACTCTTCCTGATTCCCTCAGCGACCACCTTCCCATCTTTGCTAGGCGTCTTCCTTCTCCCTTACAAGTAACTCATAATTACATCACTACTCGCTACCTAAAAACTTCAACCCAAAAGCCTTCTCTGAATCCCTGCAATCACTTAACTGGAACCCTCTAAAAACTCTGTCCTTGGATAATGCTGTTGCACACTTTAATGCAACTTTCCTAAAACTGCTAGATAATTATGCCCCCATAAAAAACAAAGGAATAAGAAACAAAACCCACCCCCTGGCTAACAAAAAACACACTAACTACTATGCGCTTTAGAGACAAAGCCTAGGCACGTTACAAAAGAAACAAAACTCCTACCACCCTTAATGAGTTCAAAACGCTTCTCAACAGAGTCAAAAAGCTTATCACAGCAGACCGAGAGAATTACTTCTCCTTACTTCAGAACAACCATAAAACCAATCCACAAAAATTCTGGAAAGATATCATTACCCTCCTAAAACCCGGCA